>NC_140915.1:3033387-3453387 GCF_045865225.1 Trachurus japonicus | reverse complement strand
GAACGAAAGAGACAGAAGAAACGAATTGTGTGAGAGAGGGAGTTGATCGGTGGCTTTTTGTGCATCCACATACCTTCGGGTAGAGAGCTGGGGCCTCATTTATCATTGTGGATACACGTTTTTTTACACGCTCTTTCCCCCGTTTTGTGCGTACGCACTTTTCTCCGCCTAATTTGGGATCTATCAAACCCCCACCACCACCACCACCGCACACGTGTTGACGTCGGCAATTTACATGAAAAGCACAGCGACTCAGATTTTTCCCCTGTGCATTTACACTAGTTTGCTCCTAAATACTGGCTTTATAAAACGAATTTCGTTTTCTTTTGATATCATATTGATATTTTTCCCCTGCATGTAGGCTACACCTCTTCCACAACCAGTCTGTCCAGTCTGGAAAATAATTTCTGCGATGTGCGTGTGTTACGTAGCCAGACTGGACACACACAAGCAAGCAGCAAGACCAATAATGTCGGCGCAAATCAAAGCAAATGAGAAAACATGATCGATATTTTTTGTGTGAATAATATTTATTGTATTTAACAAAAATGGGTGCTGCCCAACATCATTTTAGGAAAAGTCACAGACTGGTGGACTTCAATGTTTTTTTTTTGTTTTTTTTTAATATATAGCTATGCACAAATGAAAATCAAAGTCTTCCAGTGAACGGAAGTTGGGGGTTAGTGGAAAGGGGTGCAAAGTACTGACTGGCAGTGGAAACCCTGCTTTAAATTATTATGACATAATCTAAAATAAGGGGCAGAATAAATATGATTCTTCTTCTTTCTGTTCTGTTTCATTTAGATTTGGGAGTTTTTTGTTTTTATTGTAGCCTTTCAATGCAAGATGATGTTTCTGACTGATATTGCCGTGTTATCGTGTATCTCGCTTTCAGAGAAATTCCGCTTCTTTCTCCGCTCTCCGTCCGTCTGTTGTCTTCACCGTCTTCCACTGACGTCATTCCACACGTTTCCAGAGTGCACATGGCTACTTAATATGCACGTAACTGATTTGCATTGACCACATATGGTTGCGTGGGGCCGTTTAGGGGGCTGGGTATGAGGCGTGTTCTCATCCACGCTTTTCTCAGGTCCGGTGTGATCTATCATGGGAAATACCGTGCAGCCGTGTGTACGCGGAGTTTGATAGATCTGAAAAGAGTGTATATTTTTTGGTCGTACGCACATTTTGCCTTTCCGTCGTACTGAAAATTTAAGAGGACTTTTACACGCTCTTTGATAAATGAGGCCCCTGGTCTGTGTTGGACTCCTCTCAGGGTGAAAAGTCGCTTTTGCTCCCTTACATTTCTTGGGGAAGAGGAGTTGAGCTGGGGGTACTGAGCGTACAGTTGGTCTGAGGAAGCGACGAAGTCGCGGGTGCAGCCAGCGTCCTCTCTCATATCTCCTTTTTCCCTTTTGTGTGGGGAAGTTGTCCATTAGGAGGATTGTGCCGTGTAGGTACAGCTGGCCGGAGAAGCGACAAGTCGCGGGCACGGCCAGCACTTTCTTCCTGGGCGGCTTTCTTGCCATTAAAAAAAAAAAAAAAAAACGCTTCCGCGCATTGTGTTGTGTCGGGGAGCGGCACAACAGCGGCAAAAGCGTCCGTTCCCTCCCTATATCCAAGTTAATTCTTGTGGGTAGCATAATACATAAAAACGAACAAGAAGTGAAACAATAACAAACTTTTCCACCATAAACTTTTCCGGGTCACGTGACGGTGACGTCACCGCCATGACGAGTCGGGAGAGTCCATTATGCCTGGGTTGTGGGGGGAAGATCCCCATAGATGATTCCCATGACTTGTGTGTTTATTGCTTGGGGGGGGAGCATGCATGGGCAGCACGGGAGGATCCGGCTGCATCTATGAGTTGCTTTTGCATGTCAGCAAGGCAAAGGGAAGCACGCTGCCGGTTGTTTCAGAAACAGGGCATAATAAGGGAGACCCCTGGTGTAGGCTTGCAGGCCACCAAGCGGTTCAAGCCTGCAGCTGCAGAAATGGGGCAGGCTGGCATGGTTTCCGCTCCAGGCCCCTTCACTGTGCGAACAGTGGGGGGGGTGCGGTCTGTGTGCTGTGTCCCAGCTGAGGTGGTGCATTCGCCCCCAGGGCCCTCATATGATGAACGCCCCGCATCCCCCTTCATAGATGTGGAGGGTGATGACGAGGAGGCAAGTGTTTCCCTGTTTCCTTCAGATGAGGAGGATGTGTTTGCTGCTGACCAGCAAGAGGAGGGGGAGCTTGAGGAGAAGCGGTCACCTCTCCTGCAAGGTCTTATTAGTAGGGCAGCAACTGCTCTTGGTGTGGAGATGCCGACTATACAGGGGCTCGGCCCTTCACGATTTGATGATGACAAAGGGGGGTCTCAACCTTCAACGCGCTTCTTGGTGCCCCTCCTCTCAGACTTTGAGGAGGTGGTCAGGAAGCAATTTAAAACGCCACAGGCAATGGGTCACTGGTCCGGCCTCTGTCGGGCCATGACTGCGGTTCACGCTCCAGAGAGGATTGGTTGTGGGCTGCCACCCTCCGTGGACGCAGCTTTGGCAGCTCTGGTGGCTCCCTCAAAGTCAGTTCTGGGGAAAGGGAAGAGCCGGAGCAAAAACTGCAACGCGATGGATGGGTTGCTAGAGAGGATGCATGGGGCTATGGCAGTTCAGACGAAACTGGCCAACACGGCGGCCATATTGTCCCTGTATCAGCGGCACTTAGTCCAGCAGCTTTCAGAGGAGTGTGGGGGGCAGCTAGTAGAGGAACTGCAGCAGGTCTCCTCACTTCTCCCCAAGCTCATGAGAGAGCAAGGGGAGGCAGCTGGCAAGGCCTTGTCAGGTCTCTGGCAAGCACGTCGTCATCTGTGGTTGTCACAGTCCCAGTTGCAGCCGGAAGACAGGGCATGTCTTCTCAGGCTGCCTGTGGAACCGACAGCTATGTTTGGGCCGGATGCGACAGCCATGATCCAGCAGGCGCAGGAGGCTCGTCGTGCGGCTCGAGAGATGACAAATGCCCTGAGGCAGACCACAGGCTGGCAGGAGGTGCGTAGGCCACAGCAAGGGCACCAACAGCAGCAACAAGCCAGTCAGGCCCAGCCAGATCTGAGGGTCCGGCTGGATGCAGTGCGGCGTGGCAGGAAAGGACCGAGAGGGCGCGGGGGCAAGGCACCCCAGGGCCCCAAGTCCCAGTCCTGACGCCAATTTTTCCCTTGTCGGCCCAAACCCTCAGGGGCCTCATGCAGAAGCATGGGAGTCCTTGGGGGTGGACCCCTGGGTCGTTTTAACAATGACCCAGGGCTATCGCCTTCAGTTTTTGTGCGCCCCTCCTGTGACTTCAGTACCTGCTTTTACCATGGTTGCAGATCACCAGCGCAGAGAGATCTTGCGCTCAGAGGTTTCCACTCTCCTGGACAAGAGGGCCATCAGAGAAGTGGATCACGGCGACAGGCGGGCAGGGTTCTATTCACGTTATTTTCTGATCCCAAAACGCGATGGGACACTCCGGCCTATTTTGGACCTCAGGGGTCTGAACAAGTTTCTTCGACCCCTGAAGTGCAAGATGTTGTCCATTCCACTTTGAAGCAGGCGGTTCTTGTGGGAGACTGGTTCGCAACAGTCGACCTCAAGGACGCATATTTCCAGATTCCAATCTGGGAGGGCCACAGAAGATTCCTCAGGTTTGCCTTCGACGGCAAAATCTTCGAATTCTGTGTCCTCCCCTTTGGGATATCGCTGGCTCCCCGCACCTTTACCAGGTGCATGGATGCGACCTTGGGGCCTCTACGGGTGCAGGGCCTCAGGATATTG
The DNA here is from genome assembly GCF_045865225.1 of Trachurus japonicus. Classification (NCBI taxonomy): domain Eukaryota; kingdom Metazoa; phylum Chordata; class Actinopteri; order Carangiformes; family Carangidae; genus Trachurus; species Trachurus japonicus. The sequence continues at coordinate 3,449,599 of NC_140915.1, read as the reverse complement.
AATTACCTGGACGATTGGCTCATATGCGCTCAGACAGAGGAGCAGTGTCGCCGTCATGTCCAGATGTTGTTGGTGCACATCCAGTACCTGGGTCTGCGCATCAACGAAAAGAAATGCAGTTTGCAACCATCTCAGGCCACCCAGTTCCTGGGCATGTGGCTGGATGCCAGGACTGGGTTGGTCACGTTGACTCAGGTCAGACAGGATTCCCTCAAGGATTGTCTGGAGAGGTTTCACCTGGGGGCCGGGGTCACATGGAAGCTGTGTCTTCGCCTCCTAGGTCTCATGGCCGCTGCTGTACAGGTGGTGCCGCTAGCTCTCCTGCACATGCGGCCTGTACAGAGGTACCTGTACGGTTTGGGGCTCTGCCCACAGAGGAATCTGCGGGCGTCGGTGCTCATTACCGGGAAGCTGTGCACAGCTCTCAGGTGGTGGAAGGTCCCAGAGAACTTGAAGAGAGGCAGCAGGCTGGGCCCAGTGCTGCGCCGCCAGGTGGTCTCGGTGGATGCATCCCTCGATGGGTGGGGTGCTATCCACGAAGGCAGGGGGACCAGTGGGCGTTGGGGAGCCCTATGGCAGGGCCGCCATATCAACGCCTTGGAGTTGAGGGCAATCCACCTGGCCCTGGTGCATTTCCTGCCAGTGCTGCAGGGCTGCCACGTGCTTATAAGAACCGACAGCACCACAGCAGCTGCATACGTCAACAGGCAGGGAGGCATGGGCTCTCTACACCTGTGCAAGATAGCACACAGACTGTGGACGTGGGCATACAAACGGTTCCTTTCACTCAGGGCAATGCATGTGCCTGGAGTGGTGAATGTGGCGGCGGACCTCCTTTCCAGGAGGGGGCCGCATCCAGGGAACTGGAGGCTGCATCCAGCAGTGGTGGAGCAGATCTGGCGCCGCTTTGGAGTGGCGGTGGCCGACCTGCTCGCCTCGAGCGAGAATGCTCACTGCCCACTGTTTTACTCCATCGGGAGGGATTCGCCGCCACTGGGTTGCGATGCCATGGCACACCAGTGGCCTCAGGGGCTGCTTTATGCGTTTCCCCCATTCAGCCTCCTGCCCAACCTGCTGCAGAGGATCAGTCAGGAGGACGTTCAGGTGATTCTGGTGGCGCCGGACTGGCCACACATGACGTGGTTTTCATGGGTGACACCACTGGTGCAAGGGTCACCATGGAAGCTCCCGGTTCGCCGGGACCTGCTGAGTCAGGCGCAGGGGACCCTGTTCCACCCCTTCCCGCAGGGGCTGAATCTCTGGGCCTGGCCACTGAGAGGGCCGGCTTATTAGATATGGGGCTATCAGGTTTGGTGGTTCGTACCCTGCAGAGCGCTCGGGCCCCGTCGACAAGGGCAGCGTACTCTTATCGGTGGGAGCTCTTTGTGTCATGGTGCAAGGCCAACCAGTTTGACGCGTTGTCATGCTCGGCTCCAGAGGTACTCAGATACCTGCAAGAGCTCCTGGAATCAGGTAAGTCATGCTCCACCTTAAGGGGTGTGGTAGCAGCTATAAAAGCCTCTCGTGTTGGTGAGGCTAAGCTGACTGCACAGGATGCTAGCCTCATAGCACAATTCCTCAAGGGGGCACAGAGGCTGGTGCCACGCAGTAGGCCGACCATCCCGACATGGGACCTGAGTAGGGTCCTGTCAGCTGTGGGGAAGGAGCCCTTTGAGCCCCTGGAAACCGTGAGCCTTCAGTGGCTGTCACTCAAGCTGGCTTTCCTCCTTGCAATTACATCTGCAAAGAGGGTGGGGGAACTGCAGGCTCTCTCAGTGCAGGAGAGTTGCTGCCGCTTCCTGCCAGAGGATGGAGGGGTTATCCTCCGTCCGAATCCAGCATTCTTGCCTAAGGTGCTCACTGATTTCCACTTGAATCAATCAGTGGAGCTGCGAGCCCTTAGGCCCTCCGAGGGGGCAGACGGGCTGCAATGGTCAGCGCTGTGCCCGGTTAGGGCGCTAAAGATCTATATTCAACGTACAGCTGCATTCAGGACGACTGATCAGTTGTTTGTCTGTTTCCAGCCTCAGCGTCGGGGGAAGCCGGTTTCTAAGGCTGGGCTTTCTCACTGGGTCGTGGATGCTATCCACCGTGCATACAGTGAGACGGGTGAGCCAGTGCCGGAGGGAGTGAAAGCGCACTCTACGCGGGGCGTATCCACCTCCTGGGCCTTGTGGCGTGGGGCGGCCCTCTCAGAGATGTGTGCAGCCGCCACATGGGCAACGCCAAATACTTTTACCAGGTTTTATAGTTTGAACGTGGCCGCCAGTACCTCCTTTGGGGAGCGTGTACTGGGGGCCAGGTCGACCTGAGGATTTATTCACTGTGCCCCTGGGCCAGTTGGCCTCGGGCCTGGCCAGGGTGATGTCAAGATCCTTGTCAGTGGACTGGCAGAGTGCCGGCCATCTGAGTGGCCTCTTCCTTGCACCCAGCCCTTGCGTCTGGCGGGGTTGGTTGTGCGGGGATCATGTACAGGGGGTGGTGGCACGTAGCGTCTTGCGGTGTCGCCGCCTTGAGTACATCCATTTGTATATAGTTTGTTGTGATTTTGTACACACTGTAAATTTAGTGCACCCGGGGTGGGGACGTCTCATTCGAAACTACCTCATGGGGTTACTATGGGGGCGGTGTCTGCTCTGTCTCCTTGGGACCCTCACGGTGTGTCTTACAGAGCCCATAACATATATTCTATATGTGGTGGAGAGATATTCTCATACGATAGAGAACGTGGGGTTACAGTGTAACCCCGGTTCTCTGAGAATAGAGAATATCTCTCCACATCGAGGCCGCTCGGGACCCGTTCAAATCAGAGTGAATCAGCTGATCCCTGCGCAGCTGGGTCCATTTATAGGGCGCAGGGGAAGCCACGGTAGGCGTGGTGTGTCTTAAAGAAGTTTTCACGTCAGCTGCTAGAATGTCAGTAAATCCCATAACATATATTCTATATGTGGTGGAGAGATATTCTCTATTCTCAGAGAACCGGGGTTACACTGTAACCCCACGTTCGCCATTTTGTAGTGTTGTTCGAATTCTCCGCGATTAATTTCATCCACTATGTAGTGGATGACAAAACACCCACAATGCACCGCAAAATTGAGTGAACAAGCGATGTACACTACTTTCTACTCCCGTATCCCACAATGCAATGCGGTCGTGTTTTGCCAGAGAAGAAGAGGAAGCTAATTAGCATGTTAGCTACGATTTATTTAGGCAATTTACCAAAAAAAAACTCCTCAGACATATTTGCCTTCGCTCCGTTTGCCTCGCCCGAGGAGCAGGAGTTGGGCAGCAGCATCCGAACATTAACAGGCAGCATTAAATCAATCTAATTAAGAAACTGTAGTAGAATATGTAGTAAATACGATCTGACGAGCTAAGCTAATAGCCACAGAGCATAGCCACAGAGCCGCTAACGGCTCACGGTCGGGACACACAACAGCAGTTTACCAAACCAAACTTCCGATATTTCAACAGTTTATTGTCCGAGTAACACAACCACACAGAATCACATCCTAAAATGTTCCCGCAAGTGTCCGGTTTTTATTATTTTATTTTTTATGCGTCCGGTTTGTTTCATACATCCATGGTTTGTTTACATGATTCTCGGCGCGTCTGCTTCCGTCATGCTAACACCTGGAGCATCAGCTGACGCAACCACGTCCAGAAAATTACCGTCTAGTGTCCGAATTCTCCTCCCGTCGTTCCCTACATCGTGTACATGATGTAGTCCACTATATCATATACATGATGTAGTGGATAGGGAGTGGGTGAGTGAGTGGATGATTTCGAACACAGCCTTTGACTGAGGTGGATGTGATGATGTCACACACACGCTTCTGGATTAGAGCAACACACACAATGTTACATGAACACGCACACATGACATGCAGCACACTGTACGGACTACGGACCGTGTGTGTGTGTGTGTGTGTGTGTCTGTGTGTGTGTGTGTGTGTGTGTGTGTGCTGACCTTGGTCTCCCTCTCCTCCAGCAGCGTCTCCAGTCTCTTCTGCGCGGCGCGGCCTTCGTGGTCGTCGCTGACGATCAGGATGATGTGGTTCCACCTGAACTCCCTCATCAGGTCGAACCACACGTGAGCCTGGTGCGAGTAGGGAGGCACGGTCCTCAGGAAGGACAGGTGGATGCTCTGTAGGGGGGGGTAGAGCAGAGTGTTTACTGGTGATACAGATGATAAACACGTTAAAGGAAGGACAGGTGCACTGTAAAAACTCAAAATCTTACCAAGAATATTTGTCTTATTTCTAGTCAAAATGTCTCATTTCTAGTCAAAACAATCTCATTCTACTTAAAATAAGAAACATCATATTAAAAAGCAGCTTGTTTTTAGACACTTTTTACTTCTTTCAAGCAGATTTTCACTTAAAATAAGTAGAAAAATCTGATAGTGGAGCAAGTTTTTCTTTCTTACTGTATTACAAGCACAAAAAACCTGCTTTCACTGGCAGATTTTTCTACTTATTTCAAGTGAAAATTAGTTTGAAACAAGTGAAAATGATCTAAAAACAAGTTCATTTTTAGGTGATGAGTCTCATTTTAAGTGGAAAGAGATTAGTTTTGACTAGAAATGAGACATTTTGACAAGAAATAAGACAGATATTCTTGGAAAGATTTTGAGTTTTTGCAGTGAGGATGCTCTTTGGAGTAGAGCAGAGTGTTTACTGGTGATACAGCTGATAAACACGTTAAAGGAAGGACAGGTGGATGCTCTGTGGTGGGGGGGGGGGGGGGGGGGGGGTAGAGTGTTTACTGGTGATACAGCTGATAAACACGGGAAAGGGATAGTAGCATTTTTTTAAAGTGGGGTTGTATGATCTCCAAATAGCCCCTAAGTACTTTAATTGCAGTAGAAGACTCTCTGCACTCCTCCCGTTAGCAACGCCAGCCCATAATAGCCCTGCCCACAGATTTACAACATACAGTGTTGTGAACAGACCCAAAGAAACGGCCTATTTTCACGGCCTAAAAGAGGTTTTACCTGAAAAAATAATACACAGTTCCATTGTTCACTATAATATAATTTTTTCCAGCCCTTCAAAGTTCAGGAAAAACACAGTTTTTATTTGGACCTATAACCAACTCACGTATCCCTCCGCCCAGGGTTAGCGCCCGCCGATCAGCAGTTGGTTAGGTCCAAATAAAAACTGTGTTTTTCCTGCACTTTGAGGGGCTGGAAAAAATTATATTATAGTGAACAATGGAACTGTGTATTTTTTTTCAGGTAAAACCTCTTTTAGTCCGTGAAAATAGGCCGTTTCTTTGGGTCTGTTCACAACACTGTATGTTGTAAATAACAAACAGATGACATCATCACCTGGACGCACAGGTGCATGCTGGGACACGGTGGAGGTCAGAGGTCAGCTGGTCGTCTGTAATCTCCACAAACAAACTCCACACAGAAAGGACCTGGGCGGCCGGGGGATTCGAACCCAGGACCTTCTTGCTGTGAGGCAACAGTGCTGACCACTGTGCCACCGTGCCCGTGAGAGATTAGTTATGACTAGAAATTACATTTTGACTAGAAATAAGACAAATATTAATTCTTGGTAAGATATTTGAGTTGTTGCAGTGCAGGAAGGACAGGTGGATGCTCTGTGGGGGGGGTTAGAGTAGAGTGTTTACTGGGACAGACGCAGCTGATAAACATGTGAATATTTCATCCTTTCATCCTCCATCACTGGGAGGGAGCGCTGGGCGACTGGTATTCTGGGACTGATGATGTCATAAATATTGTAAAGCTGGTACTGTTGTTGTTACTACCGTTTCTGTTGTTGTTACTACCGTTTCTGTTTTCGATAATAAATTATTAATTCGATAATAAGGAATGTTGTTGTGTTTTATTGCTAGTGCTGTCTCAGGGGGCGGGGCTAGTGCTGTCTCAGCAGGGGCGGGGCTAGTGCTGTCTCAGCAGGGGGCGGGGCTAGTGCTGTCTCAGGGGGCGGGGCTAGTGATGTCTCAGGGGGCGGGGCTAGTGATGTCTCAGCAGGGGCGGGGCTAGTGATGTCTCAGCAGGGGGCGGGGCTAGTGTTGTCTCAGCAGGGGGCGGGGCTAGTGATGTCTCAGCAGGGGGCGGGGCTAGTGTTGTCTCAGCAGGGGGCGGGGCTAGTGCTGTCTCAGCAGGGGGCGGGGCTAGTGTTGTCTCAGAAGGGGGCGGAGCTAGTGCTGTCTCAGCAGGGGGCGGGGCTTGTGCTGTCTCAAGGTCAAGGTCAAGGTTTCAATCCCAGTATAACAAACAGGCCACACACAGACATCATGACACACAAATCACAAATAGAAAAACACAATATAATCAAAATACATGGTCATAGTCATAGAAATAGAAATAGAAAAGTGCTTCTACATAGAAAAGGGCTCAGAAGGGGCGGGGCTAGTGCTGTCTAAAGGGGGCGGGGCTAGTGATGTCTCAGAAGGGGCGGGGCTAGTGCTGTCTAAAGGGGGCGTGGCTTGTGCTGTCTCAGACGGGGGCGTGGCTAGTGATGTCTCAGAAGGGGGGCGGAGCTAGTGTTGGCTCAGGGGGCGGGGCTTGTGCTGTCTCAGAAGGGGGCGTGGCTAGTGATGTCTCAGAAGGGGCGGGGCTAGTGTTGGCTCAGGGGGCGGGGCTTGTGCCGTCTCAGAAGGGGCGGGGCTAGTGCTGTCTCAGAAGGGGCGGGGCTTGTGTTGGCTCAGGGGGCGGGGCTTGTGCTGTCTCAGAAGGGGCGGGGCTAGTGCTGTCTCAGAAGGGGGCATGGCTAGTGATGTCTCAGAAGGGGGCGGGGCTAGTGTTGGCTCAGGGGGCGGGGCTTGTGCTGTCTCAGAAGGGGCGGGGCTAGTGATGTCTCAGAAGGGGCGGGGCTTGTGTTAGCTCAGGGGGCGGGGCTTGTGTTGGCTCAGCTGCAGCACTGACCTTGTCGGAGTAGATGGACATGCGCGTCGTCAGGCCGACCACGGGGATCCTGTAGAAGCCGGCGGTGTAGGAGACCGGCGTCGGGGTCAGGTGGTCGTTGGACTGAGGAGGGTGACTGACCAGGATGGCGTACACCTGGGGGGGGGTGGGGGAGAAAGAGTTCAAACAGGAAACCAGCCTGTGTGTGTGTGTGTGTGTGTGTGTGTGTGTGTTGTTGTCTCTATAATCCCTCCATCTCTCCTCTGGGACGACGGAGAGATTAAATAGAGAGAGAGAAACATTAAATTAACCCTCGGATGATCCTTCAATTTGCACCACTTCCATGACCCCTGGACAAAATGTAGACATCAGTTACTCCCAAAATATTAGTGATACATATCGGGCTGGATCTTGACTAAACATGAAAATCACTGTTGACATAGGTTTCAAACATGTTTAACCCCTTCCTGGCCAATTGTTTTAGCTGCAAAAACACATGATTTCTATGGGGTTTATGGCTGGTGACAGTATTTTACTGATAAAAAGAGATATCCAAAATCCTCCTCTGTGAAAACTTTTGACTATTATATGACAGCAAAATAAAACAAGAATTTTGAAAGTAGCTTTATCCATTGTTCAGATTTCGGTTCTGGAAATGTATGCAAATTAGCGCATATTTCATTAGATATTGCCTCATTTACATATTTAAACATAAAATTTGACAAAACCTGTAATACAAAAAATATTTGTCTTAATGTGAGTAATAAACTTGGGAAGCTTCATTGTGATATCTGTCAGTTAAAATTTTTACTTTAAAATACATTAAAAACCCATAGGCAAAGGTGGACATTTTTGTCCACTTGAAGGGTCATGGATGTTGTTAAATTGCATTACGGGTCCAAAAAATGGACTTTCATTCTGAAATTTGGTACATTCAGAGTTTACCCAAAGATACACCTCCTCGCCAAAAACCAGATCGGATCGGACCGTGTATATAAGTTTCGCTTTCACTCTGTGTGTGCTTGCGTGCGTGTGAATGCCAATAAGAAACAGCGCTATGCAGAGATGAATGAACGGAAGACATTTGCGACAATTAAAAAAAAAAAGAAAAAAAAATTTGAAGGAGCTAAATGAATGTAGAGGAAACACTGTATATTTCAACTTCTCCCTCCGTGGTTTTTATATATCTATGGTCGCACTCGCAGCCTTTTGCTCCGCCATTGTTTATCAGTGAAGACGTGTGAAGGCGTCGGGCGCTAACAACGTAATGACATCATACTGTAAGTACAGGAGCCCCAGGTGATCAATGCTAATGAGCTGCGTTACACAACTTCAACAGGCTGAAAAAAGCCTTTAATCTGGATTGAAAACTACGTTTTCAGGCAAACACATTTACCAAAAATAATGCTTATTACAGGTTCGAATATTTAGAGCTGCCCTAATATTTGTTCGAATTAGGGCTGCACGATTATGGCCAAAATGATAATCACGATTATTTTTGTCGATATTGAAATCACGATTATTAATCACGATTATACATTATGTTAGATAAAACATGTTTTTACTGCACTTTCTATTTGAAACAAACAATAGGCTATGTGAACAAGGCTTTCAGTTCAAAATAAAACGTAAAATAAAAATAAATAATAGCCTAAAATAAAATTTACCCAAGACAAAGGGCTAGCGAAAAATAAATGCCATTGCAGAGTGCAGAGGTGTCATTCTGTACAGTAGCGTACAGATACTTGTGTAAAAAACAAAAAATAAAAAATAAATCTGGTAGAAGTAGCTGCTGATTCAACTCCTTTACTCAAATAAAAGTAAGAAAGTACAGGCTCTGAAATGTAATTTCAAAGTAGGCTATAGGTAAAAATTAATTTTTGCCATCAATGATACACAGAGATGTGTGGGCAAGAGTCTGTCTAGCATGGACCAAAGTACAGCACGGGTGGTTCAGCAGCAATTTGGAACAAATTAAAAACATAAATGAACAGACCAAGTGTTTTCACACAGGCAGCGTCCAGCAGGTCGGCCTGGCTCAACTGTGCTGCCACCAAAACGGCCATAGATCGCCGTTACCGGCCGTTATGATCACGGTCGGAACGTTTTATTTACACAACGTATGTAATTAACATCAAAACGGCCACGTGGGGTGACGGGGTCTCGGTCCAGCTTTGAGACCACCCCGCAGCCCGACCTCGATCCGATCCAGAGCGAGACGGCGACAGTAGACAGCCTGAGGTGCTGCTGACTGACCAGACACAGACACACGTCATGTCTACTGTCACCGTCTGCTGCCGACATCGTCTCACTCTCACTGCAGAGTGAGATCCATACAGTCAAGGAGTGAGACGTAACACCGGGCGCAGAAGGTGACACAGTACAGCAGCATCTGAAGGTGCCGACTGACCGGCCGGGACACACACTCTGGACTGTAAACAACCAAGGGGGCAGTTGTCGGTCTGAGAAGTGAAGCTCACTTCCGCGTTCAAAAAACTGCAATCCCCTCGGATTCCTCTGGGGGCTGGTGTCAGAAAGCAGCATTCCCCATAGACCCCCATGTTAAAATCGCCGACTTTACATCCTCAGTAAACATGTTAAAAGCCTGGTGTCAGAACGTTTTTTCGTCTCAATCGATAGTTTCTACCTCCGCACACACTCTGAGGGGGGTGAATTTTTTTTTAACTCTACCGTTTTACTGTTATTAGGTTAAAACTCTGGCCAATTAGGGCGCGGAAACATTGAGTGACAGGTCCGAGCAGCTCCGTGGACAGCTGCTTCGAGGCCAGTGGGCGGGCTCTCGGTTGGCCAATCCAACATGGCGCTGTTCAGGCCGCCATATTTGAGTCACAAAAACGACTCCCCAAAACCAATGGGGGACGTCACGGACGCTACGTCCATTCTTTTTACAGTCTATGTAAACAACATGTAAAGGGAGGATGCGCTCGCTTGTTAGTTAGGCAGCTTCATGGAGCCCTGACCTCTCGTTCGCCCCCTGGTGGTTGGCGGACTATTGGTTGAGAAAGCGCTTGATTTGATATGCAGCACAGCCCGTTTTTTTACATGTTAATAATCGTGACGATCATCTTAATTTAATCGTGGCAGCCAAAATCGTGATCGTGATTAAAATTCGATTAATTGTGCAGCCCTAGTTCGAATATCTTTTTTTTTTTGAATATTCAAATTATATTCGAAAAATGAAGTTGGATGTCAAAGCCCTAACACACACAGTCCCTCACCTGGTTGGAGATGAGGTCCTCGCACACGGACAGGGCCATCTGGATGGCGTTGGGCTTGTGAGTGACAGAGATGGCGTTCATCTTGAACTTGTCCCTCCCGTACAGAGCGTTGGCCTGGCTCACCGCCTCCTTGAACACCTGCTCGTAGCGCTTGTGGCTCAGCACGGCGCCGATGTTGACCAGCCGAGGCTCGCAGCCGCCGCGGGCCACGGAGCAGCACTGCAGCACGGCCAGCAGCAGCACGCCGCTGGGACGCACTGACGGGACGGGAGGGACGGGAGGGACGGGAAGGACCGTTAGAGACGACTGCTACCAGGGAGGAGGATGATGATGATGATGATGAAGTCTGGACTGAACCAGATAGAGGACCGGTTCACTCCTAAAGCATCGTTACAGTTTGTCAATTGACCTATGGCTAAGCCCCGCCCCCAAACACGATGAGCCAATCACAGTGCTCATAGCTAGCCCATACACTCGGACATTCTCTGCCTCCACGTCCATTGAAATGCATTGCAGTTAGTCAGTTTACAGTCGTTTTTCTATGTTTTTTCTTGACATTTTAAGTTTAAAATGGTCAAACGGTGTGCATGGGGTACATGTAACTCTGACACTAGGTATCCTGAGAGGCCACGGGGGGGATTTTTTTTACCTTTTCCTAAGCCACATCTCAACCGAGAGAAGTGTCTGCTCTGGATAAAGTTATGCAGTAGACCACAACACCAACTAAACCTGGATAAACTTAACAAGGATGTCTACATCTGTTCTAAGTTAAGTCAACAACGTATTTGAGGCAACATATTGTCAGAGATGTTTAGATGTTAGCCAGCATCACAACTAAGCATAAAGTCTGCTAGCTTAATGCTAACGTATAATGTAAAACTCCATAGACAGGCTAACAGAAGTTAACCCGTCGCTATCGGCATTTCGCGGCAAACGGCAGCCATAGCAGTAAAGCTAAGTGAAGTTTTGGTGACTTTAACATGATATTTAATCTTTCTGTCTCCAAAAATCATCAGTTGCCTCCTGTGAAATGTCTCCTACTGTGACAGCTGTTGCCATAGCAACTGTCACCGAATGTGGACTGTTTGTCCCAGTGAGTGGAGGGGGCGGGGCTTAGCCAGAGGTCAATTGGTCCGGTTTGCGTTCACGAACTGAACCCAAACGGTCCAAAAACTGTAAACAAAAGCCACGTGGCCACGAATGCCGACAACGACCTCACGATGACATCACGATGACATCACCGAGCATCTTCGTCTTATTTTCATGTTGTTGCAGGTCTAGACTGGTTTATCAGCAGACTTCACTGCTCTTTATTACAGGCATCTTGCAATAGAATCCAGAAACAATTTAGCATCTGTACGGGCTAGGCACGGGCATTTCCAATAATTTTCTAACCGATCACTTTAATAAAATAACAGGTGGTTAATAAGAGTAGAGATTGGAGTTTCAGATGCACATATGGGGCAGATGTTCATCTTTACACCCTGGCTGCTTATTTATTAGTCCACGCTACATGTTGGAGACTCCGCTCCTCTCTGCTTCGCATCGTCTCTGAAAATAACTGTGAAGGTTTCAGAGTGTTTGTATTTAGTTAACTGGGTAATAATTCATAACTGAGTAGCAGATTACTTACTCCGGTACTCGAGTACCTGGGTAACCGTGCACATGCCTAATATGGGCATTTTGCAATAGAATTTCTACATCTTGCTAATTGATCCTATGTGGTCCATAACTCATAGTCTGTGTTGTTGTGCTTGTTCTCTCCTTCTCTTGTTGGTAAAGCTTCTTGTCTTCCTGCCCAACCCCTACCTGCCAATGGGACAGGGGATGGAAATGAGCCATATGGCTATTAGTTTCATTCATACACTGTAAAAAATGTCCGTAGAAATTACGGTAAAAAACTGTCAAATAGCAACAGTAAAATACCGTAAAATCAAAAATAGTATATCACTGTAGTAAATACACTGAATTACCGTAAATCAAGATACAGTAAATAACTTTAAATTTTACGGTCTTACTAAGTAGAAAATATGGAATTTTACTGTGAATGTTGTAAAAAGTTTGCAAAATTCACGGTAAAATACCATAATGTCACAAGCGTGTAATTACCCTAAAATTGACGGTATCATTCTGTCTGAATTACAGATTTTGCTGGTGTTTACGTTTAAATTTACGGTACACAACCATTAAATCATACCATCATTTCTATAGAAAGTAGAATGTTAAAAAGTATGGTAGGGTCAGGACAGGCTGTGGTCACGTGGGCATTGTTCGGGTCGATGCGAAGCACTTAATGCAATAGAAAAACTACATGTTGTCAAAACACAGTGAATTAAGATAAGATTAAGATACTAAGTCAAAATAACATGTAATAGCCTATATGTAACATAGGCTATATTTCAGAATAAATGTGCAAACATGGAGTTTAGACATATATATTTTTTAAAATACAAACATCTCTATTGTACAATTTAGTCTCCATAACATATTTACATTATAAATGTCTGTTACAGTAATATGTAAATAAATAAATTCAAATTCCAAATTTAACGCGCTGCGCATATCAGCTGGTGAGACTGCTACCATTTAACAACACTGTCCATCCAAAACAGAAGTCACACACTCTGATATTTGGTTACAGACCGCCTGTAGCTGTGATTACAACATTCACTGTGGCTTCGTTTCAATGAGCTTCTGCAATGTCACAACAACATTTATTTTCCTCCAGAGCTGCATTAATGTTTCAGAGCCTCTCGGTGGGTTCAGGTCTGGACTCTGTGGTCACACTGGACCACATGATGGTTCCCCACTTACTCTCCTTCCTGTCTTTACTGTAATAACGTTTTACGCTTCATTTCATTCTCTGACTCAAGGAGATGCATGGACTCTGTGAAGAAGAGCTGCTGTTATGATCAACCAACTATTTTATTTTTACATGTTTGTTATTATGAACTTATTATTATTGTCCACTGGTCTCGCTGTACGGCAAAATACGTAAAACAACTTGTGGTGTTGTCATTACTGCCTGTCGTCTTACGTAAAGTAAACTAAATGCATGTATTACTGTAATACATTATCTGTATGTACTGCCTTCACGTTTCAGTCTGCTGATATACGGTCCAGATCGGCACCAACATGAAAATAAGACATAACAACGATGCTCCATGAAGCCAGGAAGTCGTTTTACTGGTCTAAACTGTCTGACCAATCACTGGACGGTGTTAGACCACATGACTTCTGTTTACAGTGTTAGATGGATGGATGGATGGATGGATGGATGGATGGATGGATAGATAGATAGATAAACGGATGGATAGATAGATAGATAGATAGATAGATAGATAGATAGATAGATAGATAGATAGATAGATAGATAGATAGATAGATAGATAGATAGATAAACGGATGGATAGATAGATAGATAGATAGATAGATAGATAGATAGATAGATAGATAGATAGATAGATAGATAGATAGATAAACGGATGGATAGATAGATAGATAGATAGATAGATAGATAGATAGATAGATAGATAGATAGATAGATAGATAGATAGGAGATAGATAGATAGATAGATAGATAGGAGATAGATAGATAGATAGATAGATAGATAGATAGATAGATAGATAGATAGATAGATAGGAGATAGATAGATAGATAGATAGATAGATAGATAGATAGATAGATAGATAGATAGATAGATAGATAGATAGATGGATAGATAGATAGAATGAGCCACTTAGCTACAATCCCACATATTTACATGTCAATGTCCATCAACATGTAGCTGCTGTTCACATTTAAAACATTTTAAAAAATTAAAAATCCCATTTAAATAAATAAATAAATGTGAATGTGAACTGATCCTGGTTCAGATCAGAGGACGGAGCTTCAGGTGTGAACTGGTCCAGAGGTCAGAGAGAGAGAAGAGGAGGAGGAGGAGGAGGAAGATGTTGGTGATGATAAAGATGAAGGTGAAGATGGAGATGGAGATGGAAACATTGATCTTGTACAGAAAATCATTCAGACTCACTGGTTCTGGTCCTGGATCGGTCTGGTTCTTCGTTGTTGTTGTTGTTGTTGTGGTCGCAGCAGATTTTCAAATTAAAAGCCTCTCTCTCTCTCTCTCTCTCTCTCTCTCTCTCTCTCTCTCTCTCCCTCTCTCCAGGTTCCTGCAGGTCTCGCGCCGCCTCGGTCTCCTGTTGATTTCACTCTGTCATGTATTGATTTATTCTGCTCACGCGCCGCCGCCGCCAGTCCGACACCTCCGGTCTGGTCCCGGTTCGATCCCGGTTCGACGTGGACCCGGGTCACACACACACACACACACACACACACACACACACACACACACTGGTGTCTGTTTGTTTAGTCTTGTTGTGTTGTGTTGTTGTGTGTCCCCGGGGGTCGCGCGGCAGCAGCTGGTCCCGGTCCCGGTCCCGGTGACTCCGGTCCGGTCCTGTTGCTCCGCGTCACGCGCCTCAACCAGCTGTTGGACCAGCTCCTCTCCGGTCACGCGCCACTGTATTTCCCGCTCGTGGCTCCGGTTCTGGTCCGGTCCGGTTCTGTCCTCGAGGCTCCAGATGACCTGATGCTCGCGAGCCCCGCGGTCTGTCCTTGGATGCTGACGCGCGCTCCCGCTGGCTCCCCGCGCGTTCACGCACTAAGAGGAGAGGAAGAGGAAGAGGAGGAGAAGGGGGCGCGCGGCGACATCATCCCCCCCCCTGATGCTGCGCGCGGTCACAGATCACAGGCTGCTGCTGCTGGTGCGCGAGCTCCTCCTTCAGTCCGCCGTGCACGAGACCAGACCGTTTGATTCCTCGCGACACCTGTTAATTATTAATTAATTCATCACGTTTAATTATCGCCGGTGACGTCACACTCATCACGTTAACCCGGTGAAGAGCAGCAGCACGTGCACACGCGCCACACGCACGTCCATATATGATCACGTGACCTTGAGCTCGCGGAGGATTATTATTCATTAAGGACATGTTGTTACCATGTCAACAGATGGGACAGAGTGTGTGTCCATCTGTGTGTGTGTGTGTGTGTGTGTGTGTGTCTGCTGCTGCTGCTGCTGCTGGCGTGTGAAGTTTCCACGGCAACGGAGGAGGAGGATAAAGCTCTGGATCCTTATTAATGGTTGCCACGGAAACAAGCATCTCCTCCCAGCCCTCAGCAGCAGATATGTAATTATCACACACACACACACACACACACACACACATGGTTGAATTCATGTGTGTGACATCATCACGTCTGTGTCTTACAGGTGACCGCCGGTCGTCACGGTAACTAACCAGCAGCAGGTAGCCTATAGAAGCTGGCTGACAACAGAAACAAACAAACACTGTTTCCTTGTTGTGGTGATTTCTTTACTATAATAACCAGTGGAGCAGAGCAGTCCGTTTAATAAAACACAGAGTTTATAGTTTCTACTGTTTCTACTGTCACTATGAGTTCAGTCATGTACCACAGATATCTGAGTGTTTTCTGACTGTTTGTTGTGGTTGAAACTAAAGAATTTTTTTTTTTTTTTCAAATCTTTTTATTAATTCACAGTTGCAGTGGACAGTACATTCAGAAAAAGTCACATTTTCATTTTTTCATTTTCTATATAACCCAACACCCACCCTACCCTTCCCGGAGACCTATACATCCCAGCCAAAAAAATAATATTATAATAATAAACAATAGATAAATAATAATAATAATAATAAAAATAAATAAATTAAGAATATAAAATAGGTAAATACATTGAAAAAAAAAAATGAAACTAAAGAATTCCCCCCCATGGGTTAGTTAGTGTTGAGCGTTGGGGGTGGGGGGTCAGTGTATCTGTTGGTCATTGGATTTCCTTTTGATGAATGGGAATTAAAAAGCAAAAAAAACATTGGTTTATTCTATTTTAATTTAATTTTGAAATACAAAAAAATAAAATGGAAACACAAAGCGTTCTTGTTTTCGAGTGTCAAAGAACATTTTTTTTTTAAAGTTTGATTTTCATGTTCTATTTCACATAACAAACAATAAAATCAAAAGTCAACAGAAACAAATAAAAAGACCAAAAACACTTTTTCCTCCATATTTTGACACCAGATGTTGTCTTTTCAAGGCAAGAGCGCCAATGATCTACAGAAATCTGTGTGCATGTCAGACCAAAGTGGGTGAGAAGAGGATTTTCTGCAACAAGTTTGAGGAGATTTTGAGCTGAAAATGGCAGAAACTTGATGGAAGTCCCCATCGTACGGGGAGAACATGCAAACTCCACACAGAAGGGCCCCAGCCGGCCGGCGGGGTCGAACCCAGAACCCTCTTGCTGTGAGGCGACAGTGCGAACCCCAACCACTGCACCACCGTGCCGCCTCTTTTTGTATTTCAAAAATGAAAATCAAATAAACCAATTGTTTTCTGTTGTTTATTTCCCATTCATCAAAAGAGAATCCAATGACCAACAGATGCACTGACCGGGGGGGGGCGTTGTCGCTATCCCCTAGTGCCGGGTAGCCATGGTAACTCCGGTTTGCCCCCCAACACTGGTGGGTGACCATCAGGACAACGACTAAAGCTGCGTTCACACCAGACCTTTTGTTTTTCGAACGAGCTTTACAGGTTTACATGTTAAAGCAGAAGTAAGCGATCCGGTGGTTTTGGCTAATGCTGCGTTCCAGGCAGGCTTTTGAAACCGTAAATTACAGCTTCAAGTCAGGACTTACGACTTTGTAGCGTTCCAGGCAACCCACTCGTGTTTCTCCGACCTGTTTTACCTGTGAAAGTCACTATAACGGCCACTCGTAACTTCTGACCCGTGAACTCGTACCAGATCGAACTGGTACCACTTCACAGGTCGGAAAAACACCAGTTACGGGTTGCCTTGAACGCACCGTAACGTCTTGTCAGCCGATGGAGTTAGCAGCCCCCGCCCTCGTCATGGATCTATTGGTCCTCGTCCCTACGTCACCACATTCAGGCGCATCCCTTGGCTGCACACACAGAGAGGACTGCCCCTTTATGCCGTTCTCTCTCCTCATTGGATAAAGGTTGTAGGATACAAGGAAAGTTTTCTCCTGGGCTCAGAGCAGAGCAGAGTGACTGACAGACCCGTGTTTCAGACCAAACACTCTATAGAAGTGATTGCTGTCGGAAGATACAACTATTTAAGACTTAGATTAACACAAAAATATTGCTTACTTCTGCTTTAAGTGAATGCAAACGAGCGATTGAGCGTTTAATCGCCCAGGTGAAAAAACGCTGGGGCTCGGAGCGACGGAGCGTTTTTTCGCTCTGTCGCTCGAGATGAGAAATCCCAACTCTCCGGCCGTCAAAAATGGCCGGAATTGTCCTTTACTCTGGATGATGTCATGGTCTCCTGGCTGCATGGCGCTGAGCTCAGCTGTGAACAGGAAGTAGGACACGTATGACATCACCGCCACATCTCTCTGGTGTCGGTGGGGGGGGGGGGGGGGGGGGGGGGGGCTTCCTTCAGCTTCCAGGCCACTGGGTACACACACACACACACACACACACACACACACACACACACACACACACACACACACACACACACTGATGCTCTTTCTGTTTCCAGCTGAGTGTGTTGTCAGACGGACAGAGAGATGCATGCTGGGACGCCTTTGTAGCCTGTTGTGTCCCGGGGGGGTCGGGGGATTTATTAATGTGTGTCATGTCATGTGTGTGTGTGTGTGTGTGTGTCTGTGTGTGTGTGTGTGTGTGTGTGTGTGTGTGTGTGTGTGTGTGTTAGTGAACAGGCATTATTCAGAGTGTGTTATGTAACAGGTGTGTTCAGGTGCCTCCCAGACTGTGGTAAATTAATACGTCCCTGATGGTTTCTACTGGTTTTTAAAGGGATAGTTCAACATTTTATCAAATTAATCCCTATAGTCATAGCAGTAGGTTCGTTACCTTTAATTGTCGGTGCAAGCTGTTTTTAGAACGGCGGAGCAGAGCCGTGAGCTGCTCAGAGCTACGCTACGGAGGCTCATTATGGGATTTCTTTGTTGGTTTCCCTCATCAAACTCATCAAATACACAATCCAACAACTCCACAACGCTCTGGTGGACAAGTTGTGAGCTGCACATTCACCACGCTATGAGATAATAACACAACGTTACCACACAGAGTTGTTTTAGAGGGAAATACAGAGACTGATGATGAAAAACTGTCCCTGAAGGCAACGTGCATCAGTGGTTTTGCATGAATTTCCCTCTAAAACAACTCTGTGTGGTAACGTTGTGTTATTATCTCATAGCGTGGTGAATGTGCAGCTCAAAACTTGTCCACCAGAGCGTTGTGGAGTTGTTGGATTGTGTATTTGATGAGTTTGATGATGAGGGAAACCGTAGCGTAGCTCTGAGCAGCTCACGGCTCTGCTCCGCCGTTCTAAAAACAGCTTGCACCGACAATTAAAGGTAACAAACCTACTGCTATGACTATTATAGGGATTATTATGGCAATGGGGCATAATTTGCCAAAATGTTGAACTATCCCTTTCATGTATATGAGTTGATTTGTTTCCAGTTGTCGTCCTGGTTAATTATTGATTATAAAACAATATTCCTCCTCATCAATGTTTCATATATAAAGATGAAGATGCTGCATTTAAAACCGATCATCATCATCATCATCATTTATTGATACCTGGACTAGAACTGACACCATCGCTGACTGAAGACACGTTCACTGACTCGTTCACAGAGTGGGAAATCCGGCCGTCGGTGGGTCATCAGGTTATATATACTATGACCTCTGATCCCAGACCTTGCTGCTAACGCCTGATTGGTTGGCTGGAGGTGGCTGCATGCCGGCCTCTGATTGGTCGGTTCCTCGTGTTCTCTCTGTATCCATAATAAATAAAGACGATGGAGTCTGATGAAATAAACATGTGACCGACCTCGTCCTGTCAACAACAAACACACACCGCTGAACGCACCACACACACACACACATAAACACACACATGATATACAGTTTGTTTGTCTCAGTGGCTCAAACACTGAAGCCCGTTCTCTCTGAACCAAACTCTCACTTTCTCATTTTGGCCAAAACCTTAAAGGGATACGCCAACATTTTTTTCTTTGTGTCTTGCCTCACTCCCGAGTCCATGACCAGCAGATAGACACCATCCTCTCGACTGTGCGTGCAGTAACAAGGGAGAAATGTTGTTGGCAGTTGTTTAATTTTACTCAAACACATACAAACAGTAAAATCAGAGAAACTGATCATTTTGGGAGTTGCCTATTCATTTTTTTCCAGAGCTGTATTATATTCCACATTCCACACATTGAAATATAACTTGTTAAATTTTAGAAACATCAGGAACTCATTAACAGTTGAAGCCGCGAAAACTTATTTCAATGCCATGATTTTGTCACATTGTAATTTCTGTATGTCCTGTTAGTCTCAGGCAAGTCCATCTGTCCTGAGACCCATCAAGCTCTGAAAATATTAGACAGAAAGTCACGACAGTATCATCACTGTGAAATACTAAACAAATATAAAATGCTTAGCTTTGATAATTTAATGATGTATTCTGAGGTCCGTTTAGTGTACAAAATAATTCATAATGTTGCTCCACCCCATTGAAAACCTTTGTTAAACTCTGCTCTGAGCTTTAAGATCTGTCTCAAGTGGAGGTTGTAATATCCCTAAGCGTAGCTCTGCCTTTGCTCAATCTGCCTTTTCTTTTAAATCTGTCAAATCATGGAACAATCTTCCAACTAATCTGAAACTCTGTACAGACTTCAACGTTTTTTCCCGGGAAGTAAAAAAAAAAAAAGGATCCTAAGAAATCAGTCATGTCAGCATTAATCTGAAGCTTAAATCTTTTTTTTTTCTAACTTTGGCAAAGTATGAAATATGTTTCTATCTCCTGATATGAAATATGTCTTGAGTGTTGGATGTTTGGTCTGCTATATAGACTGATCATTTTTATCTTTCTATTGTTCTTATTCACCTGCCCAGGGACGACGGATGGAAAGTAGCTACTAGTAAAATAAATCCAGTACAAAGCTTTTCTCATCTCGAGACTAATGTTATTTAGTACATTGTCCCTGATACAAATAAACCTATTAACTAAACTAAATTTTATGTTATGTTATGTTATGTTATGTTATGTTATGTTACGTTACGTTACGTTACGTTACGTTACGTTATGTTATGTTATGTTATTCATGGTCAGTCGCAGACAGTCTGAGTGTTTCCTTGGTGACAGATGAGCTGGGTGCAGTTCCTCCTCCCTGCCGCCGGCGGCGCTGCAGCTGCTGCTCGGTGTGTTTACATGGTTAGCTTTAGCTTCTTTAGCTTCAGCTGCTGCTCGCTGTGTTTACATGGTTAGCTTTAGCTTTAGCTTCTTTAGCTTCAGCTGCTGCTCTCTGTGTTTACATGGTTAGCTTTAGCTTCTTTAGCTTCAGCTGCTGCTCGCTGTGTTTACATGGTTAGCTTTAGCTTCTTTAGCTTCAGCTGCTGCTCGCTGTGTTTACATGGTTAGCTTTAGCTTCTTTAGCTTCAGCTGCTGCTCGCTGTGTTTACATGGTTAGCTTTAGCTTTAGCTTCTTTAGCTTCAGCTGCTGCAGAGCGGTGAGACTGGACTGGACTCAACCACAGACTGGACCACGGAGACAGAACCAGGGTCAGAACATCTGGAACATCTGTGACAGGTTGTCTCTTTGTTCATCAGCTGTTTCCGGGACAAAACATCAGTTTGTCCCGTTTTACGGTCAAATAGCTGCTTCGTTCTGGTCTAGAAGGTTCATGTGCTTCTGTAGCTGTAGCTGTCTCTCTGTTTCTGTGTCCCTGTCTCTATCTCTCTCTGTCTGTCTGTCTCTCTGTCTCTCTGTCTCTGTCTCTCTGTCTCTGTCTCTCTGTCTGTGTCCCTGTCTCTATCTCTCTCTGTCTCTCTGTTTTCTCCCTGTCCATCACCAACCTGGTGGTGTTCTTGAGGCGGCAGCTCTGTAGCTACAACTAACAACTTTACTTTATTAGTTTATTTAGTCGGGACAGTGCATATTAATGGACAGTGAGTACTAGAGTACCACAGTAAATACACCGGATTCAGCACATGTTCTAAATGACATCCGTAGTCCCCAAAACAATACAACTATTAACATAAAGAGTCCAAAAAGACAGAGGACCAGTAGATAACATATTCATTCTTTATTTCAGACCCAAGGGGATCCATATCACCATAACAGAAAAGGTACAGTTACAGGGTTGGGCATGATTCTTTATATTGTAAAAAAAAATATATATATATATATATACTATATAAACTGGCTTGATTTATATCAATACAGTGGCTGTAGTCATATAAATCAACCATTGGTTTGAAACACATACATCCCAGATCCCAAACCACTCATCGATCATGTAAACAATCCTTAGTTGCAGCTCTAGATAATATATAGATAATATATATAATCTATTATTATCTAGAGCTGCAACTAAGGATTGTTTACATGATCGATGAATGGTTTGGGATCTGGGATGTATGTGTTTAAACCACAGTAAATGACTGTTATATGATCATTATTGTGAGGAATCTTCTGCACATACAGTAGCTATATATATATATATATATATATATATACATACAGTAGCTATGTGGCCTATGAAGATATTAGCTACATATTTAATATGGATGTTACAACTTTATTGTTTGGATCAAACAAGTAAACTCTCAGTTCCAAGAAGATTTTCACTTGTGTTAATACGACAAATTAAAAAGTGTCATTTAGAATGAAAATACTGTAAAAACACAACACAAGTGTCACCTTGGTTGTGTGGTTTTGTGTGTGTGATTGTGTTTGTTTCTTTCCTTCTTCCTGTTTAGGGTCAGTGTTGGTGAGCAGAGGTCAAAGGTCATCTGGTACCAGCCTTCCTCCTCCTCTTTATCTTCACCTTCATCTTCATCATCATGGTCAAACAGCAGCGGAGGAGCGACAGGTGAGGACTGGTCGCCATGGTGACTGATGCTGCTGGTTGTTCACAGTGAACTGTACATACACCACTTGACTCTCTGCTGCCGCCCTGTGGTCAGAGAGTGAAACTGCAGCTCTCCAGTCGTTTATATGAACTCATTCAACCTCCAACTCTGTTCATTCTGTTTAGTTTGGTGGGAAAACGGCCACTAAACAATAGTTATTCAAACACCAACCTTCTGGCTTTAAGAAACACTAAAAAAAAAAAAACAAGAAAGAAAATAGTTGTAGTCAGTCACAATTTTAAAGTAGAGAAAAGAAATATGGAATCACTCAATTCTGAGGAAAATATTATGGGATCACACCGGTAGCATCAAGATGGAAAACTTAAAGCAATTTGTTCTGAAAACAGAAAATTCATATTTCTTGAAATTTTAAACTTTCTTTCTTTTTTTGAGAGAGAGAAATGTTTTTCTTTCTTTTTTTTCTTTTTAGAAATTTTACCACTTTTTCTAGAATTTTTAAACTTTCCTTTCTTTTGAGAATTTTTTTTCTTTTTTTCAGAAATTTTACCACTTTTTCTAGAAATTTTAAATTTTCTTTTTTTTCGAGAGAGAAATATTTTTCTTTATTTTTCTTTATTTATTTTTTAGAAATTTTACCAATTTTTTGAGAATTTTTAAACTTTTTTTTTTTTTTGAGAAATTTATTTTTCTTTGTTTCTTGGAGAAATTTTCCCACTTTTTTCTAGAATTTTTAACTTTTTTTTTTTTTTTTTTAGAAATCTTTCCAAAAATTCAGACCATTGGCTCTAATTTGAACGTACATTGACTAAAAAAGCAACATTCGTCAATCTCAGAACAAATTTCTGGTGTTTGCTTCTAAACTTCGTCCAGTGGGGGTTGATACTTACTACTACACCGATAATTAAAGGTGATGAACCTACTGCTATGGTGAGAGGAGGATCTGACTAAATGTTGAACTGTCCCTTTAAAGGACCATATATACAGTGCTGCCCCCTTCTGGATTTCTTAGTTTTTTGCATCTGTCACAGTTAAATGTTGAAGATCATCATACACATATATACACATGATGTTTCTGTCTATCTATTCTGGTTGTCATGGTTACACTGGTCGTCATGCTCGGTCCTCTGTCCCTACAGGTGTTTCCTCCCTGCAGCAGGTCCCAGCGGGCCACAGGTTCGATTCCCTCCACCTCCTCCTCCTCCTCCTGCTCCTGCTGCTGCGGCTGCGGCTCCGCCCCCTGACAGGAAGTGGGCGGGGCCACAGACAGGAAGTGCAGACGGCAGCGGCACCACAGAAGAAGAAGAGGGAGACACGGGAGCGGACGGAGAGAAGAAGAAGAAGAGGGCCAGACTGGACGGGTCAGACAGGCGCCATGTTGTTGTTGTTGTTGTGTTGTTATATTGTTGTTGTTGTTGTTGAGTTGTGTCCTGTCCCCTCAGAGCCGAGGCGTCATGTGACCAACCAGGAAGTGGCGGCGGCTCCACAGGTGAGTTCAGAGAGAATTTTCAGTTGTCACTAATGCTATAGACTGATTCGGCGACGTCACCGGAAATCGAACGGCCGCCATTACTGCGGTGACAACTCGCAGTCAGGCAGCTGTTGGCTCTGTGCGCGAAGCGGGCATTTGAATGCAAGTGGACCTTTTCTCTTCCCTTTCTCTTCTGCGAACATGTCCAGGAAGGCTGGGAGGACATGTGCCGTCCTCGACTGCTCTAATATCAGCAAAACACAGCCCCTTACTTCAGGAGGAGTGTCCGTGTTTAGACCGTAACGTTACGTACAGCGTGTAGCAGCAGCAGCAGCAGCAGCAGCAGCAGCCGCCAGCGACGCAGTCACAGCTGACCTGTACAACCTGGCTACCCTCCCTTCTCACCGTTACCTTCACATCGTGTGGACAGTCTGTGAATGTCTCACTGATCCCTTCAATATGATGTGATCATGGTCGTCTAAAAGCCGGTGTAAAATATGTCCGACCCATCCGGAGCTCAGGTCATTTTGACCATAAATCAGAGACCTGTAATTGACGTTTTTTCTGATCATCGGAGGCCAGCTGGTCAATAAAATATTCTTGAATATCTAAAACAAAGCAAAAGTTGTTGTTGTTTTTATAATCTTATTCATGTAGCCTGTCCACATGATTAAATATCCCGCTGCTGGCTTGCTAACGTCAGCACGCATAACGTACCGGTATGTTATATCGTTTATGATACAGTCTCTTATCTCCCTGTTACTCTAATCTTTCCTGCTAATCGCTCAAACAAATGATTAATTCTTACATTAATATTGGTATTCATGTAAGATACCTTAATCAGTTACTGGGGGGGGGGGGGGCACTAAACATCACAAATGCAGCCTATTTATGATGCTGTCATAGAGAATCAGTTTACTATGACTGACACATGTCACCGCAGCAATGGCGCCGCCGCAAGATGGCGGCATACACAAAACGTTCTCCGAATTCGTCTATTCCATCAGGCACTTTAATGCTTTTTAAAAACAGTTGTACATCCTCATCTAGACATGTATCTATCTGTCCCATATTCAACTGACTCTCCAGAAGGAAAAATATGTTTCTCACTGACCCAAAAGAATAATAATAAAAAAGTGCGTGCCTTATTCCAAAAAGATATTGTTGCTACCCCTAATATTATATTACTGTTTATTGGAATCGTTTCACAGATCATATTGATTGGAAAAAAACTTGGATGCTTCCTAACAAGTTTTTAATTAAGGTTAAGGATGTTTCTTACAAAATCATACATAAATATTATCCAGCTAATCATTATATGCAAAAATGTAAAAAGGACATTAATATTAACTGCTCTTTCCGTAATTTGCATCCAGAAACAGTTGTTCATTTGTTCTGGCTTTGCTCTCACACGAAAAAAACTATGGGCAGACCTTAGCAAATGTATTATTGACTCTTTTACAATAGATTTTATTTTACTTTGGGAAAATGTTGTTTTTGGTTTCCATAATTATCCCAAGAAAGAAGGAAAATGTTACTTTTTAGTAAATCTGTTTTTATTTTTTGCAAAATTTCATATTCATAAAAGTACATTTTCTAAGAAAACCCCTTGCTTTTATGTTTTTCAAAAAGAAATCGGACTTTATTTTAAGCTAATCACCAAATCAGCAAATGAAAAGGCTTTAAAACCATAGACCTTTGTAATATGTATAACCTTGTTGTATAATGAACATCAGGTGCATGTTCTTTGTATTTTCATTGTATACTGTTCCCTGTATACTATTTGTACCTGTCAACTTCTTTTAAATGAAGCTGTTGATTTAAAAAAAAAAAATAGTGAAGCAGACAGTTAAAGCTAAAAAAAAAAAAAGAAAAAAAAAGGTGAGTTAAAGCAGAAGTAAGCGATCCGGTGGTTTTGTCTAATGCTGCGTTGCAGGCAGGCTTTTGAAACCGTAAATTACAGCTTCACGTCACAACTTACGACTTTGTAGACCCGTGTTTCAGTGATTGTTGTCGGAAGATACAACTATTTAAGACTTATATTAACACAAAAATATCGCTTACTTCTGCTTTAAGAGTTCACGTGCAGCAACAAGACGCTGCTGCTGCTGAACGGCCTCATTCACAGTGTGTGTGTGTTGTCAGACGGTGCCATGGCGACCAGAGCTCCGCCCCCCGACCAGCAGGAGGCAGCAGAGCACAGTGAGGTAAAACCAAAACACACCGACCAGTTGCTGCTGCAGCGTTGTCAGGGAAACGATCCGGTGTCAACTCGCTGTATTTTATTTTGAAAATGAACCGGGTGTTTAGTTTTGTGTCTGTGTACGACTTCCTGTCCTGTACGACCTGCTCACACATCGGCTAGAACTAAAACGTATTGGCTCTGCGTTGCTCTACCAGAAGCTTCCTTCATCAGCTGTTGTTAACATTTCCATGTTTCTCACATTTCTAACTATTGTATCGCTGACATACGTTTTTTTTTATATTTTTTTGAGAGAGAGAGAGAAAAATGTTTTTCTGTCTTTTCTTTTTGAAATTTTAAACTTTTTTGAGAGAGAATTTTTTTCTTTTTCTTTTTTTTTTTTTTAGAAATTTTATCACTTTTTCTAGAAATTTAAAATTGTCTTTCTTTTTGAGAGAGAGAAATGTTTTTCCTTTTTATTTTTTTTTATTATTTTTTTAGAAATTTTACCACTTTTTCTAGAATTTTTAAACTTTCTTTTTTTTGAGAGAGAGTGAACCACATGCGTCCACTCGCTCTTCAGTAGAGGATCATCTGGACATCTAGGAATCATCCTGTCTGTGTGTGTGTGTGTGTCTGACTCTGTGTGTGTGTGTGTGTGTGTGTGTGTGTCTGACTCTGTGTGTGTGTGTGTGTGTGTGTCTGACTCTGTGTGTGTGTGTGTGTGTGTGTGTGTGTGTGTGTGTGTCTGACTCTGTGTGTGTGTGTGTGTGTGTGTGTGTGCAGCTGCAGGCCGTGGGCTCTCTGACCGTCACCATCCAGCAGAGCAGCGAGAGCAGAGAGTTTGGAGCGGCCGACAGAGCAGCAGGACTCCACTGTCACGTCTGTAACCTCAGCTGTCGCTCTGCACAGGTCGACAACTCACTCTGCTGCACACGACACCGCAGACACACACTATTACACAAGGCTGCACATTCACCACGCTATGAGATAATAACACAACGTTACCACACAGAGTTGTTTTAGAGGGAAATTCATGCAAAACCACTGATGCGCGTTGCCTTCAGGGACAGTTTTTCATCATCAGTCTCTGTATTTCCCTCTAAAACAACTCTGTGTGGTAACGTTGTGTTATTATCTCATAGCGTGGTGAATGTGCAGCTCACAACTTGTCCACCAGAGCGTTGTGGAGTTGTTGGATTGTGTATTTGATGAGTTTGATGAGGGAAACCAAGAAATCCCATAATGAGCCTCCGTAAAACAGCTTGCACCGACAATTAAAGGTAACAAACCTACTGCTGCTATGACTATAGGGATTATGGTGATGGGCCAATTTGCCAAAATGTTGAACTATCCCTTTAATGTTACTTTTGTACTTAGCTGTGTGCCCTGATATAATAGTTGATATGAACATGCATGCAGGGAAAATTCAATAAATAATAGTTTTAAAAGAAAAAGGAAAGGTAAACAGCATATACTGGGAAACTTTCGTTAAAGGAATAGTTCACCAAAAAATGAAATTCAGTCATTGTTGGCTCACCCTCATGCTGATGAATACTCTGGAGTAGTTTTTTATTCCTCAAAGTCGCAGTAGTTTGTTTATTCGATCTTGTGCAGAAATTGTTTACAGTTGAGCATCAATCACAGTCGGTCAACCTTCCATAATACAATCCTTAGGTCAACTAGTTCATAAATAGATCTAAAAGGTGCAGGCTGAAGCTATCCAGCTTATAAATGCTGTCTACTACCCTTTAATTCATTATTTAGGTAAGTCCATTAGAGCTCTTCATGGTTTCAGAGTCATAGAAAGAAACGAGTATCCGATTATTAACAAATGAAGCCAAAAAATGAAATAAATGAATAAATAAACAATATTACAGTTGCAATCAAAACCCAATTAATCAATCCTGTTTATAGCTTTCTATCGTACTATGTATTAATCTACTTTTAAAGGTCATCTGGAGACCCGGGAGGCCGGTTCCTAGTCCAACCACAACTTTATATGAGAGTAATAGGGTCCGACACAAAAACGTCCATAAAACTACACAACAACCCTTTAATATTCCTCCACACTGCTCGTCCACTGCAATCCAAGTGTCCTGAAGGGAGATAGTCCAGAGTTCACTGGAAACTACCTCATTTAAGACATTTTTACAGCCTAAACAGCCCTGGATTCTGGACTAAAATCAATATCCACACTGGCTTTGTTAAAAAAAACAACTGAAAAAAATATTTTTTTAGTTAGTTATGATTTGTAACATTTCTGGATCTGTCAATTTGCACCTTTAATTAAATTAATTAAAAAAAAAAGTTCTCATTACGTACATTTTCTTTTTAATTTTTTTAATTAATTCAGTATCTTTCATTTTTCTATGTTAATTTGTCTTTCTTTCTTTTCTATTTTTTATGTTATGAATTTCTGTATTATCTTCTTACTTTGAAGACCACCGCTGTCGTTGTTTTTTTTACATAGGGGAGGTATTTTTTATCAGCCTGTTTTGGGTTCCATCTCTCCTGCACAATGTTTAATTTTACTATTTTCATTGTTTATGCAGGTTATATATATAATGTGCAAATAAAAACTAAACTAAACTACTAAGACTATCTCCCTTCAGGACTCTTGGATTGCAGTGGATGAGCAGTGTGGAGGAAGATTAAATGGTTGTTGTGTAGTTTTATGGACGTTTTTACTCTCATATAAAGTTGTGGTTGGACTAGGAACTGGCCTCCCGGGTCTCCAGATGACCTTTGAGGAATAAAAAACTACTCCAGAGTATTCATCAGCATGAGGGGGAGGCAATAATGACTCATGAATTTCATTTTTTGGTGAACTATTCCTTTAAAGTCATTTGACCTAATGTAACAGTGAACTGGCAGGAAGTTAAATGTTAGTGTATCATTTGTAAAAGGAAAAAGGATAAAAACAAACCTAAACATCTGGTCTAGATGACGATCAATGACTTGAACACTTCACACAAACATTAATAGATACTTTATATCATTTGTGTTTATAATTATTAATTTAATTCAATTTTGACTGTATTTATTTATTTAGTTTTAGATGCATTACCGTATACATTTAGTTATAATATACTTTACATTATTTAGTTTTATACATTGGATACATTTACCTTATTTAGTTTTATACTTTACATTATTTAGTTTTATACATTGGATACATTTACCTTATTTAGTTTTATACTTTACATTATTTAGTTTTATACATTGGATACATTTACCTTATTTAGTTTTATACTTTACACATTTAGTTTTATACATAGCATACATTTACCTTATTTAGTTTTATACTTTACACATTTAGTTTTATACATAGCATACATTTACCTTATTTAGTTTTATACTTTACATTATTTAGTTTTATACATTGGATACATTTACCTTATTTAGTTTTATACTTTACATGACTTAGTTTTATACATAGCATACATTTACCTTATTTAGTTTTATACTTTACACATTTAGTTTTATACATAGCATACATTTACCTTATTACATAGCATACATTTACCTTATTTAGTTTTATACTTTACATGACTTAGTTTTATACATAGCATACATTTACCTTATTTAGTTTTATACTTTACATTATTTAGTTTTATACATTGGATACATTTACCTTATTTAGTTTTATACTTTACATGACTTAGTTTTATACATAGCATACATTTACCTTATTTAGTTTTATACTTTACATTATTTAGTTTTATACATAGCATACATTTACCTTATTTAGTTTTATACTTTACACATTTAGTTTTATACATAGCATACATTTACCTTATTTAGTTTTATACTTTACATGACTTAGTTTTATACATAGCATACATTTACCTTATTTAGTTTTATACTTTACACATTTAGTTTTATACATAGCATACATTTACCTTATTTAGTTTTATACTTTACATTATTTAGTTTTATTTTCGCATCATAAGACGGTGAGTTTTCACAAAATGAGACTTTAATTTATTAATTTATATATTTGTTTTTACACATTCATAGTGTTGTGACATTGATTAATGCAAAATAATGTGTGTGTGTGTGTGTGTGTGTGTGTGTGTGTGTGTGTGTGTGTGTGTGTGTGTGTGTGTGTGTGTGTGTGTGTGTGTGTGTGTGTGTGTGTGTGTGTGTGTGTGTGTGTGTGTGTGTGTGTGTGTGTGTGTGTGTGTGTGTGTGTGTGTGTGTGTGTGTGTGTGTGTGTGTGTGTGCGCGCGTGTGTGTGTGTGTCTGTGTGTGTGTGTGGCAGGTGTTTCATGAACACATGTCGGGAGCAGAGCACGTGAAGAAGCTGCAGGAGATCACACACTCCATCTGCCTCAACACACACACGCTGCAGGACAGGTGAGGACACACACACACACACACACACACACACACTCAGGCTCTGATTGGCTCTCTCCTCTAGGGGGCGTCGGCCTGAGCCGCGGCGCTGGTGCGACACCTGTCGGACTCACTTCAGCGGTGACATCATCATCCATCGACGGACCAAACAGCACAAGGTGAGAGCTGCTACACTCTGACACAGACTTAAAGGGATAGTTCAACATTTTGTCTTATTGGCCCCATCACCATAATCCCTATAGTCATAGCAGTAGGTTCGTTACCTTTAATTGTCGGTGCAAGCTGTTTTTAGAACGGCGGAGCAAAGCTGTGAGCTGCTCAGAGCTACGCTACGGAGGCTCATTATGGGATTTCTTGGTTTCCCTCATCAAACTCATCAAATACACAATCCAACAACTCCACAACGCTCTGGTGGACAAGTTGTGAGGACAGGACTGGACTCTGCTGTCCATTTACATCTCAAGGAGAAAGCCCACTCCTTTGAGGACAGCAATGTCCAAATCCTAGACAGAGAGGACAGATGGTTTGAAAGAGGAGTTAAAGAAGCCATTTATGTAAAAGTAGAGAAACCATCCCTCAACAGGGGAGGTGGCCTGAGACACCACCTATCTCCAATTTACAATGCTGCCCTTTCATCCCTTCCCAGGAGATTCAACAATCTAGCCTCAAAGAACAACCACTGTTCACAAGTGGCAAGTGACTCCAACGACTGTCGTTATAACAACATAGGGCACTAACGAAGTCGAAACCAACCTTCCATCAAAGACAGTCATTTAAACGACTGTCGTTATAACAACATAGGGCACTAACGAAGTCGAAACCAACCTTCCATCAAAGACAGTCATTTAAACGACTGTCGTTATAACAACATAGGGCACTAACGAAGTCGAAACCAACTTTCCATCAAAGACAGTCATTTAAACGACTGTCGTTATAACAACATAGGGCACTAACGAAGTCGAAACCAACTTTCCATCAAAGACAGTCATTTAAACGACTGTCGTTATAACAACATAGGGCACTAACGAAGTCGAAACCAACCTTCCATCAAAGACAGTCATTTAAACGACTGTCGTTATAACAACATAGGGCACTAACGAAGTCGAAACCAACTTTCCATCAAAGACAGTCATTTAAACGACTGTCGTTATAACAACATAGGGCACTAACGAAGTCGAAACCAACTTTCCATCAAAGACAGTCATTTAAACGACTGTCGTTATAACAACATAGGGCACTAACGAAGTCGAAACCAACTTTCCATCAAAGACAGTCATTTAAACGACTGTCGTTATAACAACATAGGGCACTAACGAAGTCGAAACCAACTTTCCATCAAAGACAGTCCTTTAAACGACTGTCGTTATAACAACATAGGGCACTAACGAAGTCGAAACCAACTTTCCATCAAAGACAGTCATTTAAACGACTGTCGTTATAACAACATAGGGCACTAACGAAGTCGAAACCAACTTTCCATCAAAGACAGTCATTTAAACGACTGTCGTTATAACAACATAGGGCACTAACGAAGTCGAAACCAACTTTCCATCAAAGACAGTCATTTAAAACGACTGTCGTTATAACAACATAGGGCACTAACGAAGTCGAAACCAACTTTCCATCAAAGACAGTAATTTAAACGACTGTCGTTATAAACAACATAGGGCACTAACGAAGTCGAAACCAACTTTCCATCAAAGACAGTCATTTAAACGACTGTCGTTATAACAACATAGGGCACTAACGAAGTCGAAACCAACTTTCCATCAAAGACAGTCCTTTAAACGACTGTCGTTATAACAACATAGGGCACTAACGAAGTCGAAACCAACTTTCCATCAAAGACAGTCATTTAAACGACTGTCGTTATAACAACATAGGGCACTAACGAAGTCGAAACCAACTTTCCATCAAAGACAGTCATTTAAACGACTGTCGTTATAACAACATAGGGCACTAACGAAGTCGAAACCAACTTTCCATCAAAGACAGTCATTTAAACGACTGTCGTTATAACAACATAGGGCACTAACGAAGTCGAAACCAACTTTCCATCAAAGACAGTCATTTAAACGACTGTCGTTATAACAACATAGGGCACTAACGAAGTCGAAACCAACTTTCCATCAAAGACAGTCATTTAAACGACTGTCGTTATAACAACATAGGGCACTAACGAAGTCGAAACCAACTTTCCATCAAAGACAGTCCTTTAAACGACTGTCGTTATAACAACATAGGGCACTAACGAAGTCGAAACCAACTTTCCATCAAAGACAGTCCTTTAAACGACTGTCGTTGGCACTTGGAGCACAAAAGGGAACCAGTGACATCATCACCCTTGTGAACGCCCACACAAGAGGTTAAATAGTGAGTCTCCACACCAGATAGTTGGACCAGTCCCAGCCTGGTCAGATGCTACATGAACTGATGAAGCCTCTTGGATGAGAGGTGAAACGTCTTCCTAGACAAATAACTAAGTCCAGTTGCTTTCGATTTAACCTCCTTTGAAAAAAAAAGTGTTGTCTTAGAGGGAAATACAGAGACTGTTGATGAAAAACTGTCCCTGAAGGCAACGCGCATCAGCTGTTATAAATACATTTTTAAAAAAAACTTCTGCATAATTTATTATTTAAGTAAATGCAATGTGCTTGTGTGTGTGTGTGTGGTGTGTGTGTGTGTGTGTGTGTGTGTGTGTGTGTGTGTGTGTGCGTGTGTGTGCGTGTGTGTGTGTGTGTGTATGTGTGTGTGTGTGTGTGTGTGTGTGTGTGTGTGTGTGTCCAGATGTGTAAGCAGCTGTGCCGGCCCTTCTGCCCCGTGTGCCGACGCCACTTCAGGACGCCCAGGAAGTTTGTGGAGCACATGAAGTCTCCGGAGCACAAGCAGCAGGTCGGCCAGCAGGAAGCCCCGCCCCCAGCCTCACAGCCGACCAATCAGAGGCAGCGTCCGGCCGTGATGTCACAGTCTGTCTGTCTCCTCTCAGGTGCAGCTGCAGGAGGCGCAGGAGGAGGAGCTGATCACCGTGGACGCTGTGGGCTGCTTCCAGGAGGAGGAGGAGGAGGAGGAGGAAGAGGAGGAAGAGGCAGAAGCTGCTGATGATGATGAAGAGGAGGAGGAGGAAGAGGACGTAGGAGAACAGGTGATGGAGGTGACAAACATCCACCTGTGACTGATATTTGTCTTATTTCTTATCAAAATGTCTCATTTCTAGTCAAAACTAATCTCTTTCCACTTAAAATAAGACTCATCACCTAAAAATTAACTTGTTTTTAGATCATTTTCACTTGTTTCAAACTAATTTTTACTTGAAATAAGTAGAAAAATCTGCCAGTGAAAGTAAGTTTTTTGTGTTTGTAATAAGAAAGAAAAACTTGCTCCACTATCAGATTTTTCTACTTATTTCAAGTGAAAATCTGCTTGAAAGAAGTAAAAAGTGTCTAAAAACAAGCTGCTTTTTATGTGATGAGTCTTATTTTAAGTAGAATGAGATTTGTTTTGACTAGAAATAAGACAAATATTCTTGGTAAGATTTTTGAGTTTTTGCAGTGAACAAGGTTTATTGTTAAAATCTGAATCTACTCCCCATGAATATATTAGTATAAGTGTATAATCACTATAATGTGTCGGTTTTACCAACATTTTACACACTGGACCCTTAAAGGGATACGCCAACTTTTTTTTTTTTCGTGTCTTGCCTCACTCCCGAGTCCATGACCAGCAGACAGACACCATCCTTTCCACATCATACAAAGACAAATGAACACACTTTTTCCGATAATTATGACACCAGGAATCAAATGGAAAGGTCACTGAGATGGTGAAACCACTCTCTATCAGAGAAAAATGAACTCTCCAGTAGTATTTTAGTATAAATTACTCAAAAAAAGTTCAGAAATGTTTTTTCAGTCCATAATTTCTCCCTTTTAATCATTCCGGTTGGTGCTGTCTTTTAGACCGATGGAAAGCCTGATTAGTCACCTTTCCAACGAGGTACAACTTGTAACGGCTGTGCATTCATGGAATGAGCAACAAACACTACAAAAATTCAAAATCTTACCAAGAATATTTGTCTTATTTCTAGTCAAAACAAATCTCATTCTACTTAAAATAAGACTCATCACATTAAAAGCAGTTTGTTTTTAGACACTTTTTACTTCTTTCAAGCAGATTTTCACTTGAAATAAGTAGAAAAATCTGACAGTGGAGCAAGTTTTTCTTTCTTATTACAAACACAAAAAACTTACTTTCACTGGCAGATTTTTCTACTTATTTCAAGTGAAAATGTGTTTGAAACAAGTGAAAATGATCTAAAAACAAGTTAATTTTTAGGTGATGATTCTTATTTTAAGTGGAAAGAGGTTAGTTTTGACTAGAAATGAGACATTTTGACAAGAAATAAGACAAATATTCTTGGAAAGATTTTGAGTTTTTGCAGTGAAGGGAGAAATTATGGACTGAAAAAACATTTCCGAACTTTTTTTGAGTAATTTATACTAAAATACTAGTGGAGAGTTCATTTTTCTCTGATAAAGATAAAGAGTGGTTTCACCATCTCAGTGACCTTTATATTTATATCAGATTATCTACGACCGAATCACACCATAATGTTGTAATGTTGTGTGTGTGTGTGTGTGTTGCAGGCGGCCGACACGCAGCAGTACGACCCTCTCTGTTCATACGGTACGTTGGTTCACCGTGCAGTAGGGATGGGCATGATTAATCGATGATCGATTATTGATCGTTAAGAATTTTATCGATCACGGAAAATTTTTATCGATTTATTATAAGGGATCATGTAGAGGGCAGAGGTTGTCATGGAGAAATAAACCACGGGTTTATTTTTTCATAACAACCAATAAACTCTATAAAAGTATTATTATACAGGCCTGTTATTATTATTACACAGTTTAAGAGTAAAATGATTCATTAAATATGACGGGGCGCTTGTGTCGCGGAC
Organism: Trachurus japonicus; assembly: GCF_045865225.1. Taxonomy (NCBI): domain Eukaryota; kingdom Metazoa; phylum Chordata; class Actinopteri; order Carangiformes; family Carangidae; genus Trachurus; species Trachurus japonicus. The sequence goes on along the minus strand of NC_140915.1, from coordinate 3,414,542 downwards.
GTGAGCTGTGACACCGTGGCTCCGCCCGCTCTGATCAGCAGGTTTGGTTTCCAGCAGCCTCCACTCTCTCTGTAAGTTACAAGTTACAAGTCATTTATCTAACATCACAATTAGTCCGAAGCTGTTTAACGACGGTTAAAATGAAACTGAAGGTAAATATCCTGCAGAGTTAGTTTCTCTTTTCTGTGCTCCTGATCAGAGCGCCGCTCCGCCGTGTTGGCCACAGAAAAAACAATAAAACCATAAAACACAGCTTTCACAGTTTGAAAGTGCTTGTGATTGTTTTGTACAAGAGCAGCCAAACACGAGGCTGAAGAGAGAGGGACAGCAGAGCTGCTCTGACGGCTCAGAGCTGCTCTGACAGCTCAGCTGCAGGTGAACCAGGCGGCGCAACAACGCTTTTTATTTTTTTTTACCTATATGATGCCGGCACCGTCACCGTCCCTACAGGTGAAGCACAAGCACACAGACCTCCGTGTACGTTGTTGTCTGACCTTCTTCCTTCACGGGGACTGCCCTGGATCACTGGCACACGCCACAGCCGCACGCATTTAGAAAAAAACAAATTATGATTATGAATATGAATATTACCGATTAATCGATAATTGATCGTTAATTTTCCCGAAGATCGATCAAAAAGATTTCTTCAAATGCCCATCCCTACCGTGCAGGTTACCATGACAACCAGCAGCGTCAGGTCAGATCACCAGGCCTGACAGTGGTGTGTGTGTGTGTGTGTGTGTGTGTGTGTGTGTAGGAAGCAGCTTCGTGGTTCCTGTCTCTGGCTTCCTGTGTCGACTCTGCAACAAGTTCTTTGAGAACGAAACGACAGCGCGACACACACACTGTAGGACACGCACACACTACCTCAACCTGCAGGTAACACACACACACACACACACACACACACACCTTCAGTCTCTCACACACAGCTGAATGAGTGTGTGTGTGTGTGTGTGTGTGTGTGTTCCAGAGAGCTCAGAGAGACGGACAGACGACCAGCTGACCTCTGACCTCCACCGTGTCCCAGCATGCACCTGTGCGTCCAGGTGATGATGTCATCGTGAGCCGCAGCACCGTGACGTCCCCCACTGGTTTTGGGGAGTCGTTTTTGTGACTCCAACATGGCGGCCTGAACAGCGCCATGTTGGATTGGCCGGCCGAGGCCCCGCCCACTGGCCTCTAGCAGCTGTCCACGGAGCTGCTGGGACCTGTCACTCAACGTCTCCGCGCCCTGATTGGTCAGAGTTTTTAGCTGCAATGTGTTGATCAGGTCAAATGTGTCATAACATCAGTAAAACAGTAGCCATGTTTCCATCCAAAGTGATTAGAATTACTGGGAAATGCGCATTAAAAGAAATTCGAATCATGTGTGTTTCCATCTACGGACTTTGCCCCCCCCCCTCCCCGGCCGGACGGGCGGACGGACTGATTTGAACACATTAGCGCGATTTAGCGCATATGTTTATTACCGTCATAACGCGACCCGTGTGTGTGTGTGGGGGAGAGAGAGAGAGAGAGAGAGAGACTTTATTAATGATAAACTCTGGATTCGCTGGTTGATCAGTTTGGTTTTTACTGAGGAGGAACTATGAAGAACTGTGCAGTAATCACATATGAAGGTGTGTGGGGGCTTTTATTTTGCCGTGGCGATGCGCCACAATTAATTAAAGCAGATAACAGCGGCACGGCCGTTTCGGCTAATGCTGCGTTCAAGGCAGGCTTTTGAAACCGTAAGTTACAGCTTCAAGTCACAACTACGACTTGGTAGCGTTCCAGGTAACCCGTAGCTCGTGTTTTTACCGTCCTGTTGTCTGTGAAAGTTCCCTATAACGGCCACTCGTAACTTCCGACCCGTGAACTCGTACCAGATCGAACTGGTATGACTTCACAGGAAGGAAAAACACAAAGTACGAGTTTCCTTGAACGCACCATGAGTTAGCAGCCCCCGCCCTTGTCAGGCATCAATTGGTCCTCGTGCTACGTCACCACATTCACGCGCATCCCTTGGCTGCACACACAGCCCTTCATGCCGTTCTCTCCCCTCATTGGATAACACTTGTATCCCACAAGGAAAATTTTCTCCTCGGGTTACAGCAGAGCAGAGTGACGGAGAGACTCGTGTTTAGGCTGAAATACTTCATGTAAGTGATTGCTGACGGAAAATAGGACTATTTAGGACTTATATTAACAAAAACATTCCACTGATATCTGCTTTAATTGTTGTGTGACAGCGGAAACCCTGATGTTGTCTTGTGAGTGAACTGCAACATGGGAGCAGACGGGGTGAAAGTGGCTACGTCACACTTGATTCGCATACAGCTGTTTCCATCCCATTCCAATCAACCAAACCCGGCCATAGCAGCGTATTTCATTTTGTGTGAATCAGGGGATTTTAATGCGAATCACGGCGTTTCCATCATCATTTTCTGATGCGATACATCTGGATGATCTAAACAGCTGATGGAAACGCACCTACTGTTTCTACAGACTAGAGACATGAAGTGATGAGTCTAGGGTGAGTAGGTGGCAGCTCGCTGTGTTTGGTTTATTTTTCCTCTTTGTTCTAATAAATGTTGTTGTTTCCCAGCACAGACTCGGGGGATTAAAACCCAGAGTTTTATTCTTTCTTCTAAACTGACAAAAAAGTTAGAAGATGTTCTTTTCCCTTTACAGATTTTGACTGTCAACCTGCAACCTTCCTGTCAAACTAGTGATACAGAGAAGTCGAGCTCTCAGACTAAATCCTTTTAAAGGTTTTTCAGTCCCATCATCTGGCAGCAGCACAGCAGAGAAACATTTTGAAATGATTAAACAATTATTATTATTATGACCTATTAGGACATTTAGAAACGAGTCTGCCCTAGTTGCCTGGTTCAGAAACACTTTGGATACACTGATTTGTATGAGTTTTATAAAATGATTGTTTTTTTATACAAACAAAATGACAAACACAGTTGCAAATGAAATGTTTCATTTAATTTCACAAAGTCTTTGTGAATGTTTACAAAGAGACACATAGAAGAATAAGAATGAGATATATATTTTTAAAAGATTAGATTGAATCTCTTTTCTGTGATGGCACCAGGGCCGTTGCTAGGAATTCTGGGCCCCCTTAAAGAATACTAAAGTGGGCCCCTCCCCCTAACTTTTCTCAAACTAAAACTCAAGTATCTTAGCAAGAATATTTGTCTTATTTCTAGTCAAAATGTCATTTCTAGTCAAAACAAATCTCATTCTACTTAAAATAAGACTCATCATATTAAAAGCAGCTTGTTTTTAGACACTTTTTACTTCTTTCAAGCAGATTTTCACTTGGAATAAGTAGAAATAATCTGATAGTGGAGCAAGTTTTTCTTTCTTATTACAAGCACAAAAAACTTACTTTCACTGGCAGATTTTTCTACTTATTTCAAGTGAAAATTAGTTTGAAACAAGTGAAAATGATCTAAAAACAAGTTAATTTTTAGGTAATGAGTCTTATTTTAAGTGGAAAGAGATTAGTTTTGACTAGAAATGAGACATTTGGACAAGAAATAAGACAAATATTCTTGGAAAGATGTAGAGTTTTTACAGTGTACTATGAGTATTAGTCAGGGTCTTACGCAGAATAAATCAGTCATACAAAGATTAGACTACTGGGGTTTTTTATGGGCCCCACTGGGCGCTGCAGGGGCCCCTAGAGTTACCATCACCTTTCTCCCCTAGACAACGGCCCTGCTTCACATCAGGATTTTCAAACCATTAGAAAACCTTAAAGAAAATACTGTATGAAAGTCTTGTTTTGCTCAGTCATGCATTCATTCTATTCATCATGAATCTGTTGTGTAAGTGAGATATGATCGAGAGGCCACTGCAGCGTACAGCTCGGATTTTCAGACTTTTCCAGAGTCGGCCATGAAAGCCTCGATCTCCTCCACGGTGCGAGGGACACAGGTCAGCACCTCGATGCCGTTCGCTGTCACTGCTATGTTTTCCTCGATCCGGACCTGCACACATGAGTGAAACCGTGGTCGGTTAAACATGTTGGAATTAAAGAGAGAGATGGTACAAAGCAAACTCAGTCTGAAACACACATAAAAACTTCTTTTGCTCAACATGGTGGACCAAATGTCATGAGTTTGTCACCTGATCCTGTTAGATATCTGTGTTCAATTGTGTGAATTTGGGAATTGGTGCCAAAAACATGTTTTTCACAAGTCAGTAATAGGGATGTCACGATTATACATTTTCTTGGTACGATTATTGTCAGAGAAATAATCACGGTGTTAACGATTACCACGATTATTATACATTCATTAATTTCACAACACTATGAATGTGTAAAATCAAATTCAGTCAAAATATAATTACATTACTCATTGTTTACACAAAATATTTCAAGTATCTATTAATGTATGACCAGTTATTAATCCCCAGGGGAGGTGTTTGAAATATTCAGGTCATAAATTGTCGTTTCTACCAAATGTTTGTGTTTATTTTAATCGTTTTTTGTTTTGTTTTGCTTTTTTTAAATTAAAAATGACATCTAACATTTAATTTCCTACCAATTCAATGTTACGTTAGTTAAATGGACCAGTTATCTGAGCATTCACCTTTATTTTGGTGCAACATCTGCCGATACGGTTCCAACATCACATTTTTTGTGAAAGTGACGGTATTTAGGAATCTTTATGATTAAATAATTGTGGCGTTTATTACCACGATTAATTGTGAAAACAAGTAATGGTGACATCCCTCGTCAGGAGGTCCTCCATGCAGGGAGTTCCTCATATCACACCATGGCTTAGGCACCAGAACCCTGAATGAAATGAATCTTTACAAACGATATAAACCATCTACTTGGTGAATCAAATCACCAAACCGCCATGAAAATCATAGGGAGGGAGGAGCAGAATGACCTTAAGTTGTTGTATGAGAAATCACTGCTCAGAGAAGCACAAAAGGTCTTTAACGACCCGACACACATCCTCGACCCAGAGTGTGATGAGCTGCCCTCAGAGTCCCCAAAAGTAGATTGAATAGATAGAAGAACCCATTTATCCCTTCCGCCATTAAAACACTAAACAATAATATGTAGCACTTAATGGCACACTGCAAAAACTCAACATCTTTACAAGAATATTTGTCTTATTTCTTGTCAAAATGTCTCATTTCTAGTCAAAACTAATCTCTTTCCACTTAAAATAAGACTCATCATCTAAAAATTAACTTGTTTTTAAATAATTTTCACTTGTTTCAAACTAATTTTCAATTGAAATAAGTAGAAAAATCTGCCAGTGAAACAAGTTTTTTGTGCTTGTAATAAGGAAGAAAAACTTGCTCCACTATCAGATTTTTCTACTTATTTCAAGTGAAAATCTGCTTGAAAGAAGTAAAAAGTGTCTAAAAACAAGCTACTTTTTAATGTGTATGTTCTTATTTTTAGTATAATTAGATTTGTTTTTGACTAGAAATGACATTTTAACTAGAAATAAGACAAATATTCTTGGTAAGATTTTGAGTTTTTGCAGTGCAGAACTGTAAGTTCTTTACTAATTCCACCGGTTTTTAACCTGACTGTTGTTACTGAAGCACCCGTCACTGTTTTGAATGCGTGTTAAAGGTGAGAACATTTACAAAGCCTGTTTAAACTGGAGGAAGAGGATAAAACAGACTGAAGCTTGACTTTAAACAGGCATCTGCAAGGCTAAGCTTAAAACAAATGTGTATTTCTGTTGCAGGTGTAAAAGTAGCTATGGCATTCACAAAGCAAGGAACTGAAAAGTTGTACAAGTATGTCTCAGTTTAAGAAAATGTTTAAAAAAGAAAAGATAAGTATTTACAAAAAAGAAGAAGGAGAAAGAGAAAAAAAAAGAAAAAGATAGATAGACGAGTGGTGTCTACCGTTATTTTGTTTGTTTTTGTTTTTTTTTGTCATTACTATGTTTCATTATCTTTAATATTTTGAAACAGAGAATAATATTGGTGTTGATAGTAAGCCAATGTAATGTGTAACAACAGAGAGGGGCAGGTACTATACGTTTTTTCTTCATCCTGCTCCTTTTCACTCATGGTGAAAATGTGTACACAATTAAATAAATCAAAATAAATCAAAATGAAATGAAAGTATTTTGCATGGATGTCTTGTATGTATTGTCTTGTGTATGCAGTGGCTCCGAGCCCAAAACAATAAAGTCTAATCCGATCCAAATCCACCAATCAGGAGCAGATAAACTAAATAGTGTTGTAGTCAAGACCACCTAACCTGAGACCAAGACAAGACCAAGACCGTGGAGGGGCGAGACCAAGTCCAAGACCGAGACCAAACCGAAGAATTATAGTCTATTTGTCATATTGAAAAACAAATGTATTTCAAACTGTTGGTAAAGCCACCCAGCCTGCAGAAGTACTTAACCCTTTTTACACGGTGCTTTCAAAAGCAGCAACCATGATGCTGTTACAACCAATGTATGAAGAACAACACTTGAAATGTGATTCTCTGATGAAAAAACAAACAAAAAAATACTGTAGCCTACATGATTTTTTTGTTGTCATTTTTCCCAAAATGATTCAAGTCTCTCTCTCTCTCCCCCCCCCCCTCTCACGTCTCACACACATGACTTTTGATTGAAACGGTCAATATTCGGCTGATCTTTTGTCCTTGGTCGGAAGGAGGGAAATCGGGCCAAAATCAGGCAGTTTATCTTTATGTGTGTAGCTACAGCTTAAATTAACTGGGAAAGACGCTCCGCCGAGTGTAACATAAAGTTACATTCGCCGGCGGCTGCCTGGGGCGACGTCAAACTTTTACCGTCACCTGGAACGAAAACATAGGCTAGATAAATGTGGGTTGAAAATTGAATGATTGATGACTTTGACGGCATCTCTGCCTCAGCCGGTGCCTTATTCCTTTCTCCCTCTTTTTCTCCTCTCTGACACGTAGGTGGCAGCGTAAACACTTTCAAAATAAAATACCGTATTGTTACATTTTAATTCGGGAAGTTCTTGCGGTTTAAAAAAAAAAATCACAGCAGCTGTGGTCTCGGCTGGTCTTGACAAAAAATCCCGAGACCGGCTCGACCGAGACCGAGACGAGACCGAGTAAAAATGCAGTCGAGACCGAGACGAGACCAAGACCTTGAAAATGCGGTCTCGAGACCAAGACCGTTCTCGAGTACTACAACACTAAAACTAAAGCCCCAGCAGCAGACTGACTGACTGACTGACTGACTGACCCCTCCAGACCCACGGAAGCGGGCCAGCCCGGCGGTGTTGATGAAGCAGCTCTGGGTGGGCTCGGCCAGGGCCTGGTCCAGCAGGTGGTTGATGAAGTAGATGCCCGGCTCCACGGTGAGGACCATCCTCTCCTGCACCAGGCGGCCCATACACAGATTCCTCAGTCCAGGCTCATCGCTGCGCTCTGTCCCCTGAGGAGCAGCACACTTTGTTCAAGTCAACGTAACATAACATTTCATTTCATTTCATTTCAAACATTTTGGGCCCAAACTCCCAGCACTTTGGAAATAAATCCATGTGACTGAATGGATGCTGGTGTGTTGTGCCCTGCAGTCTGTTTGATGGGTGGAGAGTACTACTGCTACTCCACTGGGGCTAATTTCGTCAAAACAACTCCAAATGACACCAAAGTTGTCTGGGTGAGTAGAATAGGCCTATTTCACAAGATTCTGAAGTGACGTCACACAGGGTAAATCAACATCCGGTCCGGTCAGCTGCGGCTAGAGCGATTGACAGAGTGGCGACACTTTTCATTCAAACAAACTAATACGACCGCCACAAAAGATTTCATCAGTGAGACTAACATTAATCTCCTAAAAAAAAGTTTAACCAGTCAGCGGTAAACCTCTAAAAACCTGTGGATAAAGTTACCTGGATGTAGCTACGAGCATATGCTACTAGCCCCCGGTCGCTGCCTACTAGCCCCCGGTCGCTGCTCCCTCTGCATTTCTCCCAAAACAAGCACATTTCCTAACGGGCAACATCTGGATAAACTGACAACAGGCTGGGGATTTAACGGCGACTTTCTCGCATTAAAAGTATATTAAGACTTTAACAGCTTTACTGCTATCACTGTCAGTTGCTGCTGAATGCTAATTTGTTAGCCCGTCGTTAGCATTAAGCTAGCGGACGTTATGCTTAGTTAGCATTAAGCTAGCGGACTTTATGCTTAGTAGTGGTACTGGCTGTGTGTGGTTTGAAGGTTGTTTCAAATAATGTGGGTTTGAGTGAACATCTTTGATGATTAAATACATATTGCCGCTTAATATGTTTTATGTGTCGCATTATTACAGTAGGCTAATGATTAGCCGCTAATCTTCCATTTGGACAGTGACAAATAAAACCTTGAAGCAAGAAGATTTTGTTGGAGAACTGACATTGATATACAGTAATTCAGTAACGGTTGTAAACCAGTGTACGGTTTAGTTTTAATATTTTGCCGTTCAAAAGCAAGCTAAACAAAGTCTTTTCCATCATCACTTCGTATAGCCTAACGTTACCCTGCTAGAAAAACCAGCATGGAAATGAATGGTCCAGAATGGTCTTTGCTGTTTTTGTTTTTTTAGCAGTAGCCAAAACCCACTTCTTTCTCAGGTCTTTCTTTCGGAAACTCGTGGAAATGCAAGTACGGCTGTTTTTGTCTAGAATTTGTACACTGAGGTACGCAGCAGAAGCTTTTATTTTTGGATTCAGCCATTGCGCTTCCGCGACCGGAAGTAGTTTTACCCTGTAACGGAAACCGGAAGTACCTAAACCCGGAAGTCGTGAAATAGGCCTATGATCGTATTTTATGCTAGAAATAAGGTCCAGGTTGTAAAAAACGGAAATTATCCTTTAAGACTGAAGCTTAAACCTGTTGAATCAAAGTTCCTAATAGTTTCTTTTCCAGTATATTTGTCATTGGATCATTATCTCTTTACATGCTCATACACTCACTCAGTTAAATACAATTATTTTTAATCATACGTCTCTCCACCGTGAGAAGTGGGAGGGGCCAGCCTTTTTGTTTTTGCTGGTTGCCACGGTGACTCATGTTATCTTTGTTCCATTGATGAGGGCTTTTCATCTCCCTGTAACTCAGGGTCAAGTTACTCTGAGTTGAGTGAACCAACTGTTATCACCTGTTCTCAGAGTAGATCAGACTCAGAGTTTGTTGAACCTGCTTTGTCAAACGGACCCTGTAGCAACCAAAAACGTAATAACAGCCAATAACGTAATAACAGCCAATAACGTAATCATTTTGGTCATTTTAAATGTAATAAATAACGTGCCAATAATGTAATAACATTTTTGAGTTATTACATTATTGGCAGGTCATTACGTTATTGGCCTAGTATTAAAAAAACCTTTGAAAATGTAATAACTGGTGCCGATAATGTAATAATACATAAATATGACTGCAGTTCTTGGAAATAAAAGGCTTTTTTGCAGTTTTGTGCAGTTTGCTAATCAAAAATAGGTGTGGATGACATAGTCGTCATATTTATTCATCCAACATGTACAGTACTATCTTTCACCTCTCTCTCTCTCACTTCTACCATGCTTAATGATATGTTTGCAGACAGTAAAAGTAAGCATTGTAGGTTATCAACAACCTCCAAAACAGAACCAAACTTGTGTATTGAATGGTGTCTGCAGCCAGTTTATGTTTCAGTCATGTAGAACTTCCTGCCTCAGACAAACCATTGGAAACAGGTAATGTTAAATGTGATAATTCCAGCATGGCTCGGAGGAGCAATGGCGTTGATTTGGTTTTACCATGGATTTTTTTTTTTTATTAACATTTAGCCAATCATTTTTCCAACTTGATGAAACTTGAGCGTGTGTGTGTGTGAGTGAGTGAGTGAGTGAGTGAGTGAGTGAGGAAAGATAGTAGTACATATCTTGGATGAATAAATATGACGACTATGTCATCCACACCTATTTTTAATTAGCAAACTGCACAAAAACTGTAAAAAAACCTTTTATTTCCAAGAACTGCAGTCATATTTATGTATTATTACATTATCGGCACCAGTTATTACCAGCCAATAATGTAATAACTTATTACATTATTGGCAAAAAGTTATTACGTTATTGGCTCAAAAGTTTTATTACATTATTGACACATTATTACGTTATTGTCTGTTATTATGTTTTTGGTTGCTACAGACCCCAGCTCTCTCCTGAGCTGAGGAATCTGAGGTTTCAGGTTGTGTGTGGTCTCACCTCAGGGTAGCCTCCCACGTCGTGCACGTCGATGCCCAGCAGGTGTCCCAGGCCGTGGGGCATGAAGACGGAGCCCATGTGGACCTTCATCATGTCCTCCACGCTGCCGCTCAGGACGCCCATCTCCACCAGCTCCTCCAGGTGAACCCGGTCAGCCAGGCGGTGCAGGTCGCTCCACTTCACACCTTCAACCAAAAACACACAGTTTAGGAAAAGCAGAAACATCTTTGCAAGTATTTTTTTTCTATTATTATTATTTCTTGTTCTTTATTTATTTATTCATTTATCTATTTTTTTCTTTCTTTCTCTGCAGGTGACAATGCTAGGCCACGCATTGAACAATTTGCAACAATATAATTGTAATTTATTTTTATTAAAGCAGAAGTAAGTGATATATTTGTGTTAATCTAAGTCTTAAATAGTTGTATCTTCCGACAGCAATCACTTCTATAGAGTGTTTGGTCTGAAACACAGGTCTGTCAGTCCCTCTGCTCTGCTCTGAGTCGAGGAGAAAACATTTATCGTATCCTACAACCTTTATCCAATGAGGAGAGAGAACGGCATAAAGGGCTGTGTGTGCAGCCAAGGAACGCCGTGAATGTGGTGACGTAGGGACGAGGACTGTTATGGTGCGTTCAAGGAAACTCGTAACTGGTGTTTTTCCGACCTGTGAAGTGGTACCAGTTCGATCTGGTACGAGTTCACAGGTCAGAAGTTACGAGTGGCCGTTATAGTGACTTTCACAGGTAAAACAGGTTGGAAAAACATGAGTGTGTTGCCTGGAACGCTACAAAGTCGTAAGTCGTGACTTGAAGCTGTAATTTACGATTTCAAAAGCCTGCCTGGAACGCAGCATTAGCGAAAACGACCGGATCACTTACTTCTGCTTTAATTATTTCCTCACAACCACTTTTACAATACTAATTCAGCAACCATTTGGACAATTCATTTTACAAGTGGTATTAGTAGACAGACAATTGTCTTTTTGTATAAATAAAATAATAAATAATAAATCAGAAAACCAAAATTTTAGAATATTTAAGAAGAAAACAAAAGAGAAAAAAGAAATCAGCAACAGCAACCAAAAAAAAAAAAAATAAAGAACACGCCAAACAAACAAAAAAGACAGAACAAGACAAAAACTAAACAAAAACAATATATCAAAAATAATATCTATTGTTTTAAATGTCTGAATGTCATTTTATCTGTCTGTGTTACCATGGGACCACGGACGGAAACTAGCTTTCTAGCTAAATCTGACATATTTACATCAAATCATTGTTTTTGTATGTTCATTAATATGTGGAAGTCCATCTCAAATAAACTAATAAATGAAATGAAAGTATGGGAAGGAAAGATTAGCCCAAGTATGATGACTTTCCTTCACTTTACTTCTGTATAAGTCATAAGTTGAACCATGTTGACCTGGTTTGAGGGCGGCCATGACAGCTCGGGATGACTTGAGGACAGCTTCATAGACGGCCCTCTGGTCTGGGCTGAACCTGCCATTGGCCGGGAAGGAGCAGGTGATGTCAGAGGAGTAGCAGTAGTACTCTCCACCCATGTCAAACAGACTGCAGGGCACAACAACACACAATGTTTCTGAGCTGTTGACAGTGATGGACATTCACAGACGGCAGCAACAACTTTAACAGAAGCGTAACCATGCAACAGTTAGTCTGACGATGACACCACAGCTACTCACCACATGTCTCCATCCTCAATGGTCTTGTCATTGGGAGCCCCAGGATGACCGTAGTAGATGATAGAGGAGTTATGGCCCCTAGCAACACAGGACACATGATGCATTGATGAGTTTAAACACGGATAAATAGTAACACTACACTGCAAAAACTCAAAATCTTTCCAAGAATATCTGTCTTATTTCTTGTCAAAATGTCTCATTTCTAGTCAAAACTAATCTCTTTCCACTTAAAATAAGACTCATCACCTAAAAATGAACGTGTTTTTAGATCATTTTCACTTGTTTCAAACTAATTTCCACTTGAAATAAGTAGAAAAATCTGCCAGTGAAAGCAGGTTTTTTGTGCTTGTAATAAGGAAGAAAAACTTGCTCCACTGTCAGATTTTTCTACTTATTTCAAGTGAAAATCTGCTTGAAAGAAGTAAAAAGTGTCTAAAAACAAGCTGCTTTTTAATGTGATGAGTCTTATTTTAGGTAGAATGAGATTTGTTTTGACTAGAAATAAGACAAATATTCTTGGTAAGATGTTGAGTTTTTGCAGTGTACTAATAACAACTGCACTACACAGTAGTAACTGCACTAAATGTGACTAATATAAAGCATTTGTTACAGCTGAATGAAGTCAACAGTGTTTTTCAGGACAGCATCGTCCTCGCAAGATGCTAAATAATGCAACAACATGCTCATTATACATGATGTACCTTTAGTACAAAAGGCCAGAACATGATTAACAACAACATTTCAGAATTCTTCATCCATGGCTGATGTGCAGTGTTAGTGAACATGATTTGTTTCAGTCGACAAGATGCTGGACAGGGCCGTTGCTAGGAATTCTGGGCCCCCTTAAAGAATACTAAAGTGGGCCCCTCCCCCTGACTTTTCCTTTTTTTTCTTAGACTAAGTATGTATTATCATTTTTTATTTAGCCTACCTTGTTTTGATGCTAATGCAGCATTACACTGCAAAAACTCAAGTATCTTAGCAAGAATATTTGTCTTATTTCTAGTCAAAACTAATCTCATTCTACTTAAAGCAGAAGTAATGTGAATGTTTGTGTTAATATAAGTCTTAAATAGTTGTATCCTCCGACAGCAATAACTTCTATAGAGTGTTTGGTCTGAAACACGGGTCTGTCAGTCACTCTGCTCTGCTCTGAGCCCAGGAGAAAACTTTCCTTGTATCCTACAACCTTTATCCAATGAGGAGAGAGAACGGCATAAAGGGGCAGTCCTCTCTGTGTGTGCAGCCAAGGGATGCGCCTGAATGTGGTGACGTAGGGACGAGGACTGTTATGGTGCGTTCAAGGCAACTCGTAACTGGTGTTTTTCCGACCTGTGAAGTCGTACCAGTTCGATCTGGTACGAGTTCACGGGTCAGAAGTTACGAGTGGCCGTTATAGTGACTTTCACAGGTAAAACAGGTCGGAGAAACACGAGTGGGTTGCCTGGAACGCTATTAAGTCGTAAGTTGTGACTTGAAGCTGTAATTTACGGTTTCAAAAGCCTGCCTCGAACGCAGCATTAGCCAAAACCACCGGATCGTTTACTTCTGCTTTAAAATAAGACTCATCATATTAAAAGCAGCTTGTTTTTAGACACTTTTTACTTCTTTCAAGCAGATTTTCACTTGAAATAAGTAGAAAAATCTGACAGTGGAGCAAGTTTTTCTTTCTTATTACAAGCACAAAAAACTTACTTTCACTGGCAGATTTTTCTACTTATTTCAAGTGAAAATTAGTTTGAAACAAGTGAAAATGATCTAAAAACAAGTTAATTTTTAGGTAATGAGTCTTATTTTAAGGGGAAAGAGATTAGTTTTGACTAGAAATGAGACATTTGGACAAGAAATAAGACAAATATTCTTGGAAAGATGTAGAGTTTTTACAGTGTACTATGAGTATTAGTCAGGGTCTTACGCAGAATAAATCAGTCATACAAAGATTAGACTACTGGGGTTTTTTATGAGTTATCACCACCTTTCTCCCCTAATACAACGGCCCTGCTGCTGGAGACTCAGCAGGGTCACAGAGCTTCAGAAAACCACACACTGTAGGTGTGAAAGATGTTCTGCTGTATGTTGTTCTTGCTATTAGAGCATTTCAGATGCGTGTACAATCATTACAACATGTAGAAAGCACTTAGAGTAAGAAATTAAGTCAGGAATAAAGCAGCTACAGGACTTACGTTCCACAGATACAGGTGTACGAGGTGTGGCGCATCCCTCCTCTGGTGTAGCAGTAGTGCTGGAACAAGCTGCAAAACAAAAGTCAGAAAAAGGAAAACTTGTTTCTGGTTCTTCCTGTTGGTGTGACTAACAGCTGTACTAAAAACATAGAATATTTCATGGAGTTGTCCACAGTCTCCTGAGGTCTCTCTCCAGACACTCTGCTGTTATTTATATTTAGGTCAATCTGATGGAGGGCCTTCAGGAAAGTAAAGAGAAGGAAAGCTGCTGGGCCCGATGGAGTGAGCCCAGACACACTATTCCATTGTGCAGAACAGCTTGCCCCACCATTCACCAAACTGTTCAACTCCATGCTTCGTCACTGCACTGTTCCGAACTGTGCCAAGGACTCGATCATCATCCCTGTGCCAAAATCCAACAAAATCTCCTGCCTCAATGACTATCGCCCCATCACCCTCACATCTATAATTATGAAAACATTTGAACGCATCATTCTCTCCCACCTGAAAGTTCTCACCTCCCCCCTACTGGACACTCACCAATTTGCATATCGCTCTAACAGATCTGTGGAAGATGCAGTCAACCTGGCCCTTCACAGCTCACTCCAGCACCTGGACACACCCAACACCTACACCCTTTTTATGGATTTTAGTTCTGCCTTCAACACCATAGACCCGGTCAAACTCTTCAATAAAATGCTGGACATGAACATTCACCCCTCCCTATGTCACCTCATCAGGAGTTTCCTGTGGCAGAGGCGTCAGAGGGTTAGGATAGCAGACTCCTGTCTGGCCCTCTGACCCTCAGTACTGGTGCCCCCCAGGGCTGTGTCCTCTCCCCCTGGCTCTTCTCCATCTACACCAACCTCCTCACATCTCACCACAGGACAGTCTCCATCTATAAGTATGCAGATGACACAACCATAACTGGACTCATCACCAACAACAACGAAACTCATTACAGAGAGCAGGTGGTACCAAGCTGTAACTTGGTGCCAGGACAATAACCTCCAACTTAACACTTCTAAAACCAAAGAACTCATAACAGATTTCAGACGCAAACCACCCCTCAAAACACCCCTCCTCATCTCTGGACAACCCATCACAATCACAGACTCCTACAAGTTCCTGGGCACTCATATCAGCAACACACTCAAATGGGACAATAACACAAGCCATATAATAAAAAAGGCCAACCAAAGACTATTCCACCTCAGGCAGCTCAAGAAATACAAAGTCAAACGCAATCTCCTCCTCCAGTTCTACACAGCCATCCTAGAAAGCATCCTCACAGCTCACATCTCAGTCTGGTACGGCCGTCTGGACACTCACTCACGCAGCAAACTCCAACGGATCATAAAAAAAGCATCTCTAATTACAAACACCCCCCTCCCATCACTTGACTCACTTTACCATAAACGCACAATAACAAGAGCACATAAAATAATCTCTGATTCAACACACCCAGCTAACCACCTGTTTCAACTGTTGCCCTCTGGCAGACGCTTTAGGTCCATTTCAACTAAAACAACCCGGTTCAAAAACAGCTTTTTTCCCACTGCCATCAGACTACTGAACTCCACTCATCTCCATACTCCATCTATGTTAAAGGTATAGTCTGTATGTAAATGTCTGCTCTAATGTTGATGTCTGTTCATGTATGTTAAATGTATAACTGATGTCTGTTGCCACACAGTACTATGTGCTGGCACTATGCTGTGCTGAAAGCAAATTCTGCCGACTTGTTGTGCAGTCCTTAATAAATGAATTGAATTGAATTGAATTCTCCCCACAGACAAACAGCAGAAGCAGCAGTTATTCCTGGTTAGTAGCTACTACTGGCTAGTCTGAGTCGGCCGACACAGTCTTAGTGGCTCTTCCTCTCTGCACTGACCAGTCTTTCTTTGGCGAGTGCTGAAAGTGCCGTGTGTATTAAAACAAGCCAGTAGTTTGTCAGCAGATATATCAGAATAGTTAGTGTTGGCATCTTTTATTCCTTATTTGGTTGGTTTGTTAGTTAGTGCACGTTGATGGGATTGGTTCCTTCATGTATTGAATCCTTCCTGTCTAAATCAGTTTTCATGAGACTGTCACTGGAAATAATAATGTAATAACTTCAGTCTACATGCTACAATCAGACACTGTTGAAGGTGCTGGTAACATGTGTGTTTTTAAGTTCTTCAACTAGATTTATCATTGATTTGATTACATTACATCTTGTCCCATTTTTTTTTTAAATTGATTTGAAAACATTTAAAGCAGACAATAAAGCATGATGGTCACCTGACAGAAGCACATCTACAGTACCACTATCACACCATCACACCATCACACCATCACACCAGGCCTGTGAAGCAGCTGTTATTACATAATACAGGAGTACACAACACCTATAAAACAATGACACACTGTTGGAGTTACACGCTCTGCTGGTTGAACCTCTACTAGTTTTATATCACATCCATTCCTTCATTTATTGTGTAGCTACAGTTCCTCCTTTATATCTATGCAGATATTATTATCTGGCCTCTCATTTCTTATTATTACAACGGCTGCTAACTTTGTACACTACACTGCAACAACTCAAAATCTTTCCAAGAATATTTGTCTTATTTCTTGTCAAAATGTCTAATTTCTAGTCAGAACTAACCTCTTTTCACTTAAAATAAGACTCATCGCCTACAAATTAACTTGTTTTTAGATCATTTTCACTTGTTTCAAACTAATTTTCACTTGAAATAAGTAGAAAAATCTGCCAGTGAAAGTAAGTTTTTTGTGTTTGTAATAAGAAAGAAAAACTTGCTCCATTGTCAGATTTTTCTACTTATTTCAAGTGAAAATCTGCTTGAAAGAAGTAAAAAGTGTCTAAAAACAAGCTGCTTTTTAATGTGATGAGTCTTATTTTAAGTAGAATGAGATTTGTTTTGACTAGAAATGACATTTTGACTAGAAATAAGACAAATATTCTTGGTAAGATTTTGAGTTTTTGCAGTGTACTTTCATTACCATTTATATATATATATAATTGTTGTTATTACTATTATTATTATTACTTCTTTTTTCTCTCTCTTTTCTTTTCTTTTCTTTCTCTGCAGGTGACAATGCGTGGCCTAGCATTGTCACCTGCTGAACAATCTGCAACAATATAATTGTAATTGTAGGTTATTATCTATGGTTTTAAATGTCTGAATGTCATTTTATCTGTCTGTGTTACCATGGGACCATGGATGGAAACTAGCTCTCTAGCTAAATCTGACATATTTACATCAAATTATTGTTTTTGTATGTTCATTAATATGTGGAGTCCCATCTCAAATAAAGTAATAAATGAAAACCAGCAGGGGGTAAAGTCATCAGCTGATACACTGACACAATGAAGCACTTTACTCACCTCTCCATTTCATATTCCTTCAGTCCAGGTTTCACATGCTTCATGATCTACAGTTACAGAGTGGGATTACAGGATTACAGTGCATGTGGTTAGTGTAGTAAGTAGTAGTATTACTATTGATTTGACCACGTTAACTCATGTCATGTCACAGATCTAGTGAAATGGGTAGCTTTAGGGACAGACATTTAAAAAGACAGATTTCTTGTTTGGTTAACTGCTCCTGGATCCTTGAAAGTTATTTGTGCTAATGAAATGAAATCCTGTGCACGACCTTTAATGTTGCAGCTTATTGGTCAAAGGTTATCTCTGTTCATTATAGCATTGAAACAGTTTATAGCCTCAGGGTATTATTATCTATTGTACTGTAAACTGACTGCTGCTATTTTCTAACATGCTTTTGTTTTTATTTATTGTATTTTTGTACCAGGGAACATCTATGTACGGGACAGCGGATGGAAATGAGCCTGTGGCTACAATCCGGCTTGTTTACGATTTTGTTTCGTTCATGAACTTGCACTGTCCCACTTTAAATAAATTGAATTGAATTGAGGGTCCTGACATCTTTGAACACTTTGTGCTGGTTTTATACTGAAGAAGCTGCTTAATACCCAGGTGGTTCACTTACAGCTCCAACTTTCCATTTCTGTCTTTTATTGTTTGGTTTAAAATGAATTGTAATTAAAAAACAAAAAGGACCTCACCATTTTGTGGGCTTGACTGGAAATCCTGTTGGTGTAGCGCAGGACCTCCAGCTCCATGTCGGTCTTCAGGAGGCGGCTGCAGACAAACACATCAACAAGTGAGAAGCTCTGATCATAACACCACCAGTTTACTGAAGTCAGTACAGTCCAGCACCAGAAAGAATTCATACAACTCACATTTGAAGTTCAGGGAATGCTGCAATTGTATTTTGATTAGCCTGTGTGAGTATACATGGCTTAAAGGGATAGTATCATTTTTTTTTAAAGTGGGGTTGTATGATCTCCAAATAGCCCCTAAGTACTTTAATTGCAGTAGAAGACTCTCTGCACTCCTCCCGTTAGCAACGCCAGCCCATAATAGCCCTGCCCAGAGATTTACAACATACAGTGTTGTGAACAGACCCAAAGAAACGGCCTATTTTCACGGCCTAAAAGAGGTTTTACCTGAAAAAATAAATACACAGTTCCATTGTTCACTATAATATAATTTTTTCCAGCAGTTTTTATTTGGGCCTAACCAACTGCTGATCGGCGGCCGCTAACCCTGGGCGGAGGGATACGTGAGTTGGTTAGGTCCAAATAAAAACTGTGTTTTTATTTAATTATTTATTTATTTGAGTGGACCTTAAATAGCTCGGGTTGAAATACATACTGGAGAGTATATTACGGATCTCTACCATAATAGAACCCAGCAAATTACACAAAGCGGTGGTAACCAATAGCAACACTAATGAAAGTTAAATCAATCTATCAGGTCTGTCTCCCAGGAGGTGGACCTGCAGAACATTCCTTTGCTCCTTTTTATGTTTGAAAAGAATCTGAGTGAAAACACTGTTGGTCGACTTAATAATATAGTAATAGATAAAACAACTTTTGATGACTTACCACTCCACAATGACTGGGTGTAGCAGAGTGTTGTTGACTTGGAAGCTGATGAAGAAAGAACAGCATCATTCATACAAAGTCATCTGATGATTTGACCTTTGAAATAAGTATTTTAGTTCTTTTCCAGAGTTGGAGCAGATCAAACTGTGGAGTTAAAGCAGAAGTAAGTGATATATTTGTGTTAATATAAGTCTTAAATAGTTGTATCTTCCGTCAGCAATCACTTCTATAGAGTGTTTGGTCTGAAACACGGGTCTGTCAGTCACTCTGCTCTGCTCTGAGCCCAGGAGAAAACATTTATCGTATCCTACAGTTTTTATCCAATGAGGAGAGAGAACGGCATGCAGGGCTGTGTGCAGCCAAGGGACGCCGTGAATGTGGCGACGTAGCGACGAGGACTGTTATGGTGCGTTCAAGGAAACTCGTTTTTTTCCGACCGTGAAGTGGTACCAGTTTGATCTGGTACGAGTTCACCGGTCAGAAGTTATGAGTGGCCGTTATAGTGACTTTCACAGGTAAAACAGGTCGGAGAAACACGAGTGGGTTGCCTGGAACGCTACAAAGTCGTAAGTTGTGACTTGAAGCTGTAATTTACGATTTCAAAAGCCTGCCTGGAACGCAGCATTAGCCAAAACCACCGGATCGCTTACTTCTGCTTTAAAACCAGTGCTAAGGACAGTAACAGTAACATGGCCATCAATCCACTACTAACAAGCAAAAGCCAGATTCATTGCTTCATTAATTCTATTCAGAGGGTTTAATCAGTAACAGTCTGTTGTATCCTCGGTTCCAAAAGGAGAAAATCTCCACAAACAAAGTAGAACGATGTTAAACACACCCACTGATTCCTTCAAAGGAGGCTTCACGGCAGACGCTGCCACTGTCTGTGTTCTGTCCTCGCTGTGTGGACAGAAACACATCATGACGATGAGTGCATTCAAGTGTCAGTAGAGTCAGTGCATTAAGTTGGTTTATATTCAACCAAAGAACAACTGGAGAGTGAGGGTGAACTCCAGTCCCCCCCTCAGCCCTAGAGCCTGTGGCCCTAACCCTTTGTTTAGCGTTCACGTGAAGTGGTGGTGGTGTCCTGGTTCTGGTCCAGACCAGGGTTAGGGGGAAGTGGTCTGGCTATCTGGGCCTCGAAACGGAGATTTTTCAGGGGCACACTACGGACCGAGGGCTATGGCAAGTTTCCCAGAATGCATCTTGCAGCAACCGGCAGCTGTTTTATTTCTCACTGTAGCGCTGTTATTACGTCATTTTGTTAAGTTTTAATATTTTTTCGTGCGATAAAGTAGCTGTTTAGATCCCCAATGTGCGGTCGGTTTATCCACATGAGGCTGTTTAGACGTTTGCTCCCATGTTTTTGGGAGAAGTGAAGCTCCACCTGTGGAGCAGATCAACACCCGTCCAGAGAGCTGCTCGGCCGGCCAACCTCCGTCGTCATCCCGGGGGAGAAAACCTTCACTAATTAACTTACCCGCAGGTTTTTAAAGGTTTACCACCGGCTGGTTACATTCTTTTTAGGAGATAAATGTTGGTCTCAGTGATGAAATGTAACAATTGTCGCATTAATTTGTTTGAATTAAAAGTGAAGCTTCCTGTGTGTATTGGACAGAGGAGCAGTGCTGCCTCGGGGCTCTGGAGCCTACGGACACAAACCACCACATTTACATCAAGAAATACATGTTTTACAATGAACCGATCAGTCTGCATTACATTTACATTAAGTTAACGTATGACGTATGTGACTGTTGAAGGGGCGTCCCAGTTCGTAGGGGTCGCCTTTCAACCTCTACCCCTTGTAGCTCCATTTCAAGGGTTAGGGGTAGGGGTAGTAGTCTACTTGCCAGCCCATAGGGCCCCATTGTGAACCCGGAAATGTTGAGTACCCCAAAGTTTTATGTTAGAAATATATAGTATGGGTCCCCAGTATTCAGAAACTGCCGGATGCTAACTTATATATATTGGGCAATTAGCATAACTGACATAATTAGCATAAATTAGCATAATTGCCTATATGGGCAATATTTCAACAAAATTGACTTGGCTGATCTGGGCAATATTGGAGTGGTTTTAGGGGTTATTGATGATGCTGAATCCATTTCTGACATTTTCAAAATTCAAAATGGCTGTCTAAACCGGAAGTGATCAGATTTTCACCGCCAGTGGGCCGATTTTGATGGATTTCAAAATCTGGTCATTGGTTTAGACAGCCATTTAGAATTTTGAAAATGTCAGAAATGGATTCAGCATCATCAATAACCCCTAAAACCACTCCAATATTGCCCAGATCAGCCAAGTCAATTTTGTTGAAATATTGCCCATATGGGCAATTATGCTAATTTATGCTAATTATGTCAGTTATGCTAATTGCCCAATATATATAAGTTAGCATCCGGCAGTTTCTGAATACTGGGGACCCATACTATCTATTTCTAACATAAAACTTTGGGGTACTCAACATTTCCGGGTACTCATCGTTGGCAAGTAGACTATAGGGGTAGGGTTAAGGGGTATGGGTAGGGGTAGGGTTAAGGGGTATGGGTAGGGGTAGGGTTAAGGGGTATGGGTAGGGGTAGGGTTAAGGGGTATGGGTAGGGGTAGGGCTAGTAGTATAGGGGTAGGGATGAAAAATAGAATTGGAACTGGGCCTTAGTCACGGGACTTGATTTAAAGTCTCACAGTACATGTTCAGTAGTAGCTGACACAGGGTCTGACTGGAGCTTCTACAAACCACCAACCAACACTGGTTCAGGAAAATACTAGTGAGGCGTCGCCTGCTATCGAGCAAATGAATCAGTGGCTGGAATCAGGACGGAGTACGAGATGCATAGCTACCAGAGTCAGGAGCTCAGCTGGTTTCAGGCTGGACAGGACATCGACCATCTGGATGGAGAAGACATGGAGTCATTAGACACAAACAAGTTCCAGTTGTCCAGGATAAAGGTCAAAGGTCACTCTGACAGGCGCCATGTGGCTTCATGGTCTCTCTGTACAAAGCTCAAGAGAGAATATTACTGCTCTGCCCACAGCCAACATGTCAGATAACACACCTTGACTGGTTTAAATGATTAGATATGAACATGACCACACATTTTTAATTGGTGATCAGCTGTGACAATATTGTTCATCACGTTTTGACTGAAAATATGAAAAATGAGAGACATGAATAAGTCTTGAATGCATTTCATTTGAAATCTTTTCACTAATACAGTTTGCAGCTGAGTAAAACACAGTCGGTTAAAACTGAACTTTGAAGTTTTATTTGCACAGTAATGAGGATTTTTCTGAAGTCTTAGGGGTAGGTTCTTTACTTTTCATTTTCGGAGCAAGGTGTTTTTAGACCCGCGGGGCACACGTGAGCTCTGCATGGCGCACGGTGTTACCAGGCTTTACCCTCATCAAACTCATCAAATACACAATCCAACAACTCCACAACGCTCTGGTGGACAAGTTGTGAGCTGCACATTCACCACGCTATGAGATAATAACACAACGTTACCACACAGAGTTGTTTTAGAGGGAAATGCGCAGCCGGAACTACATTCCTGACACGGCTGCTCGGCAGAATGTCTTCTAAAGCCAAAGTACTTCAGAGTATTTGTTTCATGTGTCGTAATGTTACATAATTATTATTATTATCTCATAGTGTGGTGAATGTGCAGGTCACAACTTGTCCACCAGAGCGTTGTGGAGTTGTTGGATTGTGTATTTAGTTTGATGAGGAGCCTCTATTGCGTTAGCTGAACAGACAATCTCAAAACAGCTTGCACCCACAATTTGAATTTGCCAAATTGTTGAAATATCCCTTTAAGATAGAGAAGTGCTTCTTTGTTGTTGTTCTTTCATGTTCAATTGCTGCTCTTTACCTGTTGTCAAATACTTTTGCATGATGTTTGATATGTTTGACCTGGTTTCCACGTTGCTTCTGTAGCAGCGCTGCAGTGTAAACACTGTCTGTGTCTCATTAGGTGACAGAATTAGCTCAACAAACGCAGAGGCAGTTATTGTATGATTTCATGTTTTCTAATATTAAAGTGCAGATCAGTGAGCCTGCACCTCAAACTGTGACTAATTAGAACATCCACCACCTCAGGCAGGTGTAAAAAGACCTGAACTATCAGCCGGTGAGTCATCACAGGGTTTTTTACAGCGTGAATATAGACATTGAATGTGATCGTTTTCAGTGCAAACCTCCCAGTGATTTGTTGGCCGGTGGAAGTTGTTTTATTGTAGCCTGAAAATAGTATTTTGATTTGTCAACGTGCACATTTTCAGCATGTCTAAAAAGCTGTCAGCCGTCCAACATACAGTCTCTCTCCTGGGAATCTGCTGTCAACACCGACCAGGTCTCAAAGTGTTTTTAGACTAGATGGTTCAAAGGAAGAGGACCAAGGTGCAGGTTGCACATTTAGGGCCGGATTTACTAAAGGTTTGCGTGTATTAAAACGTGTGCAAACGTGATTGCACGCGCAAACACATGTGGAACCTGATCTACTAACCGGACGCACCGAGGATTGCGTCCCTCACACGGGCAAAATAGCACGTGCGATCCATTTAGCGTGTTTGCCTTGATGAATATGTAAATATGGGCGTTTCAGCCAGAACGCGCAGAATACTGGGAGGAGTAGATGCAAATAGATTTATTTAGTGCATGCAATGTGATTTACCAAACCAGGAAGAGATTGCGGTGGCTGTTTTTGCGTCTTTATTCACCACGTCTGAAAACCATGTACTAACTGATACAACTTCGCCAAAACGTATGCGTTTATTGATTTGATGCCTGTCAGAGCCCCGTGATCTTACATCTCTGCATTTCCTCACGTCTGGGGAATTCTGTAACACTTTTTCAGCCGTGTTAAAAGTCTTTTACGCGCCGTTACGCACGGGGCACGTCTGTCCTGCAGTGCGCTCCTCTCCTCTCCTCTCCTCTCACCTGGCTGCTCAGCTCCGTCTCTCAGTCCCGGTCCTGGACTGAGACACGTCACCGCTGCCTTCACCCGCCTTTGATCCCTCTGGTCAGTGGTCAGAGCGTTTAGATCCGTGTGTCCCACCTGAGCTCTCTATTAATCCACTGGATCATGGGCGGCACACACACACACACACACACACATATTACAGGTGTGTGATTGTCACTGCAGCTGCTGCCTGTTCGTCACTATATGACGAGTTGGGCCCTGTAGCGATTTGTGTTTATTAGTCTAAACAGAGCGCGAGAGAGATGAACACACACATGCTGTCATTGTAGCATCGGATCAAATGTCATTCTGTCCCTTCGTCCGTCCAGCTCTCTGTCCACACTCTCCATGGCGGAAACGATTACGACGCACAAAACCCTCATTTACATATTGTGGTTTGCATGTGTTTTCATTTAGCGGGTTACTCTTAGTAGATCACCTGTTTTGCGTGCACTAACCAAACTCGCAATATTATAGCGGGCGCAAACAATATAGCGCCCGCTATCTGGGATCTTAGTAAATCCGGCCCTTAGAGTGATGAATCTAAACCAACCCCCTGTAGAGTTGTGGTGGCCAGAGATGTGCACACTGCTGAACTGTTGTAATTAATGGAATGATCACTCTGATGCTCTACAATCTTTGTTTGAGCATGTCGTCCACTGGTGTCATGACTTTCCCCCCAAAGCTTTTACATCCTCTCACACAAATCTGTGCACAAGCCCCAAACATCTACACACATGCAAAAGGCAAAAGGTACAGACTGTAGAGATGATGTCTAAAGAAATCCATGCAGCTTTATTTTAGTTTGAATCCCCTTGAATGAAATGGTTTAGTTGAGTTGAGGTGATAATGATGCAGGTCCAGACTCTGGAGCCTCTGGTGCTTTGAGTTTTCTTTTTGCCAGGAGGTTCAAATAAGAGAAGACGACTTTCACCTTTAAAACAGCCTATGGAGACACTGATGTCCTTTCCTGTTACTTCATAGCTGGGTGACTTCACATCACACACACACACACACACACACACACACACACACACACACACAGCAGCAGAGCAGACTTACATCACAGGTGTGTTTCACCTCATCGACAGCGTACTTTGCCTTGTAGTGCTCTGTAGGAAAGATCCTGTCAACACACACACTGCAAAAACTCAAAATCTTTCCAAGAACATTTATCTTATTTCTTGTCAAAATGTCTCATTTCTAGTCAAAACTAAACTCTTTCCACTTAAAATAAGACTCATCGCCTAAAAATTAACTTGTTTTTAGATCATTTTCACTTGTTCCAAACTAATTTTCACTTGAAATAAGTAGAAAAATCTGCCAGTGAAAGCAGGTTTTTTGTGCTTGTAATAAGAAAGAAAAACTTGCTCCACTATCAGATTTTTCTACTTATTTCAAGTGAAAATCAGCTTGAAAGAAGTAAAAAGTGTCTAAAAACAAGCTGCTTTTTAATGTGATGAGTCTTATTTTAAGTAGAATGAGATTTGTTTTGACTAGAAATAAGACAAATATTCTTGGTAAGATTTTGAGTTTTTGCAGTGTGTAAATTAATACTTGTTCCTCTGCAAGTTGTTGTTTTAGAATTTCACAAGAGGGTTAAAAATGTCCAAGAAATCTGATTTCAGCTTTTTTACCCTTAGAAAAATGAACTTTGGAAAAACATAAGTCTGGTCATATTTTTCAAGAATTTTGGTTTCCATTACTTTTAGGTTTGGAGGAATTTTCTAAAGGGGACTTCTGATTGGTTGAGCCCTGAATCGGTGCCCTGTAGAGCAGGGCAGACCATAATATTAAATATAGCCTATGTATCAAACAAAAAAAGAAGAAAGAAAGAAACTGTACGAGTCACCCCATCATCCATATTGTTTCAGGAAGGATATTTTTGTTGTTGTATCCTTTTTGTTAATTTATTGGATATAAAAACATATATTAAAAATAAATAAATAAAAAATGTCCAAGAAAATTAATCAACACATACATCTAAATGTATTGTGTAGCTTGTGCACTGAAAATACTAAAGGGCATTTGTATCACTGAGGTGAAATTTATATAGATTAGATTAGATTAGATTAGATTATACTTTATTTCATCCCCGAAGGGAAATTCATTCATCACAGCAGCATTTAACAAAGGAAATAAAAACAAGACAAATAACAAAATACACAATTCATAAAAAAAATACTTAAAGAAAAAGAAGACAAAGGGAGAAAGTGCTGCGGTGCTCTCTACCTGCTGGGCAAAGTAACAGATTAAAACAAATGCTTGCTGGTAGACAATTATGGATAAAAAACCAATTAAAGTGCCTGGGAGATTTCAAAAAAGTGCGACAGACATTACAAATGAAATAGAACTGTTAAAAAGTCTAACTGACATGATAAAAGACCTGCGGAAACGCTCTGTTTTGCACTGAGGGTGTCTCAGCCTGTTGCTCTCGTATATATACTCAGGGTCTCTGCAGGTTTCACCAGCTCAAATTTAAGACTTTTTAAGACCTTTTTAAGACCATTATGGATGAAATTTAAGACCTATATCATGACAAATAAAAAACGTACAAAAGAAAGGCGGAGTCACAAAACTAGAAATTGATTGCAATATATAAGTTGCGTGTTAGGCTTGTTTGTAGTTGAAAATACATTCAATAAAGCACAATGAAGTGTCGCAGGAGCATCTAAAGTAAACTATTTGGGGGCACAAAAAGAAATTGGGGAGTGAAATTAAAAATGTTTATGTGACACATTATTTATTTAATTCACTGGCAACCAACAGGCAGATGGCTTTAAGCCTTGAATAATGTTAAGGGTCAAACGTGAGCCATTTTTACATTGGAGATAGAACAGTAAAAACACCAACACTTCCCCTTTGGCCTGAAATGTGATGACTTCTAAATGTGACCCAGAATAGACAAACATGGAAATATTTCAACTTCTTTGATCAACAGACACGAGCCACAACCTGTTCTGTATTATGACCAGCACAATATTTGACACATGAAGTAAATAAATTGGCTTTTGGTCACCCCTATATATTATGGTATTAAATAATGCTTGAATAAATGTGAACTACATCTTTTTATTTAAAAATGCTCGCCCATGGTGGGCATAAGAAAATTTAAGACCTGTCTAAAATTATTTAAGACTTGAACACAATAATTCAACAAATTTAAGACATTTTAAGGCCTAAAATTTAGATTTTCAAATTTTAGACTTTTTTAGACTTTTTAAGACCCCGCAGAAACCCTGTATACTGTCTGAATATGATATATAATGAACTAATCTAATACAAATATGATTCTGCTGTTTGACATGGCCAACAGCTCTGTGAGGATCAGTGTGACTCACTCTCCCATCCAAGTGGCATAGCTTTCAGGCAGTCTGGGAACAAACAGGATGGATTTCCCCGTGTCCACATCAATGGCTCCATAACAGTCCGGCTCAGTCACTCCAAAGGCCCAGTGGAAGAAAGACTCCTGCAGAAGTCAGACAAGCAGCCACAACATTAGAGGAGGAAACAGTGAGAGTCAGAGTGTCAGCAGCATCTTCTGGTTAGATTATTATCACACAAGAGGAGAGGAGATGATGCTGTCTCTTATCCAGGGCCGTTGTATAGGGGAGAAAGGTGATGATAACTCTAGGGGCCCAGCGCCCAGTGGGGCCCATAAAAAACCCCAGTAGTCTAATCTTTGTATGACTGATTTATTCTGCGTAAGACCCTGACTAATACTCATAGTACACTGTAAAAACTCAACATCTTTCCAAGAATATGTGTATTATTTCTTGTCCAAATGTCTCATTTCTAGTCAAAACTAATCTCTTTCCACTTAAAATAAGACTCATAACCTAAAAATTAACTTGTTTTTAGATCATTTTCACTTAAATTCACAATAAATAGAAAAATCTGCCAGTGAAAGTAAGTTTTTTGTGCTTGTAATAAGGAAGAAAAACTTGCTCCACTATCAGATTTTTTCTACTTATTTCAAGTGAAAATCTGCTTGAAAGAAGTAAAAAGTGTCTAAAAACAAGCTACTTTTAATGTGATGTGTCTTATTTTAAGTAGAATGAGATTTGTTTTGACTAGAAATAAGACAAATATTCTTGCTAAGATACTTGAGTTTTTGCAGTGTACTGCTGCATTAGCATCATGTGTATGCATGATGTGCCCTGACACTGTAATTGTTGAGAGAAAATTTGAATAAAAAAAACAAGTTACCAAAAAAATAAAAGCCAAACCTTCCATCGTCATCCCAGAGCCACATAGAGACGACTCACCTGCCTGAACAGGAGGTCTGTGTCGGTGCAGTTCCTCTGCTGCTGCTCTCCTCCCTGCAGCACCACCACCCACTGCAGCACCGCTCCCTCTGTGGCTCTCAGTCCTCGGCACAGTCGCTGGCGGTTTTGGGCAAAAAGGGCAGCGGACACCTTCAGGGTGTCGTTCCCCAGCCAGTAGACGGGTCTGAAGGGGCAGGGAGATAAATCTGACCCTCACTGCCTCACCATCATTCACTGACCGACATCCTCCTTCAGTCAACTAGTACTGGAATTTGAATTTGAATTTATTTATTTATTCAGGATCGCCCCTTGAGATGAATCATCTCATTTTCGAGGGGGTCCTTCCACAAAAAGATACAATGATACAATACAATACAATACAATACATATTTATTTATATAGCACATTTAAAAATACAACCCAGGTTGTCCAAAGAGCTGTACAATAAACACACAAGCAAACTAGTGGCAATACAACTAGATGGAACAGGTAATGTAGTTACAATAAAAGCATGCAATAAAACAATAAAACAAGAGTGGAGACATATAAAACTAAAATGCCAAGGAAAAGAGATGAGTTTTTAAAAGAGATTTAAAGTGCTCGAGTGTTTGTGCAGTCCTAATATGCAGAGGTAGGCTGTTCCACAATGTCGGGGCCACCACAGATTAGCAGACCTCAGTGTCAGGTAAAGAAATAAAAAGAAAAACAAATACATTGAAACACATTACAGGACTTACACACACACACACAAGACAAGGCTCTCCTAACCCCAGCTAATCCACAAACGGCCAGATATCAGAATAATAGTCAACTTGTGATATCTAAGCTTACAAATGGGAAAAATAAAGAAATAAATAAAATAATAATGATATAATAATAATAAAAATTAAGTAAATAAATAATCAGATAAGAGAATCACACACACTTCAAAACTAGTTTTCAAAGTTTCTAAAACACGTTTCCACATAGCTTAGATTTAATATCATATGACTTATTTCACACAACCCTAGGTACAGAAAACTGGAATTGTCCATAATTACAGTAGAAAACTAAATTCTATACACATGGGGGCTCTTCTGAATGCATTTCACTACACTGCAAAAACTCAAAATCTTACCAAGAATATTTGTCTTATTTCTAGTCAAAACAAATCTCATTCTACTTAAAATCAGACTCATCATATTAAAAGCAGCTTGTTTTTAGACACTTTTTACTTCTTTCAAGCAGATTTTCACTTGAAATAAGTAGAAAAATCTGACAGTGGAGCAAGTTTTTCTTTCTTATTACAAACACAAGAAACTTGCTTTCACTGGCAGATTTTTCTACTTATTTCAAGTGAAAATTAGTTTGAAACAAGTGAAAATGATCGAAAAACAAGTTCATTTTTAAGTGACGAGTCTCATTTTAAGTGGAAAGAGATTAGTTTTGACTAGAAATAAGACAAATATTCTTGGAAAGATGTGGAGTTTTTGCAGTGTATGATCTTATGGAGACTTCAGATTCATTTCATCCACAGAGCAGCGAGCTGAGAGCGTTATGGTCTGTGGTCAGTAGATCTGAGCCTGAAGAGGTGGCTGAACCACAGAGAGGAAGACATCCAGAGGTCTCGGTCTGTGGCTGTGTCCTTGGAGATAAGATAACAGACACAACATATCTGACTCAAAGGTTAAAGGGATAGTTCACCCTAGAATGATATTTCGCTCATTATCTACTCACCCTCATGTGGACTAAGGGCTGGAAGAAGTCTCAGAGTCCTCCGTCCCTTCTCTGAGTTACAGGGGGTCTTGGTGTAGCAGTGCATGTCCATATAACGGTTGTAAAGGGACACCGGAGCTCTTCGTAAAAAAACACACACAAAAAAACATCCAAATACCTCCATGATGCTCGTATGTAATGTCCGTCTTGTGCTGAAGCCCCAAATTGCGTAATTGTCCCGAAAAAAATTAAATAAGTCTATATTTTAAGCTTGTTTGTAGCGGAAGCTTCTCAAAGCTCCTCTTCCTGGTCCATCCAAATCTCGCGTGATTCGCAGTAACCGCACTGACGCTGGCGCAAATCACGCGAGATTTGGACGGACCAGGAAGAGGAGCTTCGAGAAGCTTCCGCTACAAACAAGCTTAAAATATAGACTTATTTAATTTTTTTCGGGACAATTACGCAATTTGGGGCTTCAGCACAAGACGGACATTACATACGAGCAGCATGGAGGTATTTGGATGTTTTTTTGTGTGTGTTTTTTTACGAAGAGCTCTGGTGTCCCTTTGCAACCGTTATATGGACATGCACTGCTACACCAAGACCCCCTGTAACTCAGAGAAGGGACGGTGGACTTCCAGCAGGTGAATTCTTCCAGCCCTTAGTCAACATGAGGGTGAGTAGATAATGAGCGAAATATCATTCTAGGGTGAACTATCCCTTTAATCCAGAACCTCAAGGATTTCTGTATCGTTGACCGACCTTACAGGTGAGTGAGACGCCAGGTGGCCCATAGGCAGCTGATAAGTGGTGTTACTGATGGAGAAAACACAAACATGATCTGAAGTGAAATCCCAAGCCTCACTGTGTCAGTCATCTGATCTTAGCCATGTATTAAACGTGAGTAGGGCTACAACAACGTATCGATAAAATCAATAAAAATCGATGATTAAATTCGTTGGCAACGAATTTGATTATCGATTCGTTGGGTAGCGATTAACTTGGCCCAGAGCCAGGGAAAAAAAGGAAATATTTCTTATCTTTACCCGTGTCCAAAACAGTCAGCAGCAGCAGTCATCCAGCTCCAATAATCCACTAATATTATTTCCGTTTACATCACGTTCCTGGCGGCCACTCGGCCAGCCTGTTTCATTCATTTCATTCAATCCTTTATTTAAACTCGGAGATATATTGAGGAGTAACCTCATTTACAATATAGCCGAGATGAAACATAAAACACACAAGGACAGAAGACAAGACATTTGAAACATACAAAAACATAACAGAATACCAGAATATAAATTGAAACATAGTTAAAAGCACGAGCAGTTAGAGGTAAAATAAGATGTAGTTATGGCTTTAAATTGTCCCATTGATAAAAGTGAGGTAAGTTTCAAATGATTCTGCATCATGTAAAAAAAAAAAAAGGTGTTTTTAGCGGCGGCAGCAGCAGCAGCAGCCGTGTTTCTGATCAACCGGACCTGTGTTGTCCGGCTCCACCGCGTTGTTTACTCCCGGTCCAAAATAAATTGTCGTTTCTACCAAATGTTTGTGTTTATTTTAGTCGTTTTTTGTTTTGTTTTGTTGTTTTTTTACTTAAAAATGACACACTAACATCTAAATTCCTACCAATTCAATGTTACGTTAGTTAAATGGACCAGTATCTGAGCATTCACCTTTATTTTGGTGCAACATCAGCCGATACGGTTCCAACATCATCTTTTTCAGAAAGTGACGGTATTTAGGAATCTTTATGAATAAATAATTGTGGCGTTTAATAGTTTTTGCAGTTTTTGCAGTGTAATGCTGCATTAGCATCAAAAGAAAGAAGGCTAAATAAAAAACGATAATACATACGTAGTCTAAGAAAAAAAATAGGGAAAAGTTAGGGGGAGGGGCCCACTTTAGTATTCTTTAAGGGGGCCCAGAATTCCTAGCAACGGCCCTGGCTGCTCGACTTGACACTGAACGCAGCAGCAGTAATAGCTTCTGACAAGTCTGGTCTTCACTTTAACAAGGAGAAAGTTTAGACCTGAAACCACAGAGCTGAACACATGGTTTTAAATGACACAGTAGTAACTCTATATCTCCATGACAACTGATTGACTGCCCCCGAGACCACATATAGCCTACTGATATCTGACGTCTATGTGCCGCTGCGCTGTGACTTGGTAAATCATGAAAACACAGTTTCTACAGGTTGTTACCCAGTGGAGAATCAGAGGAGGAAACTCACTGTGGTGCAGCAGCCATGTTGGGTCCGGGTCCAGGTCCAGGTCCAGGTCCAGGTCCAGGTCCAGGTCCAGACTGGAGTCAACCAGCCCACGCGTTGTCTTAAGGTGCGCGCATATACGGCACATTACGGCAAGAGCCAGAAAGCAATGACCCCGAAACGTCTGATGTTGCATTTCAAAATAAAAGCCAGCCTTTCAAAATAAAAGCCTTGAACACTGCATTTGTGTACATTTACAGTATCATTAAAAAAACTTGCTAGTTATTACTGTACCATTCCACTTCAGACTGATAGTAGGCTACTCGACCTGAAGATGACACCCAGAAAGAATCAGACCAATCTGATGTGGAATTTCAGAATAAAAGCCCTCTGAACTTTAATATTTTTAAGTGCTTTGTGTACATTTACAGTATCTGTGTACATTTATATATTATCGTTTTTTATTTAGCCTTCTTTGTTTTGATACTAATGCAGCATTACATACAAAACTTATACAAAATAAAGCAGCACGTGTTGCACTTATGTGTGGAATAAGGTCGAATATTTGTCAAATGCATGATGCCAGTCTTGGTTGGCTGGATGTTAAGCACAGATTGTCATATTTGATGATGGTTTTTCTTAAAAATATAATAACAACTAAAATGCCATACATTTTGTATAGAAAATTATCTTTTAGTTCAAACACACATAATTATTCAACTCGACATGCTGCTGGAGGTTATTTTATCTTACCCAGGGCACTCTCTCAAGGTACAGTGTTATATCGAGCTATGAAGGAGTGGAATGCCCTTCCGAATTATGTTATACAACAAAGAAACATGGTTAGTTTTAAAATGAAATTAAGAGATTATTATTTTGATCGCAATTTTGACCATTAGTAGCCTATTTGTAAAACTGGGTCCTGGTATTCTTGTTGTGTAGTGATTCAATGTAGGAGCGGGTAACATATGTTAAGTGTTTGTCTTGGATGTTTGTTTTTTTTTGTTTTTTTTCTTGTATTGAGTATGTGTTTTATGTATTAATGTATTTTATGTGTTAATGGTTTGTATTTGTCATTTATTATGATGAAAAGACCCCAGGAAGAATAGCTGCTGCGTGGCAAAAGCTAATGGGGATCTAAATAAACTAAACTAAACTCTGCAAAAACTCAAGTATCTTAGCAAGAATGGCGTTGCTAACGGGAGCAGTGCAGAGAGTCTCCTACTGCAATTAAAGTAGTTAGGGGCTATTTGGAGATCAACCACACTTTAAAAATAATTATACTATCCCTTTAACTCTTGTTAGTGAGAATGAACTCTTTGCTGCTCAGCTGCACTGATGTGCTGCTTTTAGGGGTTAGGGTTTCCTTCACAGACAAACACAGCTTGTGTCCAATAGGATTTTAGAAAAAGACCTGAAAGTAACCAGTACTTTTCAGCCTTCCTACTAATTAACTCCAGTAAAAGTACTAATATTTGTCTTGGAAATGTCTTCAAGTAAGAGTAATAAGTACCAAAGAAATCTACTCAAGTAAAGTACAAATCCTCTGGATATGTACTTAACCCTCAGATGACATTTTTGTCCACCTGGCACATTTTCCCACCCCCCCAAAGTTAAAGGAAAGGTCACTGGGGGCTGATTTTTGGTAAGGATGTGTATTTTTGGGTCAACTCTGGATGTCCCGAATTTCAGAATGAAAGTCCAATTTTTGGGCTCATAATGAAAAAAAAAAACGTTAAGGATCCTTCGTCGGACAGAAATGTCCACCTCTGCCTATGGGATTTTTAATGTATTTTTGAAAAAAAAAATTAACCAACAGGTATCACCATGTAACGTTCCAATTTTATTACTCACATTTAGAGAAACATTTTTTGTATTACAAGTTTTCTGAAATTTTATGTGTAAATATGTAAATGAGGCAATATCTAATGAAATATGCACTGATTTATTTACATTTACATTTCCAGAACTGAAATGGATAAAGCTATTTTCAAAATTCTTTTTTTATTTTGTTGACATATTTGTGTCTAAAGTTTTCCCCGAAGGAATTTTGGATATCTCTTTTTATCACTCTGTAAATGAGAAAATACTGTCAATACCGTAAAAAAAAATCATATTTCGCCATATGCGTATGAATACAATGTTGTATGAATGACATATCAACAATGCACTCAGAAAAAAACCTTCAAAATATAATTCAGACTGGAATAAAGAATTAAAAAATTAAAAACAATTTTTTCTAAAAATCAATGAAAATAGAGAACTCATGTGTTGTTGCTGCAACAACAACTGGCCAGGAAGGGGTTAAAATTTTTTGTAACCCATGTCAGAAGTGATTTTTATGATAGGTCAAGATCCAGCCTAATACGTATCACAAAAATGTTGGGAGTAACTGATGTCTAAATGTCTCTTACTACAAGTTGAAATTTTTGTCCAGGGGTAAAAATTGAAAAAGGCTGAAGGGGCATCTGAGGGTTAAGTACAGTACTCAAGTAAATTTACTCCGTTACAGTCCACCACTGCTCTGGACTGAGACTAAAACTAAATCTAAAAGTAGCTGCCAACACTAAAGAGAAAAAGGGACATGTCAGACATTTCACACTTCTTTATTTTTAGTGTTCACAGTTTTAACATTCGTCTCTTCACAATGCCGAGACACAACAACAACAACAACAACAACATTGTCTTTGGTTTGTCATCATCACACGGACTGCACCTTTTTATTTATTTAAAGTCGTCCAAACATCCGGAAGATGAGGAACAAAAGGCAGAAGCTGTGAATTACCGTAACCTGAACGCATCACGGGAACCAACCAACAGGTCATAGCTTAATGTAGAAACCTACCAGCAGCAGTTTAAAAGAGGACGACGTGTCATCAGCGACCAATCACGTCACGTTTCTCTCTTTTAAAGGGATAGTTCAACATGTTGGCAAATTGGCCCCTAATTGGGCCATAATCCCTATAATAGTCATAGCAGTAGGTTTGTTACCTTTAATTGTCGGTGCAAGCTGTTTTTAGAACGGCGGAGCAGAGCCGTGCTCAGAGCTACGCTACTAATGGAGGCTCATTATGGGATTTCTTGGTTTCCCTCATCAAACTCATCAAATACACAATCCAACAACTCCACAACGCTCTGGTGGACAAGTTGTGAGCTGCACATTCACCACACTATGAGATAATAACACAACGTTACCACACAGAGTTGTTTTAGAGGGAAATTCATGCAAAACCTCTGATGCGTGTTGCCTTCAGGGACAGTTTTTCATCAACAGTCTCTGTATTTCCCTCTAAAACAACTCTGTGTGGTAACGTTGTGTTATTATCTCATAGCGTGGTGAATGTGCAGCTCACAACTTGTCCACCAGAGCGTTGTGGAGTTGTTGGATTGTGTATTTGATGAGTTTGATGGAGGGAAACCAACAAAGAAATCCCATAATGAGCCTCCGTAGCGTAGCTCTGAGCAGCTCACGGCTCTGCTCCGCCGTTCTAAAAACAGCTTGCACCGACAAATAAAGGTAACAAACCTACTGCTATGACTATAGGGATTATGGCAATGGGTTGATTTGACTAAATGTTGAACTATCCCTTTAATGGTAGAAGGAGAAGAACTGGCTTTACTGGTTGGTCTGAACCTTGTGATCGGTGATGACGGTCGTGCTGCTTTAGTGTGTGAACGCGTTCCCTTTTCCCTTTAGTTTCCTGGTGAGTTCGACCATCAGGAGTTTTAATTAGCTCATTTAATTTAATTAAACTAAACTCATTCTTCAGCTCGTCACATTTATCTCGTGCGTTAGCGGGTTCGTGTATATTTGGCTTCTTCGCAAATAAACTCATCGATTGTCACAAAGCCGACGTGTTATTTATTTATCATTAGTTACTTCAATGTTTTTTTTATGTTTGTTATGATGACGGTTGTTGTCACGGTAACTCGTCTCATACTGTTTAATGATCTTTTTTTTTTTTTGTGCGAGTTGTTAATTAGCTGCGTTTTATTCAGCTAATAAGCTGCGGGGACAGCGAAGGCACCACGGGGCTCGGGTCAGGTCAGTACTCTGGCAGCACCTCGTCGTCGTCGTAGTCCATGATGCTCAGCTCGTGTCTCCGCCGCCGCACGGCCAGGGTCAGGTCGGCCGCGGGGGGAGCAGGAGGAGGAGGAGGAGGAGGAGGGAAGGGGGCGTGGCCTGAGCCGGAGGGGGCGTGGCCTGAAGCAGAGGGGGCGTGGCCTAAAGCAGCAGCAGGCTCAGGCTTCCAAACTGCAGCAGGAAGAGAAGGAGGAAGAGGAGAAAGACTCTCCGGCTGCTGCTCCTCCTCTTTCTCCTCTTCTTCCTCCTCCTCCTCTTTCTCCTCCTCTTCTTCCTGATGCTGTGGCTCCTCCCCCTCCATTGGCCCCGCCCCCTCCGGCTGTGGCCCCGCCCCCTCCGCGGGGCCGAACAGCCGGCGCGCCCGCTGCTCCAGGAAGGAGCCGACGGCCAGGGGGGAGTCGATGGGGGAGCAGGAGGAGGAGCAGGAGGAGGAGGAGGGGGGGAGGAGCAGCGGAGAGGTGGACAGAGCCTCCACTCCTCCGTTGATGATCCCAACAGAAGGAGAAGAAGGAGAAAAGGAGGAGGAGGAGGAGGTGCGCTGAGCGACCGGTAACGCCGCGCTGCCGCCGCCGTTCGTCCTGAGGGAGACAGAGACACGACATCATCAGCTCAGAGGTGGAGAAAGTCCAAGTAGAGTCTCAAGTAGGGATGTCACGATTATAGATTTTCTTTGTACGATTATTGTCAGAGAAATAATCACAGTATTACAATTATCACGATTATTATGCATTAATTAAAGCAGAAGTAAGCGATTCGGTCGTTTTGGCTAATGCTGCGTTCCAGGCAGGCTTTTGAAACCGTAAATTACAGCTTCAAGTCACGACTTACGACTTTGTAGCGTTCCAGGCAACCCACTCGTGTTTCTCCGACCTGTTTTACCTGTGAAAGTCACTACAACGGCCACTCGTAACTTCTGACCCGTGAACTCGTACCAGATCGAACTGGTACCACTTCACAGGTCGGAAAAATACGAGTTACGAGTTGCCTTGAACGCACCATAACAGTCCTCGTCCCTACGTCGCCACATTCACGCGCATCCCTTGGCTGCACACACAGAGAGGACTGCCCCTTTATGCCGTTCTCTCTCCTCATTGGATAAAGGTTGTAGGATACAAGAAAAGTTTTCTCCTGGGCTCAGAGCAGAGCAGAGTGACTGACAGACCCGTGTTTCAGACCAAACACTCTATAGAAGTGATTGCTGTCGGAAGATACAACTATTTAAGACTTAGATTAACACAAATATATCAGTTACTTCTGCTTTAATTAATTTCAGAACCTATGAATGTGTAAAATCAAATACAGTCAAAATATAATTACATTACAAATGTTTACACTAAATATTTTAAGTATCTACTATTCATATATAACCAATTATTAATCCTCCAGTGTTTTAAATATTCAAATCACCTATACCAAATGTTTAAGTTTATTTTAATTGTTTGTTTATTTTTTCACAAATGGGACACTAACATTTAAATTCCTACCAATTTTATGTTACGTTAGGTAAATGTATGTAACCAGTATTTCTTACATTTACCTTCACTTTTGTGCACATCTGCCTCTATGTTTCTAACATAATCTTTTTTGGAAACTACTTAAGGATCTTTACGATTAATTAATTGTGGCGTTTAATACCGCGATTAATTGTGAAAACAAGTAATGGTGACATCCCTAGTCTCATGTCTTTGCTCTCAAGTCCCAAGTCAAGTCCAAGTCCTAAGATTTTTGTTTCAAGTCCCAAATAAATCGATTATAATTAATGATACATAAAGATCATGACCACGCCTCAATTGTTAAGTTGTTTATATTTTATTGTTAAAGGGACAATGAGGAGTTTCTATGTGGTTATAAAAAAGTCTGATATTAATGTGGATGAATCTCCGTTACCACTTGTTAATGGTCCATTTTAGATAAATCTATGGTTTTGTCTCTATGGTTATTTTGTTATTATTAGTGGTGGTGGAAATGCTGGGCGAGCCGACCAGCGTTTCTTTACTTTCGGTTTCGTGGCGAGTCATGAGAATAACGCCGCCGTATGAATCTCCGTTTATGGTGGGAACTACGACGGTATGTGATCGTCTTCCAACCTCTGACTTTAATTCTTGATGAATGAAAACATTCTTGGCAAAGAAAAAAACAACTTTAAAGGTGAATTTACAGTCAATTTTAGCATGAGACTAGGGTCCAGATTTACTCAGGTTTGCACAGCTGACGAGTCGTCATCGACTCTGTTTGGAGGGAATCAGTCTCTGTCTGCAACTGGTACACAACGTAAACAAAGTTACACACGTGGTCGTTGTGTAACTTTGTGTTCTGACATCATCATCTGTTTTGGAAAGTGACGGTTTTTAGGAACCTTTACGATTAAATAACTGTGACCTTTAATACCACAATTAATGTGAAAACAAGTAACGATGACATCACAGCCGGTGTGTGTGTGTGTGTTACCTGCTGGTGTCCTGAGTGGGCGTGTCCAGGTGGATCTGGCTGTACAGGTGAAGCATCTCAGTCTGCAGGTTCTGAGTCACTCTCCTCAGAGCCACACAGCCGCTCTCACAGGCCGACAGCTCCGCCCTGCACACACACACACACACACACACACACACACACACACACACACACACACACACATTAACATAAACATATGGTTATAAAAAAGCGACTGCAAGTGGCGTAAAACGACTCTGAGTATTGAGGTAAAACGGGCACCACTAAAATGTTTCTGACTGCTCCAAACTGTTTTAACTAATCGTGATGATTAAGTTCATCTGTCGTCTAGTTATTGTTAGAAACAGAGAGGAACACTGATGCACTCGGTGTAATCGACTCATTTTAAAGGGATAGTTCAACATTTAGTCAAACTGCCCCATTGCCATAATCCCTATAGTCATAGCAGTAGGTTCGTTACCTTTAATTGTCGGTGCAAGCTGTTTTTAGAACGGCGGAGCAGAGCCGTGAGCTGCTCAGAGCTACGCTACGGAGGCTCATTATGGGATTTCTTGGTTTCAAACTCATCAAACTCATCAAATACACAATCCAACAACTCCACAACGCTCTGGTGGACAAGTTGTGAGCTGCACATTCACCACGCTATGAGATAATAACACAACGTTACCACACAGAGTTGTTTTAGAGGGAAATTCATGCAAAACCAGCTGATGCGTGTTGCCTTCAGGGACAGTTTTTCATCAACAGTCTCTGTATTTCCCTCTAAAACAACTCTGTGTGGTAACGTTGTGTTATTATCTCATAGCGTGGTGAATGTGCAATTTGCAATTTGACAAAACTATCCCTTTAATGTAGTGTTTTTCTATCTGTCTGTCTGTGCTGAAGTCGCTACAACTAGAGGAGTCTGATCTCAGAGGAAAGTTCCTGTGTTTAAACATTCAGGTATTGATCAGTTATCAGCTGCTGTTCTTCTCAACAGTTAAAGGGATAGTATCTTTTTTTTTTAAGTGGGGTTGTATGATCTACAAATAGCCCTTAAGTACTTTAATTGCAGTAGAAGACTCTCTGCACTCCTCCCGTTAGCAACGCCAGCCCATAATAGCCCTGCCCAGAGATTTACAACATACAGTGTTGTGAACGGACCCAAAGAAACGGCCTATTTTCACGGCCTAAAAGAGGTTTTACCTGTAAAAAAATACACAGTTCCATTGTTCGCTATAATATAATTTTTTCCAGCCCCTCAAAGTGCAGGAAAAACACAGTTTTTATTTGGACCTAACCAACTGCTGATCGGCGGGCGCTAACCCTGGGCGGAGGGATACGTGAGTTGGTTAGGTCCAAATAAAAACTGTGTTTTTCCTGCACTTTGAAGGGCTGGAAAAAATTATATTATAGCAAACAATGGAACTGTGTATTTTTTTCAGGTAAAACCTCTTCTAGGCCGTGAAAATAGGCAGTTTCTTTGGGTCCGTTCACAACACTGTATGTTGTAAATCTCTGGGCAGGGCTATTATGGGCTGGCGTTGCTAACGGGAGGAGTGCAGAGAGTCTTCTACTGCAATTAAAGTACTTAGGAGATATTTGGAGATCATACAACCCCACTTTAAAAAAATGATACTATCCCTTTAACCACTGGACCGGGGCTCTGACCTGCTCTGGGCCTTGCAGTCCTCCAGCAGCTTCTTCTGGTCCAGGATCAGCTGGTCTCTCTTGGCCAGCTGGTTCTCCAGCTCTGCTATCCTGTGATTGGCCGCTTCCAGCTTCTGGCGCTGCTGCACCTCGCTGTCCTTCAGCCGCTGGAACTCCTTACCCACACTGCACTGCAGCATGGACGCCTCCTACACACACACACACACACACACACACACACACACACACACACACACACACACACACACACACACACACACACACACAGGTCAGCCTCACAGTGTTTCAGTGTGTGTGTGTGAGAACCAGTCCCGTTCCTCCACACTTGGCTCAGTGCGCCTGGTTACCACTTTGGTGACGTTTTGCCGGTGGAACGTATATGTGCATCTAGTGTGCAGCATGTATTAAAGGGATAGTTCACCCAAAATTGAAATTTCACTCATGATCTCCTCCCCCTCATGTGGACTAAGGGCTGGGAGAAGTTTCAGAGTCCTCCGTGGCTTCTCTGAGTTACAGGGGGTCTCGGCGTAGCAGTGCATGTCCATATAACGGTTGCAAATGGATACCAACTGTCTTCATTTTGTAGCAAAAGTTCCTCTTCCTGGTTCGTCAAATTTGGACGAACCGGGAAGAGGAGCTTCGAGAAGCTTCTGCTACAAAACAAGCTTGAAATATAGACTTATTTGATTTTTTTCGGGACAATTTCTCATTTCAGGCCTTCAATACAAGAGGGACATTACATACGAGCAGCATGGAGGTATTTGGATGTTTTTTGGTGTGTCTTTTTGTCACGAAGACAGTTGGTATCCATTGACAACCGTCATATGGACATGCACTGCTACGCCGAGACCCCCTGTAACTCAGAGAAGCCACGGAGGACTCTGAAACTTCTCCCAGCCCTTAGTCCACATGAGGGGGAGGAGATCATGAGTGAGAAATTTCAATTTTGGGTGAACTATCCCTTTAAGTGGCCAAGCATGTGGGGGGAGATTTAAAAGCAATCGGGACATACTTGACAAGTGCAGCCTGTGCCATTGTGCACACTAGCACTGTCTCTATGCACAAGATTCACATCATAAACATGTAAGCCCAACTCCATAAGTAAATAAAACTAACAAGAAAAACGGAAAAAGTAAAATAAAAACCTGAACAGAGCACGATGAATATAAAATATGACATTAAAAAGTCATAATTATGAGATAGAAAGTTCATTTCAGATTAATTCAATGGCATTTCCTAGTGCATCGTGGGATTTATACTTGGACAAATACCACTGGGATGCGGTCTTAGCGTCAGTGTGGGTAAAGTGCAAATCAAGCGGCTGCACTTTGAGTCAATGGAGAAATGGGACAGTGTGTATATTGGGACAGGCCCTGTGTGTGTGTGTGTGTGTGTGTGTGTGTGTGTGTGTGTGTGTGTGTGTGGGGTCTCACCGTGCCGTGGCCCCCTCCCCCTCCCTCCAGCTGGTGGCTCAGAGCTCTGTTGGCTTCTCTCAGCAGGACGAGCTGCTGGTTCAACAGGAACATCTGCTGCTGCTGCTGCTCACTGCTGCACAGCTACACACACACACACACACACACACACACACACACACACACACACACACACACACACACACACACACACCACACACGCACACACACACACACACACACACACACACACACACACACACACACACAACCACACACACACAGAGTTAAACGTGCTATGACAGTCCACCACCAGGGGGCTCCACCTGTACGTTCATCACATCAACACTGTGCTTCTCCTCAGGTCCAGGGTTTCCGCTACATGTAATTGATCGTGGCGCACCGCCACGGCAAAATAAAAGCCGCCACACCTTCAGAATGATGATTTTTTTTTTTTATGTTAAAACAATGTAAAGCAGGGTTTCCACTAGGGGTTGCACAGACTAGTCCACTGCTCCACAATGACGTTTTGAGCTTGACGTCGACTAGTCGCTGATCATGTAACAGTAGGCTACAAGAGTAGCGGCTTGAAACAACAGCTGAGTGCGCTGAATGAAAAAAATACGAGCGCCGTCAAGCTGGATAGAACCAGATCGTACCAGACAGGAAGTCGGGCACAGAAAAGGCCAGAGAATCCGGTCAATTTTCAAAATAAAATAAATGATGATTAAGTTTGCTTGTCCGTCTATAAATATTTGTCAGTTGCGTCTGCACACAAGACACATCCATAGGCTACATACAGGCTAGAGACAGACCTGTGTGTGTGGAAAACCG
Organism: Trachurus japonicus; assembly: GCF_045865225.1. Lineage (NCBI taxonomy): Eukaryota > Metazoa > Chordata > Actinopteri > Carangiformes > Carangidae > Trachurus > Trachurus japonicus. The sequence goes on along the minus strand of NC_140915.1, from coordinate 3,371,907 downwards.
AGCAGCTACAGACGGGTCGATGTTTGACCGGCGTGGAGAGAGAGAGCAGGAGAAACTGCCGCTTCCGCCGCAGTGTGTCCGGGCTGCCGGCAATTAAAAAAAAAAAAAAAAAACTCCGCTCATATCGACAGCTTTACGTCGCACAACAACAACAGCAGCAACCAACCAGGAAAAACAAAAACTGTGAGTGAGCAGGACTGTGATGGTGACGAGGCCTGTGTGTCGTTTTCCTCCCTCATTGTTTAATGAACAGCAGCTACAGGATTTTCTTTTGCACCTGTATAAGTTACAAAAAAACAAACTGATTTACAGTTTGTTGTTTATAAAGCTGCTGTTCTGTGGACTAATTTCTGTGCATGAGCTGTCAGTCAGTGAATACAGATTGTTGCAGCGACTAGTCGACGATCCAGTCTCGCTCGCAACCCCCCCTCCCACCCCCCCCACCCCCCCCCACCCCCCCGTCGATCAGACCACCCTCGCCGCCACTCTTTAAAAAAATCCTGGAGGAAACACTGCAGTTTTTTTTACCTTCTACTCTTATTTTACAACCAAAAGACTGAGTTTTTAGTGTTAATGACTAAAATGTTCAACAAATTAAATAGAAATGACTTTAAATCTACTGAGGCAACAAACAAACAACACTTTTCCTCCGGTCCAGAGGTCGGCAACCTGCGGCTCCCGTGTGGCTCTCCTGGTTTAGAGAGGGTGAGCTCATTTTGGGGAGAAAAAAATAAAAAAAGATGGGCTAAATAATGGCCATTCACTTGTTCATTGTAATAGTTATTTCTTTGGAGATTGAGGTGATGTGATATTAAAGGGATAGTTCAACATTTTGGCAAATTGGCCCATTGCCATAATCGCTATAATCATAACAGTAGGTTCGTTACCTTTATTTGTCGGTGTAAGCTATTTTTAGAACGGCGGAGCAGAGCCTTGAGCTGCTCAGAGCTACGCTACAGAGGCTAAAGGAATTTCTTGGTTTCCCTCATCAAACTCATCAAATACACAACCCAACAACTCCAAAACGCTTTTGTGGACAAGTTGTGACCTGCACAACCACCACGCTATGAGATAATAATGGAACATTACGAAACAGAGGCGTTTTCGAGGTAAATACAGGGTAAATACAGAGACTGCTTGCTGAAAAACTGTCCCTGAAGGCAACGCGCATCAGCGGTTTTGCATGAATTTCCCTCTAAAACAACTCTGTCTCATAACGTTCCATTATTATCTCATAGCGTGGTGAATGTGCAGCTCACAACTTGTCCACGACAGCCTTTTGGAGTTGTTGGGTTGTGTATTTGATGAGTTTAATGAGGGAAACCAAGAAATTCCATTAGCCTCCATAGCGTAGCTCTGAGCAGCCTGCCGCTCCGCTCCTCCGTTCTAAAAACAGCTTGCACCGACAATTAAAGGTAACGAACCTACTGTTATGACTATAGGGATTATGGCAATGGGCCAATTTGCCAAAATGTTGAACTATCCCTTTAAAATAGAACTTGTTTCAATATTTTGTCGATGAAAATATGCATCATCACGTAGCCTAGGTTTTTTTTTCCACCATAGAGTAAACATGACTCGCGTCTCACAGATGAGAGCTTGTGAAAATGAAAGTGGCGTCTTAGAACCCGTGCAGTGAAGTCCAGAGGCAGTTATCACATTAACCAGGTGAGAGGAATTTATTGATGAGCTTTTATTTTGAAAATATATATTTCTATATCGGACCTTGAACCGAGTCTCATATTCTGGTTAACGGCTGCTGTCACGGAGTTCCCTTCCTCCATCCTTCCTTCTTTCCTTCCTTGCTTCCATCCCGTCGTCCTTACTTATTCCTTCCTCTTTTGATCCAATTGACCTGATCTGTTCTTTCCACAATCCTTTTCCCCTTCCTTCCTTCTTCTTCCTTTCTTGAATGAATCTGTTCCCTCCCTCCATCTTTCTTTCCTTCCTTTTCCCCTTCCTTCCTTCCTTCTTCTTCCTTTCTTGAATGAATCTGTTCCCTCCCTCCATCTTTCTTTCCTTCCTTTTCCTCTTCCTTCCTTTCCTTCCTTCCTTCTTCTTCCTTCCTTGAATGAATCTGTTCCCTCCCTCCATCTTTCTTTCCTTCCTTTTCCCCTTCCTTCCTTCTTCTTCCTTTCTTGAATGAATCTGTTCCCTCCCTCCATCTTTCTTTCCTTCCTTTTCCCCTTCCTTCCTTCCTTCTTCTTCCTTTCTTGAATGAATCTGTTCCCTCCCTCCATCTTTCTTTCCTTCCTTTTCCTCTTCCTTCCTTTCCTTCCTTCCTTCTTCTTCCTTCCTTGAATGAATCTGTTCCCTCCCTCCATCTTTCTTTCCTTCCTTTTCCCCTTCCTTCCTTCTTCTTCCTTCCTTGAATGAATCTGTTCCCTCCCTCCATCTTTCTTTCCTTCCTTTTTTCCACAATCCTTTTTCCCTTCGTCCTTATTTCTTCCTTCCTTTTTGACCCAATTGACCCAATCTGTCCCCTCTCTCCATCTATCATTCCTTCCTTTTCCCCTTCCTTCTTTCCTCACATCTTTCCCTTTGTCCTTCCTTCCTTCCTTCCTTCCCTTCCTCCCTTCCTTCCTTGACTCAGGAGGAAAACAGGAGGGTTAAACGATGTCATATTCTGCGTTAACAACAGATTCTGTTTTAATTGGTCGATCTCACGCAGCCCTCGACCGTGACCTTTGACCCCTGACCACCGTGACCTTTGACCTTTGACCCGTGTGTGTTCTGCTGCAGCAGGAAGTGGACTCTGGTCTTAGGCTCCGCCCCCCGGCCCCTCACCTTGAGTGACAGCTCCGTCAGCTGGTGCTCGGCGTTGTAGGCCTTGTTATTGGCTCCCTGAAGCTCCGCCTCCAGCTCCCTGAGTCTGCTCTGGCACTCCTGGAGCTCGCTCTGCAGCAGCCAATCACAGCACAGGAGGGTTTAACACAGCCAATCACAGCACAGAAGGGTTTAACGCAGCCAATCACAGCACAGGAGGGTTTAACGCAGCCAATCACAACACAGCCTCAAAGTCCTCCAGAGCAGTGGTTCTCAAACTGGGGTTCGGGGACCCCCAGGGGTCCTTAAGAGGGTTCAAGAGGGTCGCCAACTGTTTCTTGAAATGTTGCCACTTTTTTCTAGAAAATGTTTAACTTTTTTTTTTCTCTGAAATCTTTTAGAATTTATTTATTTATTTTTTTTTTAGAAATGTTACCACTTTTCTAAAAAAAAAAATAATTTTATGTTCAAGGGGGTCCCCAACTTTTTCTTGGAATTGTATCACTTTTTTCTAGAACTTTTAAACTTTTTCTTTTTTATATATTTTTTCTGTATTAGACATTTTACCACTTTTTTCTAGAAAATGTTTAACTTTTTTTTTCTCAGAAATTTTTTTTCTAGAATTTTAAACTTTTTTTTAAAGAATTTTTTTGTTTTAGACATTTTACCACTTTTCTAAAAAAAATTTTTTAAGTATATTTTTTGGCTTTTATGCCTTTATTTGATAGCCATAGTATAGATAGACAGGAAAGGGGGAGGCAGAGAGAGGGGGAATGACATGCAGGAAAGGTCTGCCTGATGCAGGATTCGAACTGGGGACGCCTGCGTTGAGGACTGTAGCCTCTACATGGGGCGGCCGCCTTAACCACTGCGCCACGCACCGCCCCTCTAAAATTTTTAAGCTTTTTTTTTTTTAGACTTCTTTTCTTTTTAGAATTTTTTTTTTAGAAATGTTACCACTTTTTTCTAGAAAATTTTTAACTTTTTTTTTTTCTCTGAAATCTTACCAGTTTTTTCCAGATAATTCTCTATAATATTTCCAAAAATGTCCAAAAATTTTGTCCAATGGGGGTCCGTGGGTTAATTTGTGTCAATTTAGGGTCCTTGGCGTAAAGAAGTTTGAGAACCACTGCTCCAGAGTGTGTGTGTCTCTCTGTGTGTGTGTGTGTGTGTGTGTACCTGCAGCCTCTGGTTGTCTCTCTGCTGGTCCTGGTGCTGCAGCAGCAGCTGCTGGATGTGTGTGTGCAGCTGGTGTGTGTGTGTGTGCGTGTCCTGCTGCAGCGCGGCGTAGCGTCGCTGCTCCGCGTCCAGACTCGACCTCAGAGACCGGAGCTCCAGGTCCTGGACGTCCTGCTGCCCCTTCTGCAACAACACGCCGGTTAATCAAATCAAATGAAATAACCTTTATTTGTCCCGGGAGGGAAATTTGTCTTGGGCATAATACAGCTGCTTTGTACTTGTAAAACATACATATACAATACATACATTACAGTAGCAACAATGGCACACATGTCCAAGAGAGAAAAGAGAAAAAAAAAAGAGAAAGTGTGTAGAGTGCAAATAAATAGTTTAAAATACTCATAAAACAAGTTCAAATAAAAAACATACAAAAAAAAAACTAAAAGAGAACCAGGGATGTTAATTAAAGCCAGCAGGTGAACAGGCAAACCGGATGTAATACTAGATATGATTGACTGATTGACTGCGTTACCACGGTGACACCGCGGCAGGGTGTGTGTGTGTGTGTGAGTTAGGGCTGGGACGATATGCTTTTCTGCCCGATTCGATTCTTCTATGATTTTTTTGGATGGCGATTCGATTTAAATTGCGATTCTACGATATTGCCGATTCTCTCGATTTTTAGTCTTTAGCATTTTTAACATTTATCTGCACACAAATACTGTAGGAGCCTAGAAATTAACATATTCCATTATAAAGTGAACTTAAACCCTTTTCAAAACCTGGACTCTCTGTATGTAAAAAAGGCGAACAAATGCACATTGCACATTATTTAAAAAAACTTTTGAAAAAAAAAAGGTTTTAAAAATCGTCAAAAAAGATATCGCGATATTTATGTGAATGTGTGTGTGTGTGTTACCATGGCGACGGTCTGCTCCTCTAGCGCGGTGGCGTTGATGACGCGGCGCAGCAGCCGGCGGTTCCTGACGGCGTGCTGCTGCCGCTTGAAGCGTTCGTACTGAAGCTGACTGTGGAGCAGCAGCAGCTGACTGCGAAGGCACTGCAGCTCCTCACCCACCGCCGGGGCTACACACACACAGACACACACAGAGAGATACACACACACAGACACACACAGACACACACACAGACACAAACAGAGATACACACACACAGACACACACAGAGATACACACACAGAGACACACACACAGAGATACACAAACAGAGATACACACACACAGACACACACAGAGATACACACACACAGACACGTCATGTTAGTCAGGTACCAGTTTACAGCAGCGGTTCTTAACGTGGCGTCCGGGGTTCAAGATGGTTCTCAACTTTTTTCACTCAACGGGCTCTATGCACAGCTCCACTACTTCCTGAAATAAGCCAGCTCCTTCATTTCCTGTCTTACATTATTGGACCAACTGATTAATCCAGGTGTGTCTGAGTAGTCACAATGGTCAAACACACCTGGATTAATCAGTTTGTCCAATAATGTAAGCCAGGAAATAAAGGAGCTGGCTTATTTCAGGAAGTAGTGGAGCTGTGCATAGAGCCCATTCTACCACTTTTTCTAAAATGTCTTTTGAGAAATTTTACAATTTTTTCCTAGAAATTGAGAAATTTTACCAGTTTTTAAGATTTTTTAAAAACCTTTTTTAGATTTTTATTTTTATTTTTTTTAGTCAGGTGAGGCATCAACATTCTCATCATATTAGAGAAACACACCTGTGCAGGTGAGTGTTAGCATGAGTTAGCACGAGTTAGCACAGAAAAACCAATGGTGCTGATTGACAAGAGAACAGTTTGGAGTCATTCATGTTCAGATTCTGTTAATCACCAAACAAACAACGAGCAGACAAGAGTCTGAGTCTCTGAGTCAGAGGGTGAATTCCAATTCCTCGCTTAACCCTCAATCTTAACCCTCAATCTTAACCCTCAATCTCAAAAATGCGCGCTCCCGCTAGTCAGGGCCGGCCCTGTACATCTGGGGGCCCTAAGCAGGATAAAATTGGGGGCCCTGCCTCACAGTGTATATGTACCATCAAATATTCATAAAACCAGCTACCGTATGCAACCCTTGCATATTTTATTGTACCTCTATCAACATGATGGCGAGCATATATTTTATTACTAATTAGAGTCACTGAAACACTTAAAGCTGTCTAATTGCACTTGTCATTTTTTCTTCTACTTTGTTTTTGTCTGAATGTTAATGTTAATATTGTGAATGGCAATAGGTGGCTCCAAACCGGCAGTACTTTTGATGTAGCAGAAAGATAAAAGATTCTACAAAAGATTACAGTTTGAACAGATTTATTTTCTTTAAATTATCTGTACAGCTAAATTCTAGAACCCTTAAAACAAAACTTAAGTTGAGAAGAAGATAGAGGATGTTGGTTGGTCAGCAGCATCATCAGCAGTAACCATTGGAGCTGTGGAGAAGATTAGTAGAATTTTTTTAGCCACTTTACACACAATTTAATTTTCCAACAGAGATAAACATATTGTGGCAACAAACAAGAAACTTACCAACTGTATGACTGGAACCAGCCACAGGGGAATGAGGATGTGGCAACATGACATATCTAATCAGCCATTAATAAATGGGTGATTGATCCTTTATCCCCTCACAGGAAAACAGCATTATCTTTTCACTGTAAACAGACCTTAAAATCAGCCAGGACATGTTAACTGCAGCAGGCTGGTATGTAGCAGCTAGCCAGCTAAGTGAGCTAACACAAGCACCGACATGTTTTTCGGCTAAACGTAGGCTACATCTAGTAAACATAACATTAATTAGCCTTACCTTGTCCTTGGTTTTTTTTCATCCTCGACCTTCTTCTTTTTCCTATTTTCCGCACCTGACGGATATATCCTTTTGGACATCGTCGCTTTCCAAAAGCCAATCACCTCCTCGCAAATCGCGATCTCAGTGAGTGAGGGAGGGAGGGGGCCAGGGGGGAGAGAAGGGGAAGGGGTGGTGCGCGCTCGTTACCGGAGAACGGCCACAGTCTGCGTTACGTTTACGTATGCGTGTCACGGTCATTGTTGCCAGTTGGGTCAAGGGTTACACTTTGTCAGAGACGGTTAGACAAATGATTGAGCAAAGTTTGGGGGCCCCCTAGTGGCTGCGGGGCCCTAAGCAGCTGCTTAGTTCGCTTATAGGGAGGGCCGGCTCTGCCGCTAGTGCAAGTGCTGTTCCAGTTCTCAGAAAAATTAAGTCGAGGGGCCAGTTTAAGGGCTGTATCGCCCTCAATATTGAGATTTTCCGACACAAGGGCTACCCAGAATGCATTGCATAGTTTAACCAAACAAATTTAAGTATTTTCTTTGTTAACTCTTTCGTGACCATTGACGAGTAAACTCATCACAGCCTGCCGAACGTTCACGACCATTGACGAGTTAACTCGTCAAAACCTTTTTTTTACAGATTATGATAATAGACACTCTGAGGTCCCTGTGTGTGAATATGGTTCCTCTGATATGTAAAACTGTTTTAAACTAAAATCAAAACATAATGTTTTTATAAACTGTGTGATCTTGGTTTTGTTTGAGTAATCGTTCTCCTTGAACGCTGCTCTGGGGACAGCGTGCAGCGCTGTGCGGCTGTCGGCTACAGTGTTGCCACTTTCTCGCTGAATCTGGCGACTTTCCAAACCCTCTTTTGACAAAAGCGACCGACGACAAATCTGGCGAGTTTTTCCGGTGCTGTTACAAACGTTTCTGGTTTGGAGACTCGGATCTGAAAGCCCGTTATCTCTGCTGTTTTCACGGTGCAGCGGAGCGGGCGCTCTGCAGCGGGGGCTGTGAGCCGCCGCCCCCGCCCCAGAGCACTCACCGCCGGCCAGTCACACAGCAGTGTCACGGAGCTGCTGCGCTGCGGCCAGAGACCCACACCGCTGCACCGCTGCTCTCCAGGCTGCCACATCCCCCAGATTTACCTACAAATATATTTATTTAGCCGTAGAAATGATTTGGGAGACGCCACACTGCAGAGTAGCGGTAAAATGAGCAGATCGCCACTTGACACAAAAGTGCGTTTTTCTCTAAAACTAGAGCGGGAGCTCCGTTTTTGGAGAAACCCAGCTCTCTTCTTCTACTTCGTACTCACGAACGAAACGGCGGAAAAACTCGCCGTTTTTTCGAGAAGCACGTTGGAAAGTCACTCTTCAACCACGTGAAGACCGTTTGTTTCTAGGTGATGTACAGAGTTCGCTTCGACGTGAGAAAAAGGTAAACAAATAGCCAAAAACATGTGGTCCTGAGCGGATGTGCTGAGCAATTAGTGTGGTCGCGAAAGAGTTAATAGAGATATAAATATTACAAAAACCATTGTATTATCTTAGTTTAGGCCCATTTTATGGGTTATTTATGTCATGTTGCATAACATTTATCTTTTTATTTTACGATCTTTTGTCAATAGCCGGCCGGTGTTGCTATGTGACATCCGCTTTCACCCGCGGGGTTTTTGCCGCTTGGAGCCGGTCGGGAAGGGGTCGGTCGGTCAGTCAGTCGGCCGTCCTGTCTCTGCATTTAAGGGCTGTCCCATTTCTAAGTCACAAAATAGCCCTTAACACTTGGTTTTGAGGGCTACTAAAATTAAGGGTTGAGAGGGTTAAGATGAGAATTGGAATTGGCCCTGAGTCTCTGAGTCTGAGTCTCTGAGTCTGTGCTGAACAGAAGCAGGCCGGTTGAGTTCAGTGAGTTCAGTGAGTTGTGAGTCTGTGTGTGTTAGATTCAGGTACCTTTGGTTTTCATGCTCTGCTGTTTACCTCCAAAATGACTCCGGTCCACCGACTTACTGCCGGTCGACAGCCTGCAACACACACACACACACACACTCTGTGACTGCTCAGTCTTCATGTGAACACGCCCGTGACTCCTCCTCCTCCGCGGTGACATCATCATGAGGTGTATGTATGGGCTATGTTATGGGATGTGTGCAGTGCTGTTGGATTAATATGGTTGAGGTGTATTGTTCTTTTTGTTTTTTGTTTTAGTCATTGTGGCCATTAAGGCATTTATGGAGCAGCTACAGTGCCCAAGACAAATTTCCCTGAACGGGACAATAAAGTTTATCGTATCGTATCGTATCGTAACTTATCGTATCGTATCACTCACCTCCTGCTGAGGCGCTCGTGGGCTTTGTGTCCGTGGACGATCAGCTGGTCCAGAACCTCCAGAGGAGACACGATGGTCTGGTCCTCCTCCCTGTCCTCCTCCTCTCCTCCTCCTCCTCCTCCTCCTCCTCCTCCCCCCACACCGTCCTGCTGCCCCGAGGCTCGCTGCAGCGCCTCCTACAGGACACAGCAGCATCAATAACCACCCGCTGGAGAAAATATTTTTTCATGGAGCGTTTATTGAGTCACTGAGTTATTAAAGTTAAACAGGTAGCTAACCGTTAGCCCAGCTAATCTATGATAACCATGACTAATTACAAAAATGTGCACACGTAAATAGTAATGTTTGTCCAATCATTGGTTTTATAAACTTTACAAACATCAGATTAGTCTAAACGGTGATATAGTGACATGAAAAATTAGATAAATATAGTGAAACTCTCGTCCGTCACTATTGTTCTCATGCTGGTTTTCTACGCGGAAAGGAAACAAGGAAATTCGTTCTATGGGCTTCTAGTCCTGTGTGGTGGGGGCCGTGTATGCAGCCCCCCCCCACCGTCTGTATTTTGGTCTTTTGCTCTGTTTTATTCAGGTTTTGTTGCATGTGGACGTTTCTGGGTGGAGCTAGAGAGTCGTCAGAGAGCATAGATATCTATGGCGAGAGAGTCGGTGTTTTCTCTCCAGCCAATGACGGAGCTCAGGTGAAGCTACGTGCAGCAGAGTAGTAGCTCAGGGCTGCTAGCTGCACTAGCTGTCTCTGATGCTAACGAGAGCTGGCAGCTAGCACGTCTCTCTCTCAGCAGCAGCAGCAGTCAGGACCGCAAAGAAAAATAAATACGGTCTGAGTGAAGCTCTGGAGCCGCGGACCGATTCCCCACCGTCACCGACACTGGTAACAAGTATGAGGGCCGTTGTGGTGAGCTAGCTCGATGCTAACTTCGGCTAGCGGTAGCGGTTAGCATCCGCCGCTAACAGCGTCTTCCCAGCTCAACACAAAGACATTAACAACATATCACGGAGGTGACAGTCGGCTGTCGGCCCACGGCTACAGAGCTTCACTCAGACTGTATTTCCTTTCCTTTGTTGTCATGACAACCGCTGCTGTCTGGGGCAGGAGGGTACACAGCTTAGCCCAGTTTTAATGTTTTTTTTTTTAACGATTTTTTGGATGGCGATTCGATATAAATTGCGATTCTACGATATTGCAGATTCTCTCGATTTTTAGTCTGAATTTTTAACATTTATCTGCACACAAACACTGTAGGAGCCTATAAATTAACATACTCCATTATAAAGTGAACTTAAACCCTTTTCAAAACCTGGACTCTCTGGATGTAAAAAAGGCGAACAAATGCACATTGCACAATATTTAAAAAAAATCGATCGCCATATTTATGTGAATCGATTTTTTTCTCCCACCCCTACTTTGTTTACAAACTGCAACGAATAAAACTCCAGACCCAACCTTTAATTTATTGATTATAGATGATCACTGACCTGAGTCTTCCTCCCGACGAAGAGCGTGGCGGCGTGAGGCAGAGCCAGGTCGAACAGGGGCTCGTAGGGGGAGGGGGCGGGGCTTCGGTCGTAGGGGGCGGGGCCTGCCTCCTCTGATGGGGTGCGGGGGGGAGGGGGGGTGAAGCTGAGGGAGAGGGGGGAGGGGGGAGGAAGAGGAGGAGGGGGGAGGGAGAGGGAGGAAGAGGAGGAGTCACGACCACGAGGGGTGGAGGAGGAGGAGGGGGGGGGCAGGGGGCCGTCCTCTGACATCACACCTGCAGACAGAGACCAGCAGTGACATCATCAGACCAGGTGACCAAAATAAAAGTACAGGTAAAGTAGGGATGGGCATTTCCAATAATTTTCTAACCGAGTAACCTAACCTGGTGTTACCCGGGTAACCGAATACTGTCATAAATAATAAAATGAGGTCATCATGTCTGACTGACAGAGCTCAGCCGGGGCATAAATGCGCTCTGACCGTCAGACAGTCACATCACTGACACACAGCGTCGTCAGACTAAACATCAGCTGGATAATCAGAGTAGAGATGGAGTTTAAGATAATAACATACGGGGCAGATGAGCATCTTTATGGCGCGGCTGCCTCGGAGGAGAAAACTTTTTTTTCCTTTTTTTTAAAGGTCCCATATTATGCTGTTTTTCAACTATTTCACATGGGTCTAAGTTGTCCAACCATATAGTATTCCTAGTGTATTGTCCCCAAATCAATCTGCAGCTCTACATCTCAGTAATCTAAAAGTGGCTCTCCAGAGCTGTTTCTGTGTCTGCACCTTGAAATGCAAATACGATGTGTAAACCACGTCCACTCCACACCTGTCACGGGGAGAGGGTGTGGTTTTCACAGGTACATGTGCCAGTGTTGACATTGGGACAGGGGTCGGGCATTGATTTCCGAAAAAAAAAAAAAAAAATTCTGAGACTGGCATCTTGTCTGAAAAAATGTAGGCTAAATGTTCCTTCTTTCTTTTTCTTTTTTTTGACTGTGGCAGAAGGAGAAACATGGAGAGACTCTTACTACAGTACCATCAGAAAGTTCTGTGTTAAACTGTCAAATAAAAAAAACAAGTGAAACTGAGGAGCGCAGCACAAACTGTCAGCGTGTCAGCGGGTCAGCGGGCGGAGCTCACGTTTTTCCTCCTGGCCCGGGGGGAGTATAAGGAAGTACCGGGAGGTGGAGTCACCTGAGTTCAGCGCATCCTGACGTCAAGTCTGCCAGCACTTCCAATTCGCCCGTTTGGAGACACGATCTCAAAAAAGTGTAGAAATCAATTAAGGGAGTGAACAGACTGTTTTCACCTCCAGGCGTCATAGAAAGGCCACGGGAACACATAGGACCACTACAAAACCTGTAGAAAGTGGATTTTGCATAATATGGGCCCTTTAAATCATTAGCGGTGCTTATTTATTATTTATTATTTATCGCATCGTCTCAGGAAATAACTGGGAAGGTTTCAGAGTGTTTGTAAACTGAAAGCAGCAGATTTTCTACCAGACTTGATGACACCTGTCGTCTCCGAGGGAACCACCACAGATTATTGTAAAAGGTTTGAAAGTCCGAGGCTCGATCCAAAAACGCTTTTACTCAGCAGAAAATCACGTTGCTGCTTGATCCGAAACTGTTTAACAGAAGCTACAAAAAGCTGAACCACGGCATGATGATGTAGTTTGATCCGACACTAGACTGTTGCTCTAACGTGACGTTTTTTAAAACCTAGGTTAACCGGATAATAAATTCATAACCAGATAGCAGATTACCTACTCGGGTACCCGGGCACTGCAAATCCCTAAGGTAAACACAGCAGACCATGGTCATCCTCACCTTCACCTTCACAGCTGCTGATGACATCACTCTCGGTGATTGGCTGAACAGACGACTGGCCCTCCAGCTCTGTGATTGGCTGCTGCTGCTTCACCTGTGAGGACGGAGAGAGAGACTCCTTCACAATAAAAGCCTGGGACGACGAGGACAGAGGGTCTGTCCCAATATGAACACTCCATCACACTTACACACTTGGCCACTTGGTGTGTGCGTTCATGTTCTTAGTGTCAGTTCAGTGTGTCCCATTTCTCCAACGACTGAAAGTGCAGCAGCTTCATTTGCACTTTACCCACACTGAAGGTCAGGCCGCATCCCAGCGGTATTTTATTTGGCCAAGTATAAATCCCACAATGCACCACGGTGAAGTCCGCCGTCACCCAGAGCCACAAGTCAAGTTTAGTAAATGCGATTGAATTAATCTCAATAAAATGAAATGAACTTTCTATCTCATAATTATGACTTTTTAATGTCATATTTTATATTCATCATGCTCTGTTCAGGTTTTTATTTTTTCGTTTTTCTTGTTTGTTTTATTTACTTACGGAGTTGGGCTTACAGTTATGATCTGAATCTAGAGACACTTTAGGAGCAGATGAGACTGATCCAGCAGCACTGTTTATTACAGGGTTTATACAGGAATCTTGAAGTTAATTCTAAAACCTTTTTAAGACTTTTTCAAGACCTTCTCAATATTTTTTAATACCTCACCGCCACTTCAAGCTGTAACCATTTACATCAGTGACACTTTTAACTTAGCAGTTTTAGTTTGTGATAAAGACTATAGACCACTATGATACAACAGAATTCAAAATAGGCTAGGATAATAAATCAAAGGCAAAGTTTATAATAAAAAAAAAAAAACATTGCTCCACTCTCAAAAAACAAAAACAGCAATCTTATTTTCTATTTTATCGGTTCATCTTTGTTTTTTTTTAATAAAATGAATAAATTAACACACTTTTACAATGTTTTTTAGGACTCAAACTCTTGGACAGCTAATTCAGAAAAAATACCTTCAAAATTTTAAGACTTTATAAAGTCGTGAAAAGACTTTTAAATACTTTTTAAGGGTCTTAATTTTCCCAAAATTGATTTATCACCTTTTAATACTTTTTAAGACCCCGCGGATACCCTGTATTAAAACTGTGCACAACGGCACAGGCTGCACTGGTCAAGTTTGTCCCGATTGCTTTTAAATCTCCCCCCACACGCTTGGCCACTTAATACATGCTGCACACTGTATGTAAATATAAGTTCCGCCGGCAAAACGTCACCAAAGTGTGTGTGTAACCAAGCGCACTGAGCCAAGTGTGGAGGAACGGGACAGGGCCAGAGTCTACCTGAGGTCCCGGTCTCACCTGCGTCTGGCCTCCATCTTGGATCTCCTCCTCAGGCAGCGGCGTCGTCGTCGTCGTCGTCGCGGGGACGGAGGCCTGCGAGGGACATTTCCCACCTGGAGGACAGGTGAGTGAGCGGGTGAGTGGGACAGGAAGTAGACGGGGGGTCAGAGGTCACCTGAGTCTGCTGGTGTCACCTGAGAGGGAGGCGGTCCGGCTCAGCGGGGGGGCGGGGCCTAGAGCGGCGGCCGGCGGCTCCGGCTCGGGCGGCGGCGTGGACAGACCGCACTGGGCCGACGGGCTCCACGTGACGTCATCGGCCTGGACGGGAGCAGCGACGCCATTGGTCAGATTTATGTCTCAACCTCAACATGACTTATGCTGCGTTCAGGAACAACTCAGATGTCGGGATTTTACAACCTTCTGCAATCGAACGCCGCCTCGTGTCGGAGCTCCTCCCACTCGGGAAAGTTGGAGAAAAAAATCTCCCCCGACTTTTTGAGGCTCTGTTGACACGACAACGCTCGCCTTACATGCCTTTCGTTTAGACGGCAAAACTTTTTTTTTTTTTTAAAGATTTTTTACCACTTTTTAAAAAAATTATTGTTCTTTTTTTTTTTTTGAAATTTTACCACTTCAAAATTTTACCAGTTTCTTCCAGAATTTTCTAATAGCTTTTTTTAATTTTTTTTTTAGATTTTTTACCACTTTTTTTTTAATTATTGTTTTTTTTTTTTTGAAATTTTACCACTTAAAAAATTTTTGAAGAAATTTTACCAGTTTCTTCCAGAATTTTCGAATAGCTTTTTTTAATTTTTTTTTTTAGATTTTTTACCACTTTTTTTTTAATTATTGTTTTTTTTTTTAAATTTTACCACTTAAAAATTTTTTGAAGAAATTTTACCAGTTTCTTCCAGAATTTTCAAATAGCTTTTTTTAATTTTTTTTTTTTAGATTTTTTACCACTTTTTTTTAATTATTGTTTTTTTTTTTTTTTTTTTTTAAATTTTACCACTTCAAAAATTTTTGAAGAAATTTTACCAGTTTCTTCCAGAATTTTTTAATAACTTTTTTTTTTTTTTTAGGAATTTTACCACATTTTTCTAGAATTTTTTTCTTTTCAAACTTTTTTGGGGGAGATTTTTTACCACTTTTTTTTATTATTGTTTTACTTTTGGACGGCGATGGCATTTTTGGGCCCCAGAAAACGCAGAATAAAAAGTTTCAGTTTCAGTTTCAGTTTCCTATTCAGGTCGTTTCCGTGTAAACGTAGCTTCATCAAAATTCATTAAAACGTTATGAAATATACAATATTACAATATGAACTACTGGTGTTGTGGAACACAGTTGTTTCTCTTTGATTTTAAATTATCTGAATTTAAAAAGCTTCTTTCTTTAATTGTTTGTGTCTTTGTGATGTTTCTATGTTTTAGCTGCGTGAAGAACTTTGAATGCAGAGTTTCCAACATGTTTGTCTTTATTCTGGTCGCGGTGCGCCTGAACTGGGAGATTCAGAGTTCTGAGTCGTCTCGAACGCAGCATCAGAGCTGCAGGGCATCATGGGAAACTGACTCACCTGAGAGCAGCAGGTGTTGAAGGTCAGCTGAGGAAGAGCCAGACGTCCAGACGGCGAAGGACAGACAGAACTTCCTGCCAACAGACAGATCAATAATCAATAATCAATCAATCAGGAACCGTCTCCATGGAAACAGTCTGGTTCTGGTTCTGGTTCTGGTTGTGTGCATTAATCAGTCAGGGTGTAATCATGTAAGCATGCTCGGTCTGGTGAAAGTAAATCTAGCCCGAGCGTGTGTAATTATATGTTTTTTTTCAATTAAATTAATCATGTCAGTCCCAGCTACATCGATATATATATTTTTTTATAATTCAACGAACCATGTCAGCCACATCTGTATGGATATATATTTTTTTATATTTCAATGAATCATGTCAATTGCAACTGTATAGATATATATATTTTTTTTATAATTCAACGAATCATGTCAAGCACAACTGTATAGATTTATATTTTCATATTTAAAATAAATAATGTCAATCGCAACTGTATAGATATATACATTTCAATATTATATATTATATATTATATATTTCAATGAATCATGTTAATTCCAGCTATATAGATTATATATATATATTTTTTTTTTTACAATTGAAAGAATCATGTCCAACCCTGTAACTATGTAAATGTACTTTTCCTGTTATCTACTGGTCCTCCGTCTTTATGGACTTTTTATGTTAATAGTTGTATTGTTTTGGGGACTACGGATGTAATTTAGCACCAGTGCTAAATCCGGTGTATTTACTGTGGTACTCTAGTACTCACTGTCCATTAATATGCATTGTCCCGACTAAATAAACTAATAAAGTAAAGTAAGTGGCGGTTACCTGGGCTGCAGACGGACTCGGTGCCGAGGCCCCCGGGGCTGAGGTCCAGCAGGGGGAGGGGGGAGGAGAGGCGGGGGGGTCTGGGGGAGGAGGAGGAGGAGGAGTACAGGTCCTCCTCACACGACGCCTCCAGAGGGTCCAGAGAAACCCGCGAGCACTCGATGACGATGTCGTGGACCTCGTAGCACCTCCACCTGGGACAGGAAGTCACCACACACTGAGCTGAGCTGAGCTGAGCTGTTTGGTCCGGGGCCCCCAGGTGCCTGGAGAGGGTTCAGGGCCCCCAACCTTCTCTTGAAATTTTAACACTTTTTTCTAGAATTTTTTATTTTATTTTTTTTAATTTTTCCCACATTTTTCTAGATTTTTTTTTTTTTTTTTACTTTTCCACATTTTTCTAGAATTTTTTTCTTTCTTTTTAAAATGTTTCCACATTTTTCTAGAATTTTTTTCTTTCTTTTTTTAATTTTTCCACATTTTTCTAGAATTTTTTTCTTTCTTTTTTTTAATTTTCCACATTTTTCTAGATTTCTTTTTTTCTTTAATTTTTCTAGAATTTTTTTTTTTTTAATTTTTCCACATTTTTCTAGAATTTTTTTCTTCTTTTTTTTGGAAATTTTCCCACATTTTTCTAGAATTTTTTCTTCTTTTTTTGAAATTTTTCCACATTTTTCTAGAATTTTTTCTTCTTTTTTGGAAATTTTCCCACATTTTTCTAGAATTTTTTCTTCTTTTTTGAAAATTTTTCCACATTTTTCTAGAATTTTTTGGGGGGGAATTTTTTTCTAGAAATTTTTCAACTTCTTTGGAGAAATTGTTTTTTTCCAGAAATTCTGGTGGCATTTAAAGGGATAGTTCAACAACACAACACAAAGGAGAGGTCAGGACCAGGTGAAGCTGGTACTCACCTGGACGGGTCCAGTTCATAGTCCTGAGTCCCTGTGACCAGCTCTGGGTGAACCCGGACCAGCTCCAGCATGGGCTGCAGAGGAGACATAGAGACTCAGCTGCTACACGTGGTACTGGTCTGTACTGGTCTGATCTGGTCAGTTCTGGTCTCTACTGGTCTGATCTGGTCTGTACTGGTCTCTACTGGTCTCTGCTGGTCTGTTCTGGTCTGTACTGGTCTGTTCTGGTCTGTTCTGGTCTGTTCTGGTCTGTACTGGTCTGTTCTGGTCGTTACCTTGACGACCTCCTGGAAGGTGTCCATGTTCTCCTTCATGCTGTAGTGGAGCCTCAGGTAGGAGATGAAGTTGCAGGGAAACATCCCATAGAGACGGTGGAACAGGGAGTACACGCCGGCATGGAGGTGGACCAGGTGCACCACCGGCACATGACCTGAAGGGGGCAGCAGCAGCCAATCAGAGCTCAGGGGGCGGCAGCAGCCAATCAGATGCTATATATTTAAGCATCAAAGATGTTCAATCAAACCCACATAGTTTGAAACAACGTTCAAAACACACACAGCCAGTGTCACAACTAAGCATAAAGTCCGCTAGCTTAATGCTAACGTATAATGTAAAACACCATAGACGGGCTAACAGAAATTAGCCTCGCTATCCAGAGTCTGTGGTCAGTTTATAACGCTTGTTAGGAAATTTGCTCTGACGTTTGTTGTGGGAGTCTGTGGAAGCCGCGACCGAACAACTCTGGCAGCTGAACACATTTATTGAGGCTGCTGCACTACTGCATTTATTTGGTAGCTACACCGGTCACTACTTCATTTATTTGGTAGCTACACCGGTCACTACTTCATTTATTTGGTAGCTACACCGGGCACTACTGCATTTATTTGGTAGCTACACCGGTCACTACTGCATTTATTTGGTAGCTACACCGGTCGCTACTGCATTTATTTGGTAGCTACACCGGTCACTACTGCATTTATTTGGTAGCTACACCGGTCGCTACTGCATTTATTTGGTAGCTACACCGGTCACTACTGCATTTATTTGGTAGCTACACCGGTCGCTACTGCATTTATTTGGTAGCTACACCGGTCGCTACTGCATTTATTTGGTAGCTACACCGGTCGCTACTTCATTTATTTGGTAGCTACACCGGTCGCTACTGCATTTATTTGGTAGCTACACCGGTCGCTACTGCATTTATTTGGTAGCTACACCGGTCACTACTGCATTTATTTGGTAGCTACACCGGTCGCTACTGCATTTATTTGGTAGCTACACCGGTCGCTACTGCATTTATTTGGTAGCTACACCGGTCACTACTTCATTTATTTGGTAGCTACACCGGTCGCTACTTCATTTATTTGGTAGCTACACCGGTCACTCTGGGTCGCTGTGGTAACGGCGATCCGTCACCGCAATGCATGATGGGATATCTTGCTCCGGTTAGTGACCATCGGATGTTCACTACATTTCACGGTGAATTGTGGGATAGATTCAGTCACTATATAGTGAACATTAATAATCACTAAACATTCAGACACCACTACAACAACTGGTCACTAGATAGAAAGGAGGGGGGGTTAGGACAAAGCCTGTGTGTGTGTGTGTGTGTGTGTGTGTGTGTGTGTGTGTGTGTGTGTGTGTGTGTGTGTGTGTGTGTGTCTCACTGGGGTTCCTGTAGCTCCAGGATGCGAGGCGTCCAAACACGTCGAAGAAGTCGTAGATGTGCTGCTTCCCGGCCTGAGGGATCATGGGTAATAGCGTGATGAGGACCAGGACGGCGGTGATCAGGACCACGACGTCAACGTCAGTCTGAGAAAACAACAACAACAACAACAGTCAGCTGCTGACACACACAACTTTATGAGCACAGCCACAGATTGACACTGAGCGGACAGAATACCGTCAACGGCCACGGTTAACAGCAACAGCGTTAAAATATTTTAACTGGTTTAGCCTAGTTACCATGGTTAGCATGTTTACTGTGTTTACTATGGTTAACATGATAGCCTAGTCAGCATGTTTACTGTGTTTAGCCTTGTTAGTGTGGTTAGCCTAGTTATCATGTTTACTGTGTTTAGCCTAGTTAGAGTGGTTAGCCTAGTTAGCATGGTTGGTTATCATGTTTACTGTGATTAGCCTAGTTAGAGTGGTTAGCCTAGTTAGCATGGTTGGTTATCATGTTTACTGTGATTAGCCTAGTTAGCATGGTTGGTTATCATGTTTACTGTGATTAGCCTAGTTAGAGTGGTTAGCCTAGTTAGCATGGTTGGTTATCATGTTTACTGTGATTAGCCTAGTTAGCATGGTTGGTTATCATGTTTACTGTGATTAGCCTAGTTATCATGTTTACTGTGTTTAGCCTAGTTAGTTTGGTTAGCCTAGTTACCATGGTTAGCATGTTTACTGTGTTTACTATGGTTAACATGATAGCCTAGTCAGCATGTTTACTGTGTTTTGCCTTGTTAGTGTGGTTAGCCTAGTTAGCATGTCTACTGTGTTTAGACTAGTTAGCATGTTTACGGTGGTTAGCATGGTTATCATGTTTAGTGTGGTTAGCCTAGTTAGCATTTTTACTGTGTTTAGACTAGTTATGTTTACTGTGTTTAGCCTAGTTAGCATGGTTATCATGTTTACTGTGTTTAGCATGGTTATCATGTTTACTGTGTTTAGCCTAGTTAGCATGTTTACGGTGATTAGCATGGTTATCATGTTTAGTGTGGTTAGCCTAGCTAGCATGGTTATCATGTTTACTGTGTTTAGCCTAGTTAGCATGGTTAGCATGTTTACTATGTTTAGCCGGGTTATCATGTTTACTGTGTTTAGCCTAGTTAGAGTGGTTAGCCTAGTTAGCATGGTTGGTTATCATGTTGTTTACTGTGATTAGCCTAGTTAGCATGGTTGGTTATCATGTTTACTGTGATTAGCCTAGTTATCATGTTTACTGTGTTTAGCCTAGTTAGTTTGGTTAGCCTAGCTAGCATGTTTACTGTTTTTAGCCTAGCTAGCATGTTTACTGTGTTTAGCCTAGCTAGCATGTTTACTGTGTTTAGCCTAGCTAGCATGTTTACTGTTTTTAGCCTAGCTAGCATGGTTATGATGTTTACCTTGAGGCAGCGCAGCAGCGCCTGCAGCAGCGGCGAGCGGCTGATGTGATGAACCCACGGCGGCTGCTTGCGGACCAGATGTCCCAGCAGCGTGAGCGCAGCGAGGCGGCTCGCCGGTCGACTCAGACTCTCATTCAGCTTCTCCAGCAGCAGCTGCAGGGACGGACAGACAGACAGGTGTTCATACAGGACAGACAGGCAGGCAGGCAGGCAGGCAGACAGACAGACAGACAGGTGTTCATACAGGACAGACAGACAGACAGACAGACAGACAGACAGACAGACAGGTGTTCATACAGGACGGACAGACAGACAGACAGACAGACAGACAGGTGTTCATACAGGACAGACAGACAGACAGGTGTTCATACAGGACAGACAGACAGGTGTTCATACAGGACAGACAGACAGACAGGTGTTCATACAGGACAGACAGACAGGTGTTCATACAGGACAGACAGACAGACAGACAGACAGACAGACGGACAGACAGACAGACAGACAGACAGATGTTCATACAGGACAGACAGACAGACAGACAGACAGACAGACAGACAGACAGACAGGTGTTCATACAGGACAGACAGACAGACAGACAGACAGGTGTTCATACAGGACAGACAGACAGACAGACAGACAGACAGACGTTCACACAGGACAGACAGACAGACAGACAGACAGACAGACAGACAGACAGACAGACAGACAGACAGACAGACAGACAGACAGACGTTCACACAGGACAGACAGACAGACAGACAGACAGACAGACAGACAGACAGACAGACAGACAGACAGATGTTCATACAGGACAGACAGACAGACAGACAGACAGACAGACAGACAGACAGACAGACAGACAGACAGACAGACGTTCATACAGGACAGACAGACAGACAGACAGACAGACAGACAGACAGACAGACAGACAGACAGACAGGTGTTCATACAGGACAGACAGACAGACAGACAGACAGACAGACAGACAGACAGACAGGTGTTCATACAGGACAGACAG
Source organism: Trachurus japonicus (assembly GCF_045865225.1). Lineage (NCBI taxonomy): Eukaryota > Metazoa > Chordata > Actinopteri > Carangiformes > Carangidae > Trachurus > Trachurus japonicus. Next base: position 3,350,709 of record NC_140915.1, on the reverse strand, counting down.
ACAGACAGACAGACAGACAGACAGACAGACAGACAGACAGACAGACAGACAGACAGACAGGTGTTCATACAGGACAGACAGACAGACAGACAGACAGACAGGTGTTCATACAGGACAGACAGACAGACAGACAGACAGACAGACAGGTGTTCATACAGGACAGACAGACAGACAGACAGACAGGTGTTCATACAGGACAGACAGACAGACAGACAGACAGACAGACAGACAGGTGTTCATACAGGACAGACAGACAGACAGACAGACAGACAGACAGACAGACAGACGTTCATACAGGACAGACAGACAGACAGACAGACAGACAGGTGTTCATACAGGACAGACAGACAGACAGACAGACAGGTGTTCATACAGGACAGACAGACAGACAGACAGACAGACAGACAGACAGATGTTCATACAGGCTGACAGACAGACAGACAGACAGGTGGACAGACAGACAGGTAGACAGACAGACAGACAGACAGACAGACACACAGACAGACAGACAGACAGACAGATGTTCATACGGGACAGACAGACAGACGGACGGACGGACGGACGGACGGACGGACGGACGGACGGACGGACGGACGGACGGACAGACAGACAGACAGACAGACAGACAGACGGACAGACAGACAGACAGACAGACAGACAGACAGGTGAGAGACAGCGGGGTCTCACCTTGTGATGAGGCTCCCTGATGGAGGACAGGAGGACGACCGCCTGAGGGGACGACGAGTCCAGGTAGTACTCCACCAGGGAGGAGAGGACGGCACCGCCTCGGTCTGAGAGGGGACAGGGACAGACACGGACAGGTGAAGACAGGTAAAGACAGGTGAAGACAGGTGAAAATAGAGGCAGGTAAAGACAGACATAGATAGGCAGAGACAGGTGAAGACAGACAGGTAAAGACAGAGACAGGTAGAGAGTAGACAGGTAAAGTCAGGTAGACTGACCTGTGCTGAGCTGCTGGTTGACGGCCGTCCTGACTTGCTCCGCCTCCTGCAGCTCTGAACTGTCCAATGAGAGCAGCAGCTCACTGATATTCACCTGCTCCTTGGCCATGGTGGACACCTGGACACACCTGGACACACCTGTTGGACACGTCTCACATTGTCTCACATACGTCTCAGAGAAACAAAGTAATGAATTCTCTGTGTTTATCCTCGTTGTAGCAGCAGCTCCCAGTGTCTCAGTTCACTACTTTGCCTGCGTCCGTGCAAATCTCGCGGGATTTGCATTGACGCCCAGTTCACGGCTCCGCAAATCACGCGAGATTCCGGCAGAACAACACTGGGAGCTTCCGCTACAAACAAGCTTAAAATATAGACTTATTTAATTTTTTTCGGAACAATTTCTCATGTCGGGGCTTCAATACAAGACGGACATTACATACGAGCAGCATGGAGGTATCTGGATGTTTTTTGGTGTGTCTTTTTGTTATGAAGACAGCTGGTATCCATTTGCAACCGTCATATGGACATGCACTGCTACGCCGAGACCCCCTGTAACTCAGAGAAGCCACGGAGGACTCTGAAACTTCTCCCAGCCCTTAGTCCACATGAGGGGGAGGAGATAATGAGTAAAGAAATTTCAATTTTGGGTGAACTATCCCTTTAAAATTAACGAAGTCATAAAACATCAGTTTCACTCATCAGGCGAACGAGGCTTCTCATTGGATTATCCAGCAGACATGACTTTGCTGCTGTTATTGGTCTGATTGTTAGTAGGCTAAACACCTGTCAATAAGCCCCTCCCACCTCTGACGAGCCCCTGACGTCATAGGCCAGAGGAAGGAAGAGGTGCATTGTGGGTATCTGTCAGATATGAACTTTAAATGTTAAATTAACTCTTTTATTTTCTCCACATTATATATATAAAAAACAACTACTTCATGTTTTTAACTGTGAAGATGATGACGGCCTGTGACGTCACCCTGAGGAACACGTCACTGCGTCTGCACGTAGCCGCCCACCGCGGCTCTGACGTCACTGCCGTTACGTTACGTTTCATGTGACGCACCGAAGCTAACCGTTTTAGCTTAGCATCAGGGCCGCCTGTTGCTGCAGTATGAAGGAGTTAGCTCGATGCTAAGCTAACGCAGCTAACACGCTACCGGCCCTGTTACGTCATGTCAGCGTACAAAGTAGCTGACGTCGTGTTCTTCCCGCCCCGTGACGTCATTTCCGGCGCTCGAACCGACTGTTTGCGTGAAAGAAACAAACTTCAGAACAAAGTTTATGAGTCGGAGGAGCCGCGTTACCTTCAGACCTGTTGATCCGAGCAGGGCGCAGCCATGTTGAGCAACACGAGGCCCCGCCCACCAGCACGTCACCACGTCACCACGCAGCGTCAGGACGCGTTCAGGGAGGCGCGACACGGTGGGAAAAACGGCCTTCGACTGACTGAGAAAATATTTTTGTGTGTGTGTGTGTGTGTGTGTGTGTGTGTGTGTGTGTGTGTGTGTGTGTGTGTGTGTGTGTGTGTGTGTGTGAAAGAGAGAGAGAACAGCAGCTGTGAGGTTTCTCAATCTGCTGATTATTGCACAACACACACACACACAATTAGTTATTTTACTACATACTTAGGGTTTTGCACTTTATTATTTTATTATTATTATTATTGTATAATGTCTCTGACTGACCCAACTCAGAGTGACACAAAATACACTAACCCTATATACATATAGCTTTATTTCACATTATTATTATTATTATTATTATTTATTAATTTGCACAATTCTAGGCTACAAGCCAGCAAAACAGCATAAATACAGCAAACCAGATGTGCAGGTGAGATTAAAGGACTCCAGAGGGGTTTATAAAGGACATCTCACCTCATAAAAACAATAAATAGAAGACTACAACGATAAAAAATAACAAAAAAAAAACGTAAAAGTGACACTCATTATCCCCATTAAAAATATATGAATTGAGAAAAAATGTTGAGGCATTCGAAACCAAATTCACACAGAAATCAATATTTTACAAGCAAATTAAACAAAAATCTTGGAATTGAATACCTGTAAGATGAAACATGCGCACATACACATACACACATAGTATAGGGGTTTTATGTCGGCTTATGTAGGTTTTCTTGTTGTTGTTACATTTGTTTTGCCTTATTTTATATTATAAGCACTGTGTATTGTGTGTCTTATATATGTTTTTTGATTTACGATGATGATTTATAGCTGTTGTAAAGATTTAATGTAAGTTTTTGTTGTCTTGTCTTATTATGTCGTGATTGTAAATGTTTAAATGTACTGGTTTTAAATGTGGAGTCACAGTTAACTACTAAACCTATTTTTTCCCTGCTGTGTGTGTGTGTGTGTGTGTGTGTGTGTGTAGGGGGGGTCGTGTTGGAGATAAGAGGTTTCTCTGAGCTACAAATAGCAGCAGGTGTTGAGTGTGTGACTCACACAGGTGAAGATGCTGCTGCTGCTGGTTCTGCTCAGCGTCGGACTGAACGCAGCTTCGGCTGCCAAGGTGAGCACACACACACACACACACACACACACACACACAGATTCAGATTCTCATTTAGAAACTATAATTCATTAAAGAAACCATTAATTACCTTGTTGTCATGCAAGGATGATGAACTAATTATTCTGCTGCTAAATAACATTGAATAGTATAATCTTGTATTTGCACTGTTAATCCTCTTAATTGTTTTAATACAAATCAATATTTCATGCTGCAAACTCAAATTTTATGCTCTACTTTAGCCTAGTTTTTATTTTATAGGCTAGCCTGTATATTCTTTTTTCTTGCTTTTAATTAAAAAATCAAATCAAATCAAATAAACTTCATTTGTCCCACAAGGGAAATTTGTCTTGGGCAAGTGGGCGCAGGAAGAAACAGCTGCCTTGTTCATACATACACAACAGAATATACAACAGTATCACTGACATACAGACCCAAAAAGAAAGTGCAGTGAGTGCAATAAATATGTTAAAAAACAGAGTTGAAATAAAACAAAGTTCACTAAAAACTAAAAAGCAACAAACATCGGTTTAAGTCCAGTTATAGTGGTCACGTGCACCATGACGCAGCAATAAGAGCAGTAGGACGGCAGTGACAAGGCCAACAGAGAAAAGATAGACCTGGGTGCAATTATATGTTTAATGTTTCCAGTCTTTACTTTTCTGGGTTTTATTTTAATTTTTAAAAATTGCATGTTTTATGCAGTTTTTTCCCCCCGTTTCCAGTTCTTACTGTTAAGAATAGGAATAGGAATTAATTTATTTAAAACAGAGACAATGCACAAAAAACATTATTCCCATGAGACAAGAAAAGAAGTGTTGAACCAGGTTATAGCAACATTTGTTCATTTGCACCTGTAAATGTTAAATGTTTTGTCTTCATGTAAAGCGCATTGAGTTGCCCCTTGGTATGAAATGTGCTTTATAAATAAAGATGCCTCGCCTAAAAAAAACAAAAACCCAAACAAACCCTGAGGTTCTGTTTAATCTGTTTAATCTGATTTAACTTCAGTTTGATCTGCAGCTACAAATCATCTTCACATCAAACTGAACATTTACTGTTTCTAACACACGGCTCACTCACTCACTGGGACCTGAAGGGTTAATTCATGTCTCTGCTGTCATGTTGCCTTCAGTGTCTCAGTGAAACTCTGTAAATCACAGCAGCTATGTTCACATGCAAAAAATGTATTAATCGGATTAAAAACTTGAGGGATTTGGCTTCTTCTATGGCCCAGAATCCAATAACCATTCATGATGTGTGTAAACATGCACTTTATTACCTTTATTCAGAATAACAGCATGTTGACATGAGCCTAAAACAACCACAAAAATGTTGTAGCTACTTCCTCCTGAGCTGGAAACAAAACAACAAACACAGAAGTGGCTCAGTTTTTCCTCATCCATGATGTTTCCTGTTAGAAATGAACATGATTAGTTTAGTTTATTAGTTTAATAAGGGACAATGTGCAATTACATTAAAGCAGAAGTAAGTGATATATTTGTGTTAATCTAAGTCTTAAATAGTTGTATCTTCCGACAGCAATCACTTCTATAGAGTGTTTGGTCTGAAACACGGGTCTGTCAGTCACTCTGCTCTGCTCTGAGCCCAGGAGAAAACTTTCCTTGTATCCTACAACCTTTATCCAATGAGGAGAGAGAACGGCATAAAGGGGCAGTCCTCTCTGTGTGTGCAGCCAAGGGATGCGCCTGAATGTGGTGACGTAGGGACGAGGACCAATAGATCCATGACGAGGGCGGGGGCTGCTAACTCCATCGGCTGACAAGACGTTATGGTGCGTTCAAGGAAACTCGTAACTCGTATTTTTCCGACCTATGAAGTGGTACCAGTTCGATCTGGTACGAGTTCACGGGTCAGAAGTTACGAGTGGCCGTTATAGTGACTTTCACAGGTAAAACAGGTCGGAGAAACACGAGTGGGTTGCCTGGAACGCTACAAAGTCGTAAGTCGTGACTTGAAGCTGTAATTTACGGTTTCAAAAGCCTGCCTGGAACGCAGCATTAGCCAAAACCACCGGACCACTTACTTCTGATTTAATCATTTAAAGGGAAAAAAGGAAAAGGTGGTTGCACCAGATTTAGCTCCCAGCTAGTTTCCATCTGTAGTCCCTACACATAACATAAAAGTAGCCTAATAAAATACACAGAATACAACTGTTAACTGGTAATAACAATAACTTTGACCCATTAATACTAATAATCGGTTCATTTTTTGAGTAGAAAGTCACCATGGGAACAAGGAAACTATAACATGGTCTTCAGCTGGGGCCATGTAGACCAATCCACCTTTTCCAAACGTCAAAAACATAAGCCGGTTTTGCACTTCTGGTGGAATTTTATGTTTACGTTTCCATGGTTTCGGTAGTCGCGGTAAATGCATCTTTTTTTTTTTCTTTTTTTTGTTTTGCAAAGAAAATCTGTAAAAGGCATGGATCATCACAGCAGCTTTTAACAGTGGATATCACACAGACTGACATCCGTGTTAAAAGCCAGCGTTAATAGATCCATGCGTTTACCGTAACTATGACAACGACTGAAAACCATGGAAACGTAAACGTACAATTCCACCAAACCGGCAAAACTGGCTTCTGGTTTTGACCATAGATGATGATGTTTGGAAACTTGTGGATATACAGATTGACAGAGATTCCACGCACAGCAAGATGGCGGCCCGGAGAAGACGGCGATTTAACGTGTTTTCCATGTAAACCTCAATTCGGAGAATATTTTAATTCCGAACTATTTAATTCAGAATAATTAATTCCTAATTTAAAAAACATCATGTAAACGTGGTAATTGTGTTGATGCTATATTTCTGTGTGTGTGTGTGTGTGTGTGTAGCTGGGCGTGGTGAAGACGGAGGGGGGGCAGGTGGAGGGGAAGAGCCACAGGATGGGACTCTTCAGGTCCGTCGACGTCTTCAAAGGGATCCCCTTCGCTGACGTCCCCGGAAAGTTCGAGAAACCAAAACCTCATCCCGGATGGAGCGGTAACTCCCTGAAACACAACACAACACACACACACACACACACACACACACACACACACACACACACATGACATTACATAGCCTATCATAAAACAAAATTACATCATCATAACACATTTACAAGTCCCGAAACAAATTCACATTTCAGAAAACAAATTAACAAGAAACGAAACACTGAGACAAATTTACAAATAACATCAACTGGAAAGGGAATGTACCAACTCTGGAGCAGCCAATAGGAAGTGTTGTTGTTGTGGTCCTCTCTCACCTCTAGAAGTCTGATTTAAAGGGATAGTTCAACATTTTTGTCAAATTGGCCCATTGCCATATAATCCCTATAGTCATAGCAGTAGGTTTGTTACCTTTAATTGTCGGTGCAAGCTGTTTTTAGAACGGCGGAGCAGAGCCGTGAGCTGCTCAGAGCTACGCTACAGAGGAGGCTCATTATGGGATTTCTTGGTTTCACCTCATCAAACTCATCAAATACACAATCCAACAACTCCACAACGCTCTGGTGGACAAGTTGTGACCTGCACATTCACCACGCTATGAGATAATAACACAACGTTACCACACAGAGTTGTTTTAGAGGGAAATTCATGTAAAACCACTGATGCACGTTGCCTTCAGGGACAGTTTTTCATCAACAGTCTCTGTATTTCCCTCTACAACAACTCTGTGTGGTAACGTTGTGTTATTATCTCATAGCGTGGTGAATGTGCAGCTCACAACTTGTCCACCAGAGCGTTGTGGAGTTGTTGGATTGTGTATTTGATGAGTTTGATGAGGGAAACCAAGAAATCCCATAATGAGCCTCCGTAGCGTAGCTCTGAGCAGCTCACGGCTCTGCTCCGCCGTTCTGAAAACAGCTTGGACCGACAATTAAAGGTAACGAACCTACTGCTATGACTATAGGGATTATGGCAATGGGCCAATTTGACAAAATGTTGAACTATCCCTTTAAAGATGTGAAGTCTGAGGCTCTTTAACTTATCTATGAAATAACCTCTGACATGTTTTCCATGAGTGGAAAACTGGTCCACCATTTTCCAGGTTTTCCCAGGATGCATGGGAACCCTGAGCTTCCTCACTGCAAAAACTCTAAATCTTTCCAAGAATATTTGTCTTGTTTCTTGTCAAAATGTCTCATTTCTAGTCAAAACTAATCTCTTTCCACTTAAAATAAGACTCATCACCAACAATTAAGTTGTTTTTAGATCATTTTCACTTGTTTCAAACAAATTTTCACTTGAAATAAGTGGAAAAATCTGCCAGTGAAAGCAGGTTTTTTGTGCTTGTAATAAGAAATGAGTGTGTGCTTGAAATGAGTAAAAAGTGTCTAAAAACAAGCTACTGACAATGACATTTTGACTATAAATAAGACAAATATTCTTGGTAAGATTTTGAGTTTTTGCAGTGCTGTCCGGGTCCAGAGTCACTCACACTGTCTGTTGTGTTTGTGTGTTTTTCTCCCAGGGATCCTGAAGGCCACAAACTATCGTGACCGCTGCCTTCAGGTGACGCTCCTGCAGACGAAAACCCAGGGCAGCGAGGACTGTCTCTACCTGAACATCTTCGTTCCACAGGGACGCAAATGTACGCACACACACACACACACACACACACACACACACACACACACACACACACGCACACACACACACACACACACATACACACACACGTTGTTTCAGTTCCAACAGGAAGTGAGTCTGAGTCCTTTCACAATAAGACGTCTTCTGTCCTCAGTGTCCACCAACCTGCCGGTGATGGTCTACCTGTTCGGCGGCGCCTTCCTGCTGGGAGCGTCCAACGACGCGGCGATCCTCGGAGACTCTCTGTACGACGGGAAGGAGATGGCCGACAGGGGCGGAGTCATCGTCGTCACGGTGAACTACCGGGTCGGGACTCTGGGCTTCCTGAGCACCGGGGACGCCCGACTGCCAGGTCTGAGCCACAGACACACTGACTAACTGACTAACTAACTAACTAAGACACAGACTAACTAACTAACTAACTAACTAACTAACTAACTGAGACACAGACTAACTAAGACACTAACTAACTAACTAACTAACTAACTGACTGACTAACTAACTAACTAACTAACTAACTGACTGACTGACTGACTGACTAACTAACTAACTGAGACACTAACTAACTAACTGACTAACTAACTAACTAACTAACTAAGACACAAACTAACTAACTAACTAACTAACTAACTAAGACACAAATAAACTAATAACTAACTAACTAAGACACTAACTAACTAACTAACTAACTAACTAAGACACAAATAAACTAATAACTAACTAACTAAGACACTAACTAACTAACTAACTAAGACACAAATAAACTAATAACTAACTAACTAAGACACAAACACACAAACTAACTAACTAACTAAGACACAAACACACAAACTAACTAACTAACTAAGACACAAACACACAAATAAACTAACTAACTAACTAACTAACTAACTAACTAACTAACTAACTAACTAACTAAGACACAAACACACAAATAAACTAACTAACTAATTAACTAACATATAAACAGACAGACTAACTAACTAACTAGCTAGCTAGCTGACTGACTGACTAACTAACTAACTAACTAACTAACTAAATAACTAACTAACTAACTAACTAACTAACTAAGACACAAATAATCTAACTAGTTAACTAACTAACTAACTAAGACACAAATAATCTAACTAGTTAACTAACTAACTAACTAAGACACAAATAATCTAACTAGTTAACTAACTAACAGACAACCCCCCACAGTGCCACCAACAGTCTGGTGTGTTTTCATGTTGGTCAGGTGAACAGAGACCAGATCAGATCAGAGGTGTTCAACAGTAATCTGATCAGATTCTGGATCAAATCTCTAAATGAGTTGTTTCTAAACTAAAACCAGATCACGTGATCCAGTCTCTGTTTTAATCTGGATCAAACCTCAGTTTGTGTTGTTCAGAACATTTTAGTGGGATCAGGAACACAGTCACATTAACACTACCAACTAACCAACTTTGCTCTGAACAACTGGGATTACGTAATATAGACGGATTAGCTCGATTTTTCAAAGGTCGAGAAGGGATTTTAAAATCCAGATAATTTTGATTCAGATGCAACAAACTGGTCCCAGGTGTCGTGGACTCAGGTGATCATGTGACCATGTTGTTGTGGAGCAGGATGACGTCGTGTCGTGGTCCAACTGGGACTGAATGGGAGAGTTGTGGTGCCGGCTGCTCATTTCCCAGCATGCCTGTTATCAGAGGATGTGTGTGTGTGTGTGTGTGTGTAGCAGATAAACAGCAGCTGTTAAGGTCTTTGCACACCGAGTTCGTTTTTTTCATCCTAAATTGCCGCACGTCCAAAAATAAATCCGACCTCATGTTGTGTCGATCATGTTTACACACCGAGTCCCAAACTTTCGTCTGTCATTAAAGTTTTCAGAACAGGTTCCATTTAATGCGTTTTTCACATCCGTGGAAAAAAGTCTTTTGACCAATCACAGGGAGAGAGAGAGACACCGCTGAGTGTGTGTGTCTGTGTCTGTGTGTGTCTGTGTGTGTGTGTGTGTGTCTGTGTGTGTGTGTGTGTGTGTGTGTGTGTGTGTGTGTGTGTGTGAGTGTGTGTGTGTGTGTGTGTGTGTGCCAGCCGCTGTTGAGGATCATGGAAATTGTCCGTCTTCTGTTTACTGTGTGAGCTTCTTATCAATATCTATCAAACTGGACACTAAAATAAACTGTTGAAGTGATGATGATAGTTCCGCTGCTCATTCAGCAGGCAGATTGGCTCCTCTCAGGATAAGTAACTAACTAACTAAGACACTAATTAACTAAGACACTAATTAACTAAGACACTAACTAACTAAGACACTAACTAACTACCTAACTAACTAAGACACTAATTAACTAAGACACTAACTAACTAAGACACTAACTAACTACCTAACTAACTAAGACACTAACTAACTAAGACACTAACTAACTAACTAACTAACTAAGACACTAACTAACTAATTAACTAAGACACTAACTAACTAAGACACTAACTAACTAAGACACTAACTAACTAATTAACTAAGACACTAACTAACTAAGACACTAACTAACTAACTAATAAACTAAGACACTAACTAACTAACAAAGACACTAACTAACTAACTAAGACACTAACTAAGACACTAACTAACTAACTAACTAACTAACTAACTAACTAAGACACTAACTAACTAACTAACTAACTAACTAACCAACTAACTAACTAAGACACTAACTAACTAACCAACCAACTAACTAAGCAACTAACTGACTAACTAACTAAGACACAAACTAATTAACTGATTAACTAAGACACAAACTAACGATCTGATTAACTAGCCTAACTAAGACACAAACTAATTAACTAACTAACTAAGACACAAACTAATCAACTAACTAACTAAGACACAAACTAACTAACTGATTAACTAATTAAGACACAAACTAATTAACTAACTAACTAAGACACAAATTAATTAACTAACTAACTAAGACACAAACTAACTAACTGATTAACTATCTAAGACACAAACTAACTAACCGATTAACTAACTAAGACACAAACTAACTAACCGATTAACTAACTAAGACACAAATAAACTAACTAACTAACTAACTAACTAACTAACTAACTAAGACACAAATAAACTAACTAACTAACTAACTAACTAAGACACAAATAAACTAACTAACAGACTAACAGACTAACTGTGTCTGAAGAGAGATGTGTCGCCTGTTTCCACTTGTTTAACTCTTGACTTTCTGAACCCTGAGTGTTGGTTGTTATGGTGACGGACGGTTCAGGTGGGAGGACTGTCTGTCTGTCTGTCTGTCTGTCTGTCTGTCTGTCTGTCTGTCTGTCTGACCGCCCGGCCCAGTGGGTCAGACAGGAAGTGGTGATGAGCCGAGCTCTGCTGTCTGTTGCCTAGGTAACTACGGGCTGTGGGACCAGCACGCCGCCCTCTCCTGGGTCCGTAGGAACATCGCGGCCTTCGGAGCGAATCCCGACAACATCACCGTGTTCGGCCAATCAGCCGGGGCCGCCAGCGTCAGCTTCCAGGTGAGACGGTTCAGGATGGACAACCTGTCATACGAAAGCTGAAGGCTGAAAGTTAAAGGCTGAAGAATGAAGGCTGAAGGTTAAAGGTTGAAGGTTAAAGGTTAAAGGCTGAAAGCTAAAAGCTGAAGGTTAAAGGTTAAAGGCTGAAGGTTGAAGGTTGAAGGCTGAAGGTTAAAGGCTGAAGGTTAAAGGCTGAAGATTGAAGGTTAAAGGCTGAAGGTTGAAGGTTGAAGGCTGAAGGTTAAAGGCTGAAAGCTAAAAGCTGAGGGTTAAAGGTTAAAGGTTGAAGGCCGAAGGTTAAAGGCTGAAGGTTAAAGGCTGAAGGTAGAAGGCTGAAGGTTGAAGGTTAAAGGCTGAAAGCTAAAAGCTGAAGGTTAAAGGTTAAAGGCTGAAGGTTGAAGGCTGAAGTTTAAAGGCTGAAGGCTGAAGGTTAAAGGCTGAAGGTTAAAGGCTGAAGGCTGAAGGTTGAAGGCTGAAGGTTAAAGGCTGAAGGTTGAAGGCTGAAGGTTAAAGGCTAAAGGCTGAAGATTGAAGGTTAAAGGTTGAAGGCTGAAGGTTAAAGGCTGAAGGTTGAAGGCTGAAGGTTAAAGGCTGAAGATTGAAGGTTAAAGGTTGAAGGTTAAACTCTGAAGGTTAAAGGCTGAAGGCTGAAGGTTAAAGGCTGAAAGTTAAAGGCTGAAAGTTGACGGCTCAAGGCTGAAGGTTAAAAGTTAAAGGCTGAAGGTTAAATTTTAGCCTTCAGCTGAAGATTGAAGGTTAAAGTCTGAAGGTTAAATGCTGAAGATTGAAGGTTAAAGGCTGAATGTTAAAGGCTAAAGGCTGAAAGTTTAAGGCTGAAGATTGAATGTTAAAGGCTGAAGGTTAAAGGCTGAAAGCTAAAAGCTGAGGGTTAAAGGTTAAAGGTTGAAGGCCGAAGGTTAAAGGCTGAAGGCTGAAGGTTAAAGGCTGAAGGTAGAAGGCTGAAGGTTGAAGGTTAAAGGCTGAAAGCTAAAAGCTGAAGGTTAAAGGTTAAAGGCTGAAGGTTGAAGGCTGAAGTTTAAAGGCTGAAGGCTGAAGGTTAAAGGCTGAAGGCTGAAGGTTAAAGGCTGAAGGTTAAAGGTTAAAGGTTGAAGGCTGAAGGTTGAAGGCTGAAGGTTAAAGGCTGAAGGTTGAAGGCTGAAGGTTAAAGGCTAAAGGCTGAAGATTGAAGGTTAAAGGTTGAAGGCTGAAGGTTAAAGGCTGAAGGTTAAAGGCTAAAGGCTGAAGATTGAAGGTTAAAGGTTGAAGGTTAAACTCTGAAGGTTAAAGGCTGAAGGCTGAAGGTTAAAGGCTGAAAGTTAAAGGCTGAAAGTTGACAGCTGAAGGCTAAAAGTTAAAGGCTGAAGGTTAAATTTTAACCTTCAGCCTTCAGCTGAAGATTGAAGGTTAAAGGCTGAAGGCTGAAGGTTAAAGGCTGAAAGTTAAAGGCTGAAAGTTGACGGCTGAAGGCTAAAAGTTAAAGGCTGAAGGTTAAATTTTAACCTTCAGCCTTCAGCTGAAGATTGAAGGTTAAAGTCTGAAGGTTAAATGCTGAAGATTGAAGGTTAAAGGCTGAATGTTAAAGGCTAAAGGCTGAAAGTTTAAGGCTGAAGATTGAATGTTAAAGGCTGAAGGTTAAAGGCTGAAGATTGAAGATTGAAGGCTGAAAGTTTAAGGCTGAAGATTGAATGTTAAAGGCTGAAGGTTAAAGGCTGAAAGCTAAAGGCTGAAGATTGAAGATTGAAGGCTGAAAGTTTAAGGCTGAAGATTGAATGTTAAAGGTTAAAGGCTGAAGGTTGAAGGTTAAAGGCTGAAGGTTGAATGTTAAAGGCTGAAGGTTGACCATGACTTATCCTTAGTTTAGTATGTTTATTTCGGTCTCATAAAAACAAATACAGTAGACAAATATAAAGGTATAAATACAAAACAAAATAAATCAGAACAAAAAACACAACAAGCAAATCAATTTACTTTGACCGAAAAGGTGTAGGCTGAAGCATCAGCTTATTTTGCCTACCCTTCTTAAATTAACATTTTTCGTTCACTCAATTTAAAACATTTTTTTTTTTTTACAGAGCAACAACAACAAACAAAAAACAAACAAAAAAAACGCATATTCTACATACAGCAGTTTATAAGCACACTGGTATTTATAAATCAGTTTTATATTTATTAATAATATTATTTTTAAATAACTTTTTGAATCTATGAAGTGTGTTGCACAGTTTGATTTCTAATTCTAGATTATTCCATTGATTGACTCCTGTAATTGATTAATACATCTCTGTTTCACATTTGTTCGTACTTTTGCTTTTGTATACACATGAATCCCTCTTAGTTCATATCTACTGGTTCTGGTCTGAAACATCCTCTGGACACCATCTGGAAGCAGATTATTATTTACTTTATACATAATTTGAGCAGTTTTATAGTCCTTAACTCAGCTTCACACAACAAACCCCAGGTTTTTCACGGTTCTGACTTTTTTTTAAATCTCTAGATAACAACTTCAGCTGATGAAATAAAATCATATATTTGACTGAGTATTTTTATTGTTGATAACCTCTCTCTCTCTCTCTGTCAGATGTTGTCTCCCTACAGTAAAGGTTTATTCCGCAGAGCGATCACCCAGTGTGGAGTCGCTCTCAGCCCCTGGGCTCTGCAGACCAAACCCATGGCCCTGACCAAGAAGGTCCACAAACACAACACGACACGACGCGACGCGACACGACACAAACTTTGTGCATTGATCTGTATCAAATCTGGAGTAAAAGAGTTTTGTGATTTTGTCTCTTGAAGTTGTTGCTGACAGAGATTTGATAAGAAATGAAGGAAACACGATGAATAAACCCCGTGGAGCCGTGAAGCAGTGAAGCTTTATTTACCCAGGCAAGCAAATTAAGAACAAAATTCTTATTTTCAAGGAAAGCCTGAAACGAGCTAGAAGCTCTTTAAGGGGAAGGGGGAGGGAAGTGCTAGAAGTGAAAACAAGGTTATATAAATTACACTTAGAAAAATACAATACAAGCAGCCAGGGATAATCTGATTGGTCAACAGTTCACCTGACCTGATCTGTGATTGGTTGGTGGGTTTGACAGGGTTGTTGTTCAAAACATCTGAGAGAGTGAACAGAAGCAGCCTGAGGGAAAGTTAGAACTGGTCCACTGCAAAAACTCAAAATCTTTCCAAGAATATTTGTCTTATTTCTTGTCAAAATGTCTCATTTCTAGTCAAAACTAAACTCTTTCCACTTAAAATAAGACTCGCCACCTAAAAATGAACTTGTTTTTAGATCATTTTCACTTGTTTCAAACAAATTTTCACTTGAAATAAGTAGAAAAATCTGCCAGTGATGCAAATTTTTTGTGTTTGTAATAAGAAAGAAAAACTTGCTCCACTATCAGATTTTTCTACTTATTTCAAGTGAAAATCTGCTTGAAAGAAGTAAAACAAGCTACTTTTTAATGCGATGAGTCTTATTTTAAGTGAAAAGAGTTTAGTTTTGACTAGAAATGAGACATTTTTACAAGAAATAAAGACAAATATCCTTGGAAAGATTTAGAGTTTTTACAGTGTCTGAACTGGTCTGAAGCTCGAGTGCAGAGAATCTGTGTGAATAACAATATATAGAGACAATATCACAAACTCTGAGCATGGAATTGAAAAACTCACATTGGTCAGCCACACTGTGGTTGTTTGTTGTCACCACAGCTGAACCGTGTGTGTGTGTGTGTGTGCAGGTCGCCCGTAAGGTCGGCTGCTGGAGAAGCAACGAGGACGATATGTTGACGTGTCTGAAGATGAGCGACCCGGTCGGTCTCACCATGGCCGGGAAAATCGACGTGTTGCTCATCCTTGGAAAAGGTCAGTCTGCACATCTGCATGAAGTAACACACATCTGCATGAAGTAACACACATCTGCATGAAGTAACACACATCAGGTGACCGCTCCTCTTTCTGAACGCTCCATATTGATCGGGCTTTCAACTTTTCGCCGGTGTTTCCCATTCGTCAATGCTGCACTTGTCATTGTTTGTCCTGTTTCTAGTTTTGTTAGAGCTCATCTATTGGTTGTTGATTGTGTTACGTCACCGCAAAGACTGAAAGACTTGTGATAATACCAAACACATTTGAAAAACTGATCTAAAACAGCTCAGATTACCACCTTGTACTTAAAGGGAAAGTTTAAAGTTTAACATTTTGTCAAATTGTTCCCATTGCCATAATCCCTATAGTCATAGCAGTAGGTTCGTTACCTTTAATTGTCGGTGCAAGCTGTTTTTAGAACGGCGGAGCAGAGCCGTGAGCTGCTCAGAGCTACGCTACGGAGGCTCATTATGGGATTTCTTGGTTTCCCTCATCAAACTCATCAAATACACAATCCAACAACTCCACAACGCTCTGGTGGACAAGTTGTGACCTGCACATTCACCACGCTATGAGATAATAACACAACGTTACCACACAGAGTTGTTTTAGAGGGAAATACAGAGACTGATGATGAAAAACTGTCCCTGAAGGCAACGTGCATCAGTGGTTTTACATGAATTTCCCTCTAAAACAACTCTGTGTGGTAACGTTGTGTTATTATCTCATAGCGTGGTGAATGTGCAGCTCACAACTTGTCCACCAGAGCGTTGTGGAGTTGTTGGATTGTGTATTTGATGAGTTTGAACGAACCTACTGCTATGACTATAGGGATTATGGCAATGGGCCAATTTGACAAAATGTTGAACTATCCCTTTAACGATCGAGATGACGGGAGCGCAGCGTGACTCCAGTAAAACAGTTCAGTTTTTATTCTGTGACTGTGAAGCACTAGACGTCGACCAGAGCCAACAATTAGCTCCATGAGGAGGAAACGTCATCAACACATCTGTATCAGCAGCACGTCGTCCTTCAGCTGTGTGAGTTTGTTTGTTTATCCCCATTAGCTGCTGTACAAGACAGCAGCTATTCTTCCTGGGGTCAAAACGTCTTACAAACATTTCTGTTTCAGAATTTAACACAGAACTTTCAACACAGATCATCATCATTCATACAATGGACAACAGCAACACAAAACATAAAAAAAGCTCACGTCTCATTTACAAACTGTTCTTAAAGGGACAACGAGGAGTTTCTAATCGGTTATAAAAAAGTCTCACGTTAATGTGGATGAATCTCCGCTACCCACACTTGTTAATGGGCCCATTTTCGATAAATATATCATTCTGTCTCTATGGTTATTTTGTTATTATTAGTGGTGGTGGAAATGCTGGGCGAGCCGACCAGCGTTTCTTTACTTTCGGTTTCGTGGCGAGTCATGAGAATAACGTAGCTGAATCGCCGTTTATGGTGGGAACTACGGCGGTATGTGAACCTCTTTGAACCTCTGACTTTAATTATTGATGAATGAAAACATAAGTCCGTCTTGCGCCGGTCAAAAGAATTTTACGGTGCGGAGGCTCATAAATGTAGTGTGAAAACGCTTCGCTTTTCCAAAACTCCTCGTTGTCCCTTTAAAGTAGCCTACAAAGGAACAGAAATCATGCATGGGGGCGGGACTAGATCAGCTTTAGCTTCTCCCGCTTTCCCTTTCGGCCATGTGTATTGTATTATTTGAACTAAGATGAAGTGTGATGATGATGATTTAAATTGACATGCCCAAAATAAACAAATTGATTGATTGATTGATTATTTGTGACATGATGCAACTGTCTCTAATGGTCAGAGAGTCACTCCCTCTTGTAAAAACAAATACATCTTTAGTCCCTGTGTAAAAGAGGCGGCACTACCTTCTCGCATCAAAAATCTCGGCAGAGAATTCCATGCAGCCATCACTCTATAATAAACAGTTTTTTGTTTTGCTTTTGTTCTACATGGGGGCAACAAGAAACGACCTTCTGAAGACTGCCGTGTAGAGTAGTTATGACTTTCAGAAAAAAACACTAATTTATTATAAAAAAATTACTGGGTTTTTTGTTATTGTGACATTTTTTTACAAAACAAGCCAGAGAACAGTGCAGTCTACTTTTGACGCTTAACCAGGCCAGCTGATGGTTCATTTCATTGACCCTTGTTCTATAAGGGCACTGAAGAACGATTTGAGCATTTAGTGTGTGTGTGTGTGTGTGTGTGTGTGTGTGTGTGTGTGTGTGTGTGTGTGTGTGTGTGTGTGTGTGTGTGTCCAGGTACGGTCATGGACCTGCTGGAAATGGCCCCGGTGGTGGACGGGGACTTCATCCCTGACGAGCCCAGCCGGCTGTTCCACAACGCCGCTCAGTTCGACTACATGGCCGGAGTCAACAGCATGGACGGACACATTTTTGCCGGCGTGGACGTTCCCTCCATCAACAACAGAACCGCCGTCATCCCAGTGTGAGTAGGGCAGCTGGGTTAAGGGCTTTTATTCTGAAGGGCAAATCTGGACCCCTCAGATGACCCTTCAGCCTTTTTCAATTTTTACCCCTGGACCAAAATTTCAACTTATAGTAAGAGACATTTAGACATTTTTAAAGGGACAACGAGGAGTTTTGTAAAAGCGAAGTGTTTTCTCACAACATTTATGAGCCTCCGCACCGTGAAATTCTTTGACCGGTGCAAGACAGACTCATGTTTTCATTCATCAAGAATTAAAGTCAGAGGTTGGAAGACGATCACATACCGTCGTAGTTCCCACCATAAACGGAGATTCATACGGCGGCGTTATTCTCATGACTCGCCACGAAACCGAAAGTAAAGAAACGCTGGTCGGCTCGCCCAGCATTTCCACCACCACTAATAATAACAAAATAACCATAGAGACAAAACCATAGATTTATCTAAAATGGACCATTAACAAGTGGTAACGTAGATTCATCCACATTAATATGAGACTTTTTTATAACCAAATAGAAACTCCTCGTTTTTAATTTTTTCATTTTTTTAAATTTTTTAATTCTTTATTCCAGTCTGTATTATATTCTGAAGACTTTTTCCCGAGTGGATTGTTGATATGTCATTCATACAACATTTTATTCATAATCATATGGCGAAATATGATTTTTTTTTTTACGGTATTGACAGTATTTTCTCATTTACAGAGTGATAAAAAGAGATATCCCAAATTCCCTCTGTGAAAACTTGAGACAAAAATACAAAATAAAAAAAATAAATTTGAAAATAACTTTATCCATTTCAGTTCTGGAAATGTAAATGTAAATGTAAACAAATAAGTGCATATTTCATTAGATATTCCTCATTTACCTCATTTACATATTTAAACATAACATTTCAGAAAACCTGTAATACAAAAAATGTTTGTCTAAATCTGAGTAATAAAATTGGAACGTTACATGGTGATACCTGTTAGTTAAATTTTTTTTTTCAAAAATACATTAAAAATCCCATAGGTGGAAGTGGACATTTCCGTCCGACTCATCACATTAAAGGAAAGGGAGGCAGAAATCTAGAAAAAAGCTTTGAGTTGAGTCCACACGGTTCTCATCCCCTCAGCCAGAGCAGCGAGTAGAGAAAAAACGTCTCTTTCTTACGTTTTAAAACGTCCAAATAATACGAATAAGGGCTGCTGCTCTGTGATTGGTCAAAATCAGCCGTCACGGGTAGATTCTTTGCAGGCTGAAAACAGAGCCTAGGGGAGACGCAGACGTCTGATCTTTTTTCACATCACTTCATTTACATTATCCCCAAGGTTAGTGTGTAAGTTTTTGCCTAATACTGTCAAAAAAAAGCTGCCTCCCTAGCCTTTAACGTGTTTAATTTTCATTACGAGCCCAAAAATTGGACTTACATTCTGAAACTCGGGACATCCAGAGTTGACCCAAAAATACAACTCCTTACCAAAAATGATTTTACATCCTGCAACTCAAAGGTGTTGCAGCTGTTGATAATTGCGGCTGTTTGTTCAGTGGAAGCTGTAGTTTCCCACAGGGAGCGTGAGGCCCTGAAGGTGACGCTCCTGGCTCTCCTCAGGAAACACGTGACGGGCCTGCTGGCCGGTCTGACCAAGGAGAAGGGCAACGCCGCCGTGGACTCGGCCTTCTCCGTCTACTCGTCCCACTGGGGGTCGTTTCCAGACCAGGCGGTGGTGAAGAAGACGGTGGCCGACATCGAGACGGACTTCCTCTTCCTGGTCCCCACTCAGATCGCTCTGCAACTGCATGCCAACAACACCAGGTGTGTTCTGATTGGAGGAGGAGGACATCTCTCCTGTTAACATTTCCATTTAGCATATTCTGTGTTATAAACTGTTTTCTTGTTTCTCCTCAGTGGATGTGAGGGTCAGAGGTCAGAGGATGTTGTTATGATGCTGTGTAAAGACATTTGAGACAAACTGTTTACTGCAAATAAAGTTGCCTTGCCTTGTCCTCCAGGTTCTCAATAGCCGTGTTTCCACAGCACGAGTTCCTGAAGAGATTTAAAGGACAATTCCAGGCAAATTCAAGTAGGGCTGTATTTTCTAACATTTTAGGTCTAAAAGAAGGAATCTGAAGATTTTCAATTGAATTGCTCCTGTTTTGCGGTAGTTGTGTCTGTCCCCGCATCACCACGGCAACGATGAATGGGAGCGGATGCAAGTACCGTTGCTTAGGCTGTTTCCATCCCTCAAAGCCGCAATTTTTTTCCACAGACAGCGTCAGATGGAGACTCAAACATGCACCCAGAAGTTTTTTTACTTCAACAAGTCGACATGTTTGTAAAACTAGATCTAATTCAAAGTCTGGTGGAGTCGAGACCCAAGCTGACGCTCGGTGTGTTCAGGTGCAGTGGGAAGCTCCCGTTGGTGTCATAAACACAGGAATATCAAGTAAAATAAACTTCTGGGTGCATGTTTGAGTCGCCATCTGACGCTGTCTGTGGCTTTGAGGGATGGAAACAGCCTAAGTTCAAACCCCCGTAGTAGCGGCACAAAACAGACTCCCCCAAACCAATGGGTGAAGTCACGGGTGCTACGTCCATTCTTTTTACAATCTATGGATGCAACAACTGAATGATTGATGATGACTGATGGTTCTGGTCTCAGGGACCCAGACTAACCGATCCTTATCCTGATCCTTCACAAACCTCTGGTCTCTGTGTGGTTTGACCCTCAGTGGAGCCCGTACCTACTCGTACCTGTTCAACATGAAGACGCGTATCCCCGGGTTCCCCCGCTGGGTGGAGGCGGAGCACGCCGAGGACCTGCAGTACCTGTTCGGAAAACCCTTCTCCACGCCGCTGGTCTACTTCCCCCGACACCGAGACCTGGCCGGATACATGATCGCTTACTGGACCAACTTCGCCAAGACTGGGTAACACACACACACACACACACACACACACACACACACACTGGTCTGAACTGGTCTGAACCGGCAGAGATGGACAGAGTAGCTACTCAACCCCAGTACTTGAGTACAAATACTACTGGTCAAAATTTACTCTGTTACAAGTAAAAGTAGCTCAGTCTACATGTTACTCCAGTAAGAGTAAAAAAGTACTTGCTTTTAAAGGTACTTAAGTATCCAAAAGTACATGCTTTTAAATTTACTTTAAGTAAAAGTAAGAGTAAGAGTAAATGTCTTATTTTTCACATCAATGAATTACTATAATTGTTTCTAAATGAATTTAAGGAGCTTTTAACTCTTGTTTCTGAGAATTAACTGTGTATTGTATTACTGAACTAAGATGAAGTGTGATGATGATGATTTAATTGACATGCCCGAAATAAACAAATAAATATATAAATGAACTCTTTGCTGCTCAGCTGCACTGATGTGCTGCTTTTAGGGGTTAGGGTTTCCTTCACAGACAAACACAGCTTGTGTCCAATAGGATTTTAGAAAAAGACCTGAAAGTAACCAGTACTTTTCAGCCTTCCTACTAATTAACTCCAGTACAAGTACTAATATTTGTCTTGGAAATGTATTCAAGTAAGAGTAATAAGTACCAAAGAAATCTAATACTCTGTATAATACCACTGTGAACCGGTCTCAGCTCTGTCTCTTCTCCCCTGCCCAGTGATCCCAGTAGAGGTGACAGTAGAGTCCCAGTTCCCTGGCCCCCCTTCACCAAATACCACCAACCCTACCTGACCATCAACCACAAGATCAACAAGGCCTCTGTCAGGTACTTGCTTCTACCGAGTTCTACTGAGTTCTACC
The DNA here is from genome assembly GCF_045865225.1 of Trachurus japonicus. Taxonomy (NCBI): domain Eukaryota; kingdom Metazoa; phylum Chordata; class Actinopteri; order Carangiformes; family Carangidae; genus Trachurus; species Trachurus japonicus. Next base: position 3,328,968 of record NC_140915.1, on the reverse strand, counting down.
AAGTTTTACCGTCTTCTACTGAGTTTTACCGAGTTCTACTGAGGCCTAGTCCACATGAACACGAGTATTTTTGAAACCAAACCTTTATAGAGAGCCGAAGCGGTAGCAGGAAGTAACGGCCCCATGGGACCTCAACTCGGAAAAAGTCTCCATGTGAGTGAACGGGAGTTAAAGTTTTATTTCGTGATCCGATTGAATTGTGTCATGAGAATAAAATCTGTCCTCTACCTGTTTAAAACATCACGTTTCATGAAGAGAAATCAGCAGTTTGTTGTAAAACTATTGTAGAATAAAATTCAGAAGAATCTGTAACCAGAATGACTACAGGTCGCGTAGGTGACGTCACCATGGCGACCACATGGCGTCCTTCCTTTCCCGTGTCAGTTGGTGACGTATTTTCTGTGGGACACCAGATCTGTAGTCCGCAGAGCGTCTTCACACTAAATACATTCTTCTGTTGCTGTTTTACGATAAACTGCTGGTTTCTCTTCATGAAACGTGATGTTTTAAACAGGGCTGGGACGATACGCTTTTCTCCCGATTCGATTCTTCTACGATTTTTTGGATGGCGATTCGATTTAAATTGCTGATTCTCTCGATTTTTAGTCTTTAGCATTTTTAACATTTATCTGCACACAAATACTGTAGGAGCCTATAAATTAACATACTCCATTATAAAGTGAACTTAATCCTTTTCCAAAACCTGTACTCTCTGTATGTAAAAAAGGCTAACAAATGCACATTGCACAATATTAAAATTAATAAATAAATAAAATAATTTAAAAAAAAATCAATTTTTGAAAATAAAAAATCGATTTAAAAATCGTCAAAAAAAATATCGCTATATTTATGTGAATCGATTTTTTCTCCCACCCCTAGTTGTAAACAGGTAAAGGACATATTTTTTTCTCATGGCACAATTCAAACGGATCACGAAATAAAACTTGGAGTCCCGTTCATTTGTATGGAGACTTTTTTCGAATTGAGGACCCATGGCGCCGTTACTTCCTGCTTCCGCTTCGGCACTCTATACCGGAAAAACAACAATGGCTATGCTAAATGCTAAATGCTAAATATCACCAGTAATAGCGACTCCGTCAGCTGGTCACGTCTAGAGCTCCACTAGTCTCCATGGATACAATTTACTTGTTGCGGTTTTCCTCGGTTTTCCTGTCCACACATGAAGCTGAAACCGGACTTTTCTAAAAAAAAAAGTTCACCCTGGACTCCGGTTACAAGAAACTCCGGTTTCAGGAGCCGACGACTGCGGTTACGTGTGGACGAAAGAACAAACCGTGCAGAGAAACACACGGTTTCAAAAATACCAACGTTTGTATGGACTGAGTTCTAGTTCTTCTGTCCCTGTCTGTCTGATTGTCTCCTTGTTGTCTTTGCACTGAGACTGATGCTGAGTCTCGTCTTGTCTCTTCAGCTACGACCTGAGATCAGACTACGTCAAGTACTGGACCCAAATCTACAGCATCCTGCCGTCAATATAGAGAGAAGAGGACAAAGAAGACGAGAGAGCAAAGTGAACAACACTGCTCTTTATTTTGAACAGTGTTGATTACAAACCACTGGAAATGTTTAGTCACTGTCTGAGATAATTCATGATGGAAATCAATAAATAAATGAATATAAACAGCATGAACCAGCTCCTTCAATATAAAGGTAGATGTTTGTATTAAAGCTCCACATCTGTAACCGGTCACCAAGTCCAAGTGAAGAACCTCTTGTCTAGATTAATGTAAAACCTGACAGTGTCTCTTCATAACAGAAAGAGTAACTCCGAGTCCTCGCACGAAAGAAACAAACCCAGAAATGAATGTTGAAGTAATAACTCAGTTGTCAATTGAGTTCATCATACGTATTCATGATGTTTATTCCACTGACTCATGTCCTTATATCATTATAAAAATGTCTGTAGTATTTACCATGAGCTGCTAAAATCACAAACATATGAAGATTTTTCATTTCTGTTGAAAAAATAGATGAAAGATAATTCTTTAGGAGCTCCCAAAGTGTAAAGATTAGATGTTAATTACATAAAGAAACAATAACGACTTACACTCTGTCCACTGTATTGAATGTAATGAGGTGTGTGAAGCGTTTGGACCTCCGTGGTTTGGACCGGTTCGGACCAGTCAGCCTGTTTGAACACGGCACTGACGTCGCTCCACCGGCTTCAACTTCAACCCGAGGAACCCGCCGGACCGTGCAATATGGAACCAGAATCCCTAACCCATTTATTCTACTATTGTGCCCAATCAATAATTTTCTGGACTCCACTTAAACAATAGCCTAGTGTGTTAAATTAACAAGTGTTATAATGTATTTTGTCCATGAAAAACATGACATTACTTACATTACAAATAATCTACTCATTCTATTCGACAAATTCCATATAGGCCTACACAAATGCAAAAACTCAAAATGTCCCCCCTAACTTCAGAAGTTTCCTACATGAATTTAAAGAGTAATCCCTTACACTAATTGAAACTAAACAAAGCATCACATCCACACATATACAAGAAGTTTTTAATGTATGTTCTATGTTTTGTTCCCTTTTTTTCCTTATCCCTGTGTCATTTTATTCATTTACCTACCTACTTTTCATTATTATTCTATATTGTTAATACTAACTTATGAAAAGTAATTTGGAGCACTCTGTCTGCTGTTCTATGTACATCTGATTGTTGTGTGTACCATTCTCAATAAGGTTGATAGAGAGAAAAAAACAAACAAAAAACCTGCCAAACCGTTCAGACTTGTTTACAGCCGTTGCTGGAGTAACGGAGCTCAGAGACACACACTACCACTGTCTGTCCTACACGCGACGTGGGACGTTTGAATTGAAGGAGCATGACGTGATGCTGACGGTTGGTAACCTAGCAACGGCAGCAGTGGCTCGCGGGCAGCGCGCTTCAGAAACTAACGGTCGTGTCACTGGACAGTTGCTGTTGAAGACTTGGCTCAGTCTGGAAGCTAACGGCTAACAGCTAACGACCACACATACAACTGCAGCCACTTTGCTGGAGTGTTTTGTTCTTCTCAGGTAAGTTTATTGATGTTAAAATATGTGGAGAGCAAATTAAATCAACCTGACATCAGCTCATTTACTGTAAGATAGAATATCAATGAAGATGTTAGCTTCTAGAGTGACTGTGTAAGCTAGTGCTAGCTGTGAACTTTAATCCTCTAGTTGGAGCTATCTGTAACTTTCTCTGCTCTGTGTTATTAAAACATTTGGTTAATGATGAAGTGATATTTAATTCCAGATGTTGGAAGGAAAACATGTTTAGCGCCTGGACTCTGACTGTATAGGCTGTAACTTAGTGTTGTATGAAACTATTATGTGTTGTTTTCTAGTGCCTTTAAAAAAGCTATAGGCTAGTATTGCTGTATTGTATACCAGGTGCATGTGCACGTTAATTGACTGAACAGAGTGGTAGGTGGAGACAGTCATGTCATAACTCTAGTCTAGTAACATCTGCAGTCATCTGAAGTGACATCTGAGAAGAAAAGGAAAACATTTACCTTATTTACAGTAAATGCATCAGAATAAGAAGTTTTTGTATCTCACCTGAGTGACCCAGAAGCTCCTGAAAGATCAGTGTTGTGCAGCGACTAACTCCTAGTTTTCAGATGAGAACCAAAGATTTCCATGACACCTGTAGAGCGATGCAGGATTATCTGACTGGCAGACCACAGTACATAATGACAGTGTAGTTGAGTTCGGTTTAGTTTGGTTTTGTGAGTTTACTTGAGTTTAGTGAGTCTTTTTCAACTTGCAGAATCAAGTACACACATAGATAAACAACAATATATACACATATGATTTAAACATAAATAAACAAGAAACAATAATTCTTGTTTCCCCCCCCTAACACAAACTAGAAATAGTAGACAGAAGCTTCAGCTACTTTTCCCTACCCTTATATTTTATATTATTTTATATTTATTATAAGTAATCGCTAATTCTATTTTTTTCCATACATTGGGTCATTTAATGTATATCTTTGTTCAAAATTTACTGGCTCAGATCTGAAACGTCTTCTGGACACTGTCTGAAAGCATATTATTATTTACTTTATACATCAGTTGAGCAGTTTTAAAGTCCAAAACAGTGTCGTATGTCGGGATGTAACGATTACCAGTGTTACGGTCAATCTCAGTCAAATTTTACACAATAAGAATGACCATTTATCTTTTAATAAGCCTGATGATTTGTACATTTACACTGACATGTCTTTTTCAGGATGAGTTTGAAGCGACCCAGGAGGGAGCGGTGGCTCTGACCCGAACCCTCAGTGGTCAGTGATGAGGAGGTGCTGTTCCCCTGAGTCCCAGTCGCTGCTGCTTGTCCTCAAGGACCAGGTTGTAAAGTCTCACAGATCATGGACTGAATCACTGGGTTTGTAGTTTGGATCTGAGCTCCTCTGAAAAGCTAAGTAGCTTCTTTCAATTCATCCAGATTGTCCTGTTAGACCTTGATGATATTGTTATTGTTTTATGTCGGTTTGATGGACACATGATGATTTTAGTGTGAAGTTCACCCTCACATTCAGTTAATCTGTAGTTGAAAAAAGGTTAAAGAGAATAAAGGTAAGTGGGAAGTTGCTACCTCCTGAGAAACTAAATAAATGGATAATATAGTAGGGCTGGGTAAAAATATCGATTCAGCAATGCATTGCAATTCTTTTCTCTGCAATTCAATATCGATTCAGCAATCTTCTGAATCGATTCAAGCCCCTGGCCAGTGGGGGCGCTGCGAGCAACACCCTCGTGTGATTCGCGCTGTACGGACGGGGGCCGCACTAGACCAAACCATAACAATATGGGAGTGAGTAGCAGCAGCAGCGGGGATCGATCGTCGGGGGAGGGACGCACCGCGCCGTGCCGTATTAACTTTCGCTTTCATCACGCGCTGCTGTTATGCATGCGTGCTTCTCTGTGGTGTGTATGTGTGTGAGAGGATGCGGCCATCGTCCGACGGGGGGGGGGGGGGCGGCGGCGGCGGCGGCGAATATCGCTACTTTTTTTTTTTTTAAGACGTTAGTTTAGGCGGCAGCTCTTTGTTGTTAAGGCGGCCGCCTTAACAGGAAAGCGCTGCGGGAAACCCTGAACTTATCTGACAGCTGCTCTCACTTCTTCCTCTGCTCCTCCTCACTCACTCACCTACACACAGACAGGACTCTGTCTTCCTCACACTCACCCCAGCCCCTCAGTTTCTCATCCCACCTGCCCGTACCATACACATTGACAGTCAGTCAGAAATCACAGAACTTAAACATCATAACAAGAACATTACTGCGGGGTCGCTACAATATTTTCAGTTGTGCAGTCAACTATTATTAATAATATTGTTTTGTATTGTTTTATTACTCAAAATGTTATGAGTTATTTTCCAAGAGGAAAGTATCACTAGCCTAATTTAAATTTAGCTGCACTGTAGTTCAGTGTTAAAGCAGTGTCATATTTTGTTATGCTATGAGTTATACTATGGCTGTTCATAAGGCATGAAACTAAACAAATAATTATTAAAAAAAAAAAAATCTGGTACTCTTATTTGTGTATTTCTGCTTGATACTGAATCGATATCGAAGCATTTCAATCAATATCGAATCGAATCGATATCGAATCGAATCGTGACCTAATGAATCGAAATCGAATCGAATCGTGAGATTCTCAACAATACCCAGCCCTATAATATAGTGGTTAAATTTACTGTAGTGGAAGAAAACTCATTCTCATTTTAACTTTGGTGGTAGAGGAGATCAACTTAAAGGAGACATTATGCTATTCCATATTTCAGAACATCCTTACAATGTTATAATGTTATAATGTCCATGCTGAACCTCTGCAAAGTTGCACAACATGAGCTATAGCCATCCGTAATCCACCAACGAGATTTCACGTGGTTTTCAGTCTCCCTGAGGGCTCGGTAACGAGATCTCCGCGAATTTGTGCAAAACCTGACGTCAGGTTTTACCGTCCAATCAGAACGAACGCCCAAACTGCAAGGGATCTGACCAAAATAAGTCCACAACACCCGCCTCCAACCGGCTTCTCTCCCTGCTCCCACACCAAAGAAATAAGAAAAAGGATGTCTCACCAAACACTCCGTAATTGTTTTTTCGGTTGCGATGGAAATTCACAACTGTTTTCCTTCCCCAAAGATGATGAAAACAGTAAACTTTGAGATGGCTTTGTTTTTGCTGACCAACGGTTACAGCCAAACGTGATGGTTTGTGCTCGCCACTTCAGCTGAACATGGATCTGTCCCCTCAGTTAAAGGCGTCCATGGAGGCTCGGAGTCACAAGCAGTAAGTGATAACATACGTCACCGTGATATTAATGTTATGGAATGTACGTCTAACTGATGGCCGCTAAGCTACCAAGTTAGCGAGCCATCATTAGCACTAACAAGTGGCGATAAAACGTTTTCTGTGAAACATAAATTTTGTACCGGTTCACGACGGCGAAGCTTTACTAAAGGCATAACCCACAAGCAGTGTTGACCTTCTGTCACTGTAATATCGTTCATTTTTTGAGCAACGGGAAAATGTGTATCTGAAGTACTACTTTACCAACGCTAACGTTAGTGTAACACACTGAAATCAGATGCTGTTGTTTCAGGTGTTATGGGGTTTATTATAATGCAACTCACTTATCTGTACACATTATAAAACATTATTTGTATGTAAAATATAATATGGGCATTAACATGTTTTCATATTCTTTATTAGGTCACTCAGCCAAATTTAGAAGTTACACCCTCGTGAGCCTGGAAAGCAACCAAATAATAGATATTCAGCTGGTGCAGGTAAATCTCTTCTGTGAACATAATGTTAATGAGTCATTTATGTTAATAGGATGCATTCTTATACACGTCCCTTTTTGCTTTGCTACAGAGTAATGAAGTTGGTGGCAGCGACCATATGGAAAAGGAAGGCCTAAAAAGAGCAGTTCATCTTCTTGAATCCAACAATGTGGAGGTGGATTACACTGTCACTGACCGCCATACCCAGGTCCAGAAGTACTAGAGGGAACAAAACATCCCTCAGTACTATGATGTGTGGCACTTTAAGAAGGGTAAAAACTGTTCTTATTAGTATTGCATTATTGTTACACAGATTCTATAATCTCATACACAGACATCTCCTTTCAGCTGATTGGATCAGCGGTGTGTGCAAGAGGCGGAGTGATACAGCGCGTCGCGGAGCCTGCCTGTGTGGAGGAGTATCGAGGAGTACCGAGTGAGTTGGTTAGTTCCAGATAAAAAACAACTTTTTTTCTGACCAGCTGATGCGTTGTAAATTTTTACTCCAGATGGTGCTCTTGAACTGGTGCATTTCTGGCTCATACAACCCCACTTCAAAAAAGCTGAAATATCCCTTTAAGTCAGATCAATTCAATTAAAGCAGAAGTAAGTGATATATTTGTGTTAATATAAGTCTTAAATAGTGATATCTTCCGACAGCAATCACTTACATAGAGTGTTTGGACTGAAACACGGGTCTGTCAGTCCCTCTGCTCTGCTCTGAGCCGAAGAGAAAACATTTATCGTATCCTACAGTTTTTATCCAATGAGGAGAGAGAACGGCATGCAGGGCTGTGTGTGCAGCCAAGGAACGCCGTGAATGTGGTGACGTAGCGACGAGGACTGTTATGGTGCGTTCAAGGAAACTCGTATTTTTCCGACCGTGAAGTGGTACCAGTTCGATCTGGTACGAGTTCACCGGTCGGAAGTTACGAGTGGCCGTTATTAGGGCTGCAACAACTAATCGATAAAATCGATAATAATCGATTATTAAATTCGTTGGCAACGAATTTGATTATCGATTCGTTGGGTAGCGATTAACTTGGCCCGCAGAGCCGTTTGTTTTGCAGATCAGTTGCTGCGTCGCAGCCTGGTCGCAGCCTGTCACTGGCTTAAAAAAAAAAAAAAAAAAAAATTCCTGTCACTGGCTGTGTCGCGGAGCCTCTACGTCACTTACCTTGTCTGAGCACAGCGGCGCTTAAAGAAAACACATGGCGGAGGGGGAGAAAACCGCAAGACCGAAGTCATCAAAAGTGTGGGAGCACTTCACTTTGACAAAAACGAAAAAAAGTGTTAGCTGCAAATTATGCAAAATGAACCTGGCTTGGCATGGGAGCACAACCGTAATGCGAGAGCATTTAAAAAGGAAACATGTCGGTGCCATGGATGACGCCGCCGGGGAAGGGAGCTCGGCTGGGTAAGTTAGCTAATGTTACTACAAAATCTTCATCTTGATTTTCATTAAACAAAAGATTAGACTCATGTGCGTAGCGGTGAGGAAACGTTCATATCACAGCAGGTAGTTCGTTTCGTTTATCTAACTGTTATAGCCGCTGTTTGCTCGACAAGATTACCCGGCTAACGTAACGCAATACAAGGCTAACGTTAGCGGCTAAGCTATGCTTGTCAAGCTGGATGGCAAGCAAACAGTGGGTATTAACGTTAGATAAACGAAACGATCTACTTGCTGTGAAACGAACGTTTAGCTGGCCCACTAAGCTTTCAGTCTGTTCTCATATAATTCTGTATTTAGTCCTGACTCCTGTCCCTTATTTATTGTGCGTGCGTGTGTGTGTGCGTGTAGTTGCGTGTGTGTGTGTGCGTGTGCGTGTGCGTGTGCGTGTGTGTGTGTGTGTGTGTGTGTGTGTGTGTGTGTGCGCGTGTGTGTGTGCGTGCGTGTTGTCAAAAGTCTAGTCTGTACTTGCCCTTTGGGTTACTGGCCTTTACATAAGCAATAATAATTAACTAAAACAACAAGGCATGTATTAAATTTTATGTAAATTAATAATTGTGCTTTTATGCATACTCATACAGTCTTTCTAATTTCAGACAAAAACAACTCACCATGAGTGGCTTCGTGGTGGGGAATAATGCACCATGCACACCACGGCAAGCAGCTGTTTTGACAGATAGCATCCTCAACATGCTCGTGACCGACATGAGGCCACTATCAATGGTCGAAGATGATGGCTTCAAAGCAATGATCCACACCCTGCAGCCTGGTTACACTCTTCCCTCAAGGACCCATTTTACAAAGCTGATGGAGAGGAAACATCAAGAGACAGTCCAGGAAGTGATGACTGCAATAAACAACAGCAGCAGCAAGATTGCGCTCACCACTGATGCCTGGACAAGTGTAGCCACCGAAGCCTACCTTGGCATTACATGCCATTTCATCACAGATGATTGGAACATGCAGTCAGTTTGCCTTACCACCATGCCACTGCAGGACAGACATACTGCAGCCAACATCGCTGAGTGGTTGGAGGAAGGAGTAGCCAAGTTTAAAATTCCTCCTACCAAGATCATTGCCATTGTGCATGACAATGGGGCCAATGTTGTGGCAGCGGCAAACATACTGGAGGAGAAGCATGGGTGGTCCTCTGTACGCTGCACAGGCCATACCTTGCAACTCGTGATCAACTCTGCACTCAAGCACGCAAGCATTGATAAGGCTCTCGGGGCAGCAAGATGTCTTGTGGAACATTTTTAAAAAAGTGAGCTAGCCAGCAACAAGTTAAAAGAGAAACAGAAACAAATGGGCCCACCTGAGCAAATAAAAAAGCTTGTGCAGGATGTAAGCACCAGATGGAATAGCACATACTATATGATTGAGCGACTGATTGAGCAAAGATGGCCTGTAACGGCAACACTTTCGGACCCCTCTGTCACACAGAGGGGCAAAAGGTACCTGGATTTGAAAGCAGACCAGTGGAGCCTGCTGGAAGAACTTTCTACAGCTCTTAAGCCTTTTGAATGTGCCACTGTCTTCATGAGTGGGGAGAAATATATAACCATCTCTGCAGTTCCGCCACTTGTGAAGGGGCTACTCAAGTCCACCCAGAGTGCTGCCTTCGAGTCAGCCCCGATGCGGGCTTTCCAAGTCACTGCTATGGAGCAGCTTCAACAGCGATGGAAGAGGGAGACTGCTTTTTCAGACACAGCACCAAACACAGTGATCCTCTCAACTGCCCTGGACCCGAGGTTCAAGAGACTTAAGTTTCTAAAACCTGAGGAAGTCCTGCACGTGCAAAACAAAGTGCACAGCCTGGCACTCAAAGAAAGAAGGGTGATGGATGAGCAGCAGCGTGGCTGTAACCAAATAACCAGTGCCAACTCCACCATGGCCTGTTGTTAGAGCCATTTGATGTAGAAAAATCCTGTTAACAGTGATTTCAGTGATTTCATTTTTTACTTTTTTATAATTTATTATTGTTTACACAGCTCAGGTCCATTCAAGCAACGTAAAATACCTCTTTTTTGTGCACTTTAATTAAAAAAAAAAAGCCTACCGGTATATCTTTGCACACGTACAGCATACATTTGTATGTATTTTGTTTTAGTCTATGGCCTACCGGTATATCTTTGCACACGTACAGCATACATTTGTATGTTTTTTGTTTTAGTCCATGGCTATTTGAGCAAGAAATAAATGATGCCAGCGATGTGCTGGATCAAACTGAGAACCAACTCGTCTCCTCGTTCTTCTCTTCCCTATAATGTAAATAAAATTAGTGCATTTTTTAAAAATCCGATTAATCGATTAATCGAAGAAATAATCGACAGATTAATCGATTATCAAAATAATCGTTAGTTGCAGCCCTAGCCGTTATAGTGACTTTCACCGGTAAAACAGGTCGGAAAAACACGAGTGGGTTGCCTGAAACGCTACAAAGTCGTAAGTTGTGACTTGAAGCTGTAATTTACGATTTCAAAAGCCTGCCTGGAACGCAGCATTAGCCAAAACGACCGGATCACTCACTTCTGCTTTAACACATTTTAAATAACTTTATTTTAAATAACTTTGCTGTTGTTACACAAGAGTGTAAAACACAAACCATAACACTAAATATTCCAGTTACTCATACTTAAATCCAAGAACGTTTTATACTTGGATTGTTTAGGTTAAGAAAACGAAATAGTTCAAGGCGATTGGTTTCCTCAAGCAGTTTGAGTTGAACTACCTCATCAGTGTTGAGGTCTGCTCCGCCTGCTCTTCCCTGCTGAACTTATCCACAACAATGTCAATCTGGGTAATCCGTACCACGACGCTGGTTATCAACTCGGTAACTCAACCCAAGTTTGTCTTATTGTGAATCGGTGAACGTGTACGTATGTGACGTGGCAAGGTTTGATTGAATTTAAAAGAAACTAAAAATAAATGAGTTTAAAAGTGTTGTTACCGACAACGCCACCTAGGTTTAAGAGCCTAGGACTCTATAGTTAGCAGACACAGGTTCTTTTTAAAATCAGGTTTGAGCAGAGTTAAAAACTACAATTAAAATGAGAAGTTCACCAACATTTATTACAGAAAACAGTCCAAAGTTTCTCTCTGTGGTTCACACAGTTCTGGATGGTTCCTCTCAGGCCCAGGTGTCAAATCCCCAACCCCGGCCGTCCTTCCTCGTCCCGGTCCACACTCTTCCCCTCGGGTCCGGCACTCGATCCACCTATCGGTAAAGAAAAACACAGCCACCAGTTCTCCGAACACACCAGCACACACTTCTATTCTCTTCTGCCTGGCCCTGCAGCTGGTCCCCTCTGTGTCTGCTGCCAAATATGGGAAAAACAACACTCACGCTTTTCCTGGGTGAAAACCCAGGCTGGAGTCGTTGCGCCAAACAGACACAGGCCGCTGCACTTCAGGTAAGGTAGGTGCGTCCCGTTGGTGGTCACCTGGTCATATGGCTGGTCCTCTACTGCTTCAGGCCTACCTAGTTCTGCCACACCTGTGGCTTGTTGAACTGATTAGTCAGTTGGCTGTGTAACGTTCAGGGTCAGTTCGTAAAAAGAAACACCATGTAGTCTAACATAATCAAAACTTGTAAAAGCATAAAACACCACAACATGCAAAACAACAAAGTCAACACAATGATATTTCATAACTCAAACGCGTCAGAGAAGCGAGGTGAGCGAACACCTTATTTCTCCTGCGAGGAAGAAAAAAAAAAAAAAGAAGCCTGTGGTCCGACCTGACCCGAGTTATTAAACGTTTTAGACCTGAACCCCAGGGCTGTACAGTGTGACATATATGTCGCACTGTACAGCCCAGCTACATCAAAACATGCCTGTGCTAAGAAATAATCTGTCCTGTAGCATGGGTGCTATGGGTAAACAAGAAGAAGAAGCAGAGCAGTGTATCAGCTGGTCACTTGTGGAAACGTTTGTGAGCATGGCAAGTGAAAGAGTCAGAGCTAGAAGATGCGCCAGCAGCGTTGTATAGCCTAGGTATGGGACCGCGTGTCCGTGTGTCCGCGTGTGTTATGATCGTGATCGCGACCAGTTAGCGATTAGCGCGTTTAGCATTTATTAGCGCTCCAGTGCGACCTGAGCAGCTGCAGCAGGAGGAGGAGGGGGGGTTTCGGTGAGAGCCCAAACGAGACTGTGGCAGGACAGGACACCTCTGCCTCTGTTTCACTTTATGTTGCTGGTAACTAATGTGGTTGTAAAAGTTGTAGGCTAAAGTTAAATTACACTAATTCAAGGGGCAGAGCATAAGAGACATTTTTGCTTTTTATATTTTATAAGATATATTTTTTGTAAGAACCACAATTAATACAGATATTTCAGTGATTAACTAATTGTTCTTAGCATTTGTTAGATAACTTTCTTTGCCCAATAAATTAAAATGTTGGAACTATTAATGTCTTGCAGCCAGATTCTCACCTACTTTTAACCTCAGACTGTCACAATGATGTATCAGATGTCAGACTGCCTCATTCTTTCAGTTTTAACTGAAGACATGATTGATTTTCCCAATGATCAACGTATACCGAACCGAACCAAAAACCGTGAACCGAACCGAACCGTGGATTATGTGAACCTTTCCACCCCTAGTAAATATGTCACGCCTGTTATGTAAAAATGAGTTGTTTAAAGTGATGCTTCAGTCACTTTAAACAACAATGCTTCTTCTGTATCTGAAAACATGTCGAGTTCTTATTCTATAATTGTATTACATTATGTATATGAATTACACTTGCTGATGTTACTGTGTAAGTGATGAGCTGCATTAATTGTCCTCTGTAGAGGTGACGGGCATTTTTAGGGTGTGCTACAACTCTCTGGTCCTGTGCTAAAAAACTGTCAGCCTCTGTAGCACTAGTGCTATGTGCTGAAAAAGTTAACGTACGGCCCTGCTGAACCCGCTGTGTCGGTCGTGACTGAGCCAAGGAAAGAGGCGGAGCCTATATAGTCTGTGGGTGAAGCACACATTTATTTAGAAGAAGTTTAATTGGTGCTGATTACACTTGTAGATGATGCTGCTCTAGATCCGACTTTTTCCTTCTGTTCTGGCTCTTTTAAACATGAACAACAGAACATTATATAACAGTTTGATTATATTTTTATATATATTTTTCAGCTTTGTTGAGCAGAAGATTTGTTCTAAATTAAATAAAAGCCTGTCCCATATAGACGCCTGTCTGTAATGTAAGACATGGCTCAGTCTGGAAGCTAACGGCTAACGATAAGGTGACCAGATTTCCGAAATGAAAATCGGGGACATTTTTAGCGCGGCGGTCAAAATTCAAATGTTATTATTATGAAACGAACTAACCCTAACCCGAACAGGGGCAATTACATGTTAATGCATTTTGTCAAAGCAAATGAGTAGCCAATAAGAAGTTATGGTAGTCCCAACACACTTCCAACCTCTCAGTCACTTCTAGCTACTCGTTCAATAGCATCAGCAATAAACAATCATCAAATGCTACTGTATTATAATTAGAGAATAGCCACTGTTTAGTCTATTATGTCTCCAGCATTTAACATTAGAGCTGTAACAATCAAAACCAGAAAAACAACCAGGACAAAAACAATGACAACAAAACAGAAGCCAGTGCTGAAAAAGGCTTCTGCCACAAACACTTTCACACTCCTGGGTGGATTCTTAGCTCAGTGTTTTTCAGCCTTTTTTGAGCCATGGCACATTTTGTTCATTAACAAAATCCGGCTGCACACCACTAACCAAAAATGTTACAAAATGACACAGTGCAGCCTAATACAATACAAATTCTGTCTCTTAAGTTAGTTTGTTCTATGGTCATTGTGCAGGCTTCTGCCACTAACATAAAAGTGTCCGATTTTATTAGCCAACTCTGCCAGACAGTCACTATTGCAGACACTCAGCAAAGCCAAATTATTTTTAGGAGCTAAATAAGATTTGTTTGGACACAAACTGTTAACCTATAATAATAACTATTCTGATTCTGATTTGACTCCGATTCCTCTCCTTATTATTATTATTTTTTTTATAGCTATGTCTTCCACTCGTGCCTTCAGCCATATTTCACAGCAAAGCGTTACATGAGAGGATTTACACTTATAGTCTACTTGCCAGCCCATAGGGCCCCATTGTGAACCCGGAAATGTTGAGTACCCCAAAGTTTTATGTTAGAAATATATAGTATGGGTCCCCAGTATTCAGAAACTGCCGGATGCTAACTTATATATATTGGGCAATTAGCACAATTGACATAATTAGCATAAATTAGCATAATTTCCTATATGGGTAATATTTCAACAAAATTGACTTGGCTGATCTGGGCAATATTGGAGTGGTTTTAGGGGTTATTGATGATGCTGAATCCATTTCTGACATTTTCAAAATTCAAAATGGCTGTCTAAACCGGTAGTGACCAGATTTAAACCGCCAGTGGGCCGATTTTGATGGATTTCAATCTGGTCCCTTCCGGTTTAGACAGCCATTTTGAATTTTGAAAATGTCAGAAATGGATTCAGCATCATCAATAACCCCTAAAACCACTCCAATATTGCCCAGATCAGCCAAGTCAATTTTGCTGAAATATTGCCCATATAGGCAATTATGCTAATTTATGCTAATTATGTCAAGTGTGCTAATTGCCCAATATATATAAGTTAGCATCCGGCAGTTTCTGAATACTGGAGACCCATACTATATATTTCTAACATAAAACTTTGGGGTACTCAACATTTCCGGGTACTCATTTTTGGCAAGTAGACTATTACGCTGTGCACTCCCTAGAAAGTCAGAACAAACTTTGAGTGCAACCTGCAACGCATGCTTCCGTCCTTACAGGGTGTAAGGACGGTGTCCCTAAAATAAAAAGGAGGCGCCCTCCGTCATTCACCTGCAGCTGCACAGACGAGCAGAGGAGCGCTCTGCTGTTCTGAATCTGGCATGGATGTGCCGCAGCACAGCGGCGCGCGTGTGCTTTATAAAATAAAAAATAAATACAGACACTCGATGGAGTGTTGAATCTCATCCGTTTACCGCGCACGTAATGTTGGCACGTTAGTTTAACTGGTTTAACCATAATAACTGGAGTTTGCATCAGTGCATCTGGGACAGCTTTAACCGGGGACAGGTCGGCCAAATCGGGGACTGTCCCTGAAAATCCGGGACGTCTGGTCACCCTAGCTAATGACCACAAGTCAAACTGCAGCCACTGCTGGAGTCCTTTCTTCTTCTCAGGTAAGTTTATTGATAATATGTGGAAAGAAAAATAAAGCGACTCGACTTATTCCCATTTGAGAGAATATTAATGAAGATGTTAGCTTCTAGACTGACTGTGTAAGCTAGTGCTAGCTATGAACTTTAATCCTCTAGTTGGAGCTATCTGCAACTTTCTCTGCTCTGCTGTGTTATTAAGAAAACACTTGATTCATGTGGTTAATGATGAAGTGATATTTAATTCCAGATGTGGGAATAAAAACATGTTTAGTGCCTGGACTCTGACTGTAGGCTGTAACTTAGTGTTGTATGAAACTATTCTGTGTTGTTTTCTAGTGCCTTTAAAAAAAAAGCTATAGTATTCCACTGTTTCCTATATCACCTTTATCTAGACTGTATACCAGGTGCATGTGCACATAAATTCACTGAACAGAGTGGTAGGTGGAGACAGTCATGTCATTTCCTTGTGTTTCATTTTAATTTTGTTGAGACATACAGTATTTACAGTCATCTGAAGTGACATCTGAGAAGAAGGAAAGCAAAACATTTACCTTATTTACAGGTAATACATCAGAATAAGAAGTTTTTGTATCTCTCCTGAGTAACCCAGAAACTCCTGAAAGATCAGTGTTGTGCAGCGACTAACTCCTAGTTTTGAGATGAGAACCAAAGATTTCCATGACACCTGTAGAGCGATGCAGGTGTGTGATTACAGTGTAGTCTACTTTAGTGAGTTTATTTTGGTCTTTTTCAACTTGTAGAATCAAGTACAGACATATCGTAGGTAAACAACAATATATACAAATTATTTAAACATAAAGAAACAAGAAACAATAATTATTTTCTTTTTTCCCCTATAGAAAAACAAATATACTGGAGGAGCTTAAAAGACTGACGTGCTGTGTTCAAACAGTTTCCAGGGGAAAGAGTAAGATTTCTATCTGAACACCTCATTGTTTGGATCCAAAATGATTTTAAACTCTAAAGCTTCACATAATGTGGACATAACCGTGGAAACCAGAAGGTGTTTCAGCACGTGCACCAGGTGATCAGCTCCTGTATGACCGATGGACGCCATCTTGGATCCAGGATCCAGTTCATATAAATATCAGTGTCTTAGTCCAGAGACAGAGAGGACTCTGTCTGGTCCAGAGGACACGAGGACGACGGAGGACTGGACTCTGTCTCACACACTTGTGTCCTTAAGACATTTGACTCCCAGCTGTAGAGAAGAAGAAGAAGAAGAAGAAGAAGAAGAAGAAGAAGAAGTGATATGACACTGACACCTGGACATGTTCACACCAAACCTCTGGACAGATGTTAAAGGCCCCACTGGTCACTGTGAACTCCTGACTGGTTCAACTAACCACCGGGTCCTCATTTATCAAAAAGGGTGTAAAAGTTGTACTAAAATTTCACATACAGCGAAAAGCCAAAAATGGCGTACACCTAAAATATTTACACCCTTTTCAGATCTATCAAACTGTGTGTACGCACAACTCAACTTTTCATTGATAAATCACAACCGACCAAAGAAAAGTGCCTAAGTGAAGATGCCTTATATCCCACCCTCCACACATTGATATGATAATTTGTAGGTGTTGACAGGAAGTGGCTCTGGTCTGGTCCTAACTGTTGCCATGGTGATGAATGCTGGAGCCCATCATGATGCTCATCACATGGACCTTCACACAGGAACATGAGTGTGAGCTGCTGCTCTGAGATCTGATCTCTCACTGTATCTTTCACTGTATCTATGGACGTAACGCAACTTATCCTCTAGGGGGTATGTGCTCTAAGTTTGTGTCATAAATTACAGCGTCGCTGACAAGGCAAACGTTGCCATGCAACGAAGCTGTCATTACCGGCACCAACATTAAATGTATGTAATACATTAAATTAATTAAATGTATGGAATAAATGTATCCCTCTCACCAACTCAAATATCTTCTCCAAATGTTGCACCATTTTTAAATGTTTAATGTTTACTCTCGTCTTCTTTGAATTTCCGGCAACTACTCTCTTCTTCGTAATGGAGTGACTTTTCTCTGCTTCTGACTCAATACTGCCACCCCGGTTACCGATGGTATTGCTCCGTTTCATCCGGAGCACTCCGGATTCGTAACCTCAGAGGCAACGGATCTACTGACGGACAGGCTTGGGGAGTAACAGATTACATGTAACGGCGTTACGTAATTAAAATACAAAATATGAGTAACTGTATTCGGTTATAGTTACAGTTTAAATTGATGTATTCTAATTACAGTTACTTTCTTTTTAAAAAAGGGATTACTTAGATTTCTTTAGCCTACCGCGCGCAGGTTGCACTGACGGACGCTTTTTGCACGTGGCGAAGTTATAAGGGAGAGGGATGGACAAAACAGCAGCGACAATTAACCCCGCTCCACCGGCCGAGAGTGCTGTCATGCGGGAAAGAAAGTGCTAAACTCATCGGCCCTCACTGGTGAAGTTGGCTTCATTTTGGTAATGTTGCTATCGGGATGCCCAGCATATTCCTCTTCAATGTCCGGTCTCTGGTAAACAACATGAATGAACTGCGACAGGATGATGTTTTTAAAAGGATTCTGGACTGTCATGATGTTTATGATGAACATGTTTAACAGCAACGTCACGCTGTTTCCAAAACCACACCGACTTCAGCAGAGACGTGAGTTTACAGTAGGCCTAAGTACAGTTTTTGTGTTACACCCGCCCTGCTCATCAAGCTGAGTTTTAACAGATCCGACCGCAGTTGTTGAAGCCCGGTGTGTGGGCTACCTACTGTATAAGGTAGGCTAATTCTATAATCATAGGCTGAAAATCTCAGGACACATCAGCTCTGATTATTCAGCAGTGTGAAGCTTGAGCAATATCTGACAGACACTAGAGATGAGAATAGGGCAGATGTGGTGGAGCAGAGGATAGATAGTTGATACTTGATGGATCGGTGAAATTATGGTCTGTATGCTTCAGATACATGCTCGGGTTGTGAGAAACGGGGCTATATATCCAAAATAGAGGTTGTTATTTATATCTACATGAAGGTTTTCTGATCTTATAAAAATTAAATGTTAAGCAAGATTGGCGGAGCAGAGGTGCTGTGGTGTCAGATGGTGTCAGTTTGATATGCAATTATGTAAATGGCAACAAATACAACTACACGCACACTACACAAGTACTTTGTGTAGTTTGTGGTTTATTTTGCAGTCTGTATGAGCTCTAGAGTCTTCTAGACATTTTATGACTTTTTGTTTGGTGCGCAGCTAGACCACCTTGGCATGACAGGGGCCCCCCACTGTACGGGCCCCCCAAAATTTTATGCGCACACAACTTCAGCCCTAATTCCTTTTCCCTTAGCCCCTGATGTTCTTGAAACCTAAAATCGCCCCTGGCTTCTCCTACACCCACAAACAAAACCTATTTTAAACCATGTATTTTTTCGAGGGTATTCTGCATAAGTAGGAGGTTCAGAGGCCGTAGTCTGAACTGTAGAGCAGAGAAAGCTGCTCAGTTGTAATATAGCCTAAGCCTACTAATTCAATGTGTTTGGCAATTAAAAAAAACATTTAATTGTGGCTGGATGATCAATAACAAATTAAACTGTGGTTTGACAAATTCAAACACATGTATTAATGCTTTTGTTTAAAGCCACAGTAGCCTAAAATCATGTGTAAGATAATTCAAAGCAAATTCCCAGTCCAGTGTCCCAGTCAAAGGCTTAGGCCGGCGATTTTAAAGTAATCTAAAAGTAATCCAGAAAGTAATCCCGTTACATTACTTAATTTGAGCAATCTAAATACATTACAGATTACATTTTGGGACATGTAATCAGTAATCTGTAGGGGAATACATTTTAAATGTAACCCTCCCAACAATGCTGGCGGATGAAACGACCTCTGGATACGGACGAAAGTGTCCGTATCCATTTTTACCGTAGGGTATAAATGGGCCTTTACTGACCTCAGAGTCTCCAGTCGATAGTCTGGACTCTTCACCAGATTATGAAGATCCTTCACATCTGAAGACTTAAACTTGTTGTGGCCCAGGTCCAGTTCTCTCAGGTGGGAGGGGTTGGACTGCAGAGCTGAGACCAGAGAAGAACAGCTCATCTTTGACAACCTGCAGTTCCACAATCTGAATAAAGAATAAAAGAAGAAGATACGATGATTGATGATTGATCAGATGTGTCCTGATCAGTGATGATGAGGGACTTTGTCCTTGTGTTCCTGTGGATCATCATCGTGTGGCCTTCTACACATCATCCACATGTCATCATCATTTATAAACAGCATATAGACCAATTATAAATGTTAACTGGAAAATTTCCTCTGGGAAATTTTGAGAGGGCCACGAGAGCTACGGCTGGTTTTGCCATCTCTGTCAACATGGGAATCAAACCAATGATCTTAAGGTCAAGACAGAGCTGATCAGACACATGATCATCTTTCTGTAAGTACTGATATGGAGGAGCTGTAACCACATTAGGTTACGTGTGTGTGTGTGTGTGTGTGTGTGTGTGTGTGTGTGTGTGTGTGTATGCCGGTACAATCGTGTCATATTACGTGCGCACACCCGCGTGCTTTGACGCCTGTGCAGCAGACAGCGCCTGACGTGTAATGTAGTTTCCTCATTGACTTATAATGGCCCCCCGTTCACGCGCACGTTCACGCGTGATGACTGCTGCACGCCGGTAATCACACTACACGTAGTGACCACGTGTAACATTCATGCGTTTTTTAGTGAACGCACGCATTAACGCTCGCATGAAGAGGATTGAACATTTTTGTCAGGCGCTCACTCGTGCGCGGAAACGACGTGCGCAAACTGTGTCACGCGTGACAAGAAGCTGCGTACGTATGAAGCAGATTGTGCACATCTGTCTGCTTTCCCTTTCGGCCATGTGTATTGTATTACTTGAACTAAGATGAAGTGTGATGATGATGATTTAAATTGACAAGCCCGAAATAAACAAATTGATTGATTGATTGATTTATCGTGTGTGTGTGTTTACATTTAAACATTTAAACGAGCGCCAGGTGGATTGTTTATTAAGTTAACGAGCTTTGGCCTGAGTTACAGACGTTACCACGGCAACTTGAGGTGGTTGCCAATGACGATAGGGGCCCACCAGGCTGAGGCAGACAGAAACGTTGAGAAAAAGAGCGATTTTCTGCCTCTGCACTGGTCTCGCAAAAGGTACTCTGACAAAACGGTAACTCCTATCAGAACAAAACACAGATCACGTTGCTCTAAGGACTTCCTGAAAAATTTGGTACGATTTGGTGTTTCTACAGTAAATATTTTGGAGACGCAACGAGGAGCAGAGACAGACGTGGCCGCACTCAGAGGCTGATTCTGTAAATTCTGCAACTCTCTCTGATATTTTGAGCACATGGTGAGAAACAGAACAAGTTTGTCTTACAAATTTTGAAAAATTCATGTGTGTAGAGTGTAAATTGTGGCCGGCCCGAGTGTGGAAAGAGAAAAATTCAGGAATTTTTCTGGGCTCTCTCCCACTCTAACCGATGATGTCACGCACTCTGACACGAACATTCCGTGCAATACACAACCATTATAATCTCATAATTTCTCCAAAAATGATCATGGTCATTGATCAGGGATTGATCGAAAACTATATGACCTATCAAAACGTGGAATAATCCGCCAATACACAAGACTTGTGTCCAGTGTTTCCCATTAATTAAAGAGACTGTGGCGGCCCGCCACAGTCTCGTTAGGGCCCGCCACAGTCTCTCAAAGAAAAAAAAAAAAAATTAAAGTTTTCAAAAAAAAAAAATTTTCTCACGTGTGTCTACGTGCGGTGCGCCCGCACGCGAGCGAGGCGGCAGTTTGAGAGGCTGACTGGCAGAGATGAGAGCGGGTGAAACGCTAGCATGGTTATTTAAAACACCATCTCTGATCTCTGCCTGCACATAGATACACAGACAGGGGAGAGCTAAATGCGCTATATCGCGCTAATTGCTCAGCTGCGGCTATATCGCCGCCCCCCCCCCCCCCCTCCCCTCCTGAAATCCTGTGGGAAACACTGTTGTGTCTACTATTAAAGTTCAAATGAAGTCTCTAGGTGAAAGTATGCCTGAGCAGTAGACGTTCGTCAAACTCCAATGATTGTGCCTTTGTTGTTGTGCTTTGAAGAGGTGACCTCGAGCATTTCTTAGTGGGAGTAGATGTTGTGTTCCACAGACATTCACAGTTGCTTTTACAGAGATGTTGGGGTCAGATATAACCTCCTCTGAGACCTCCACGGCCTCAGAGTCAGACCCCATCCACTCCAGGGTAACATCAGCCCAGCAACACAGATCGTTCAGGTCAGGCCAGTCTGACCACACACCAAAGCCAGGAGAGCGGCTGTCCAGCTTTCCACTGGCTTTCCTCTTAAAGCCCAGGAAGTTAGGCTCCAACTCATGAGCCAAGGGGACCTTGCGTCTTCTTAGGTCCAAGAGCAGAGAAGCTCGGGCAAGCTCTCTGACATATTTATCATCATTGTTCAACATGTTTAACAGGTGGAAAAGCCTTGTAGCAATATGTGTCTCCTCAAAATTGGGAACACCCAAACCACCCTCACACTTGTAAATGAAATATGATGTTGCATGTTGTATGTGTATTTAGGCCAGTCCATTGTCTCACAAAATATACAGTTTTATCCGTTAAAACACATAATCATTTTTGTGGTACATGTACATTAAAGAGAAGATGTTATACTTTGGCCATTGCAATAACTGCCTCCAGCTTCATGATGAGTGGCAGTGGTGATACATTTATAAGCTCAGGTCTGTTGGAGTAGTCAGTTATAGTGATACCAGCGGTTCCCCCCACTACACACGCACGCACGCACGCACGCACGCACGCACGCACGCACGCACACACACACACACACACACACACACACACACATACACCAGGTTCAGTTGTGGATCAAAGATCTAAGATCTACAACAATAACAGTCAGTGAACTGACCTCAGAATCTCCAGTCGACAGTCTGAACTCTCCAGAAATTCACTCAGATACTTCACTCCTAAATCCTTCAGCTTGTTGTCACCCAGGTCCAGGAGTCTCAGGTGGGAGGGGTTGGACTCCAGAGCTGAGACCAGAGAAGAACAGCTGATCTCTGACAACCTGCAGCCCCACAATCTGAATAAAGAATAAAAGCAGTGAGTTGAGGACAAAGCTCCTTGTTGACAGCGTTCAGTGTCCCATCATCTGTTCAGAGCTGAAGAAGCTTCAGAAAGAACAAGTTTAGAAAATCAAAGTCCAACATCTGAAGCAACAGGAAGCAGGTTAAACAGTCAGTATGTTTACATGACACTTGAAAAACCCGAACCCGGCAAAGTAAAGAAAAAAACAATGCATTTCACACAGCGCGACCAGCAAGAGTGTTTTATTTTAAAAAAATTTAAAAAGAGAGAGAGAGAGAGAGAAAAAAAAGGAAGCCCGTATCCTATTCTCAGCGCGAATCCGGCCCAGTCAACAGGACAGGGGGGCGTATTAACCTGCTGAAACAACGGGTGACGCCGCATGAGGGGGTGGACCCCGTCAGTTATTCAATTTTCTCAGTTGCATGTAAACTGAGACAAGGACAGAAGTCCGACTTGACGCCAAAATCGAATTTTGAGCATAGCTCGATTAAGCTCTGCATGTAAATGTACTGAGTGACATAGAGATAAAATAGCTCATTAATATTCATGAGAAGCTGCTGTGTCTTCAACACAGACGCACTATGTGCGTTTACATGCAGTGTTTTCCTCAATCTGATTGTAAACAATCGCATTAAATGAATCTTATTCAACCTGTTTACATGAACACTAAATAAAGCGATCCACATTCAATCCGCGTATACATGGACCCAGGTGAAGCCAATTAGAAGCTGCAGTTCAGCGGCTGCAGCCTTCGGAGGACCAAGCCTATGTGGTCTCTGGAGGAACCGGCTTCAGCTCCTCCAAAGGCTGCGTCAACCGTCGGCAAATGAGACGGTCTTTCCTGATTGCGTCCAAATGTAAACAACGTCCTAACGTTAAACATTTGAAAGTGGCGCTTGCAACGGCTCTTCCGTTCCTCCATTCCTCACCTGTGCGGCCAGTGGAGCCCGGCTCAGCGGGCGACCACGCCTCCAAGCCACCGCAGAGCGGGGATACGGCGGAGAGCCACTAACGTTCGATAGCATGCTACGTTGGTAATAACAACAACACAGCTTTTGTCTTCCCTATTTCCTGTTTCCTATTTCCTGCGAACGTCAATACGTGATGCCTACGTACTATGATGCGCGTGCGCAAAATGAATAATCCGCTCTATCAACCGAATCCCCGTTTACATGCGGCATGAAGCTGATTATCAATCGGCGTAGACGACCTCTTCCAATCCGATCCGGAATACAATCCGATCCGGGTGAATCGGATCCGGTACGGTGTTTACATGAGACATTTCGAATCTGATTGATCTCTTAATCTGATTGTAAATAGGATTTTTGGACCCATGTAAACGCACCTGGTGACTTCGCCTCTTCACCTGTCAGCTCCACCTGTGGCTCCATCCAGACAAACTCATGTTGAGCAGCCACATTTATCAGAGGTTTACTGACCACGCTCAAGTTTTAAAGACAACACACATGTGAGGCTGAACTCTGTTGCCATGACAACAAACGTGTAGAAACGTGTTGAATGAAGCTCAGAGACAAAAACCTGCTGACCAGCATGCACGCACGCACACACACACACACACACACACACACGCACACACACACACACAGTGTCAGTTATTGTCTGACAGATTACATGTGTTTAGTTGACTGGACTAAAAGCCGAGAAGAAGAAAACAGCCGTCACCATGACGACCCTCAGTGTAGATCAGTATAATC
This sequence comes from Trachurus japonicus, assembly GCF_045865225.1. Taxonomy (NCBI): domain Eukaryota; kingdom Metazoa; phylum Chordata; class Actinopteri; order Carangiformes; family Carangidae; genus Trachurus; species Trachurus japonicus. Next base: position 3,304,616 of record NC_140915.1, on the reverse strand, counting down.
AGCCTCATGTCTGCAGCTCAGTGTCAACACAACTTTCACATCACATTCATCTAAGCACAGAAATAAAACAGAGTCTGACCTTAGAGTCTCCACTCTACAGTCTGGACTCTTCAGAAAACCACTCAGATCCTTCAGCTCTGAATCCTGCAGCTTGTTCTCACTCAGGTCCAAGAGTCTCAGGTGGGAGGGGTTGGACTTCAGAGCTGAGACCAGAGAAGAACAGCTGATCTCTGACAAACTGCAGCTGTTCAATCTGAATAAAGAATAAAAGCAGTGAGTTGAGGACAAGGCTCCTTGTTGACCGTGTTCAGTGTCTCATCATCTGTTCAGAGCTGAAGAAGCTTCAGAAGAGCACGTTTAGAAAATCAAAGTCCAACAGCTGAAGCAACAGGAAGCAAGTTAAACAGTCACATAGAGAGAAAACAGCTCATTAATATTCATGAAGTCTCTCATTGAATGTAACTATGGAAGTGGTTAGACCACTGGGCTAATGTACTGAAGGTTGCAAGTTCAAATCCAGCCCCGACCACTTTGTTAGTGAATCATTCCCCCAGTCTTCCTCTGTTGATTTCTGATAACTTGCTCCTTGTTTAAACTGTGTAAACATCGGACAGTGTTTTATTTATCACGGTATAAAATTCTGCATGTTTTATCTCCCTCTGTGGTTGAGAGGTTAGTTTGCTGGGTTTCCAATCATGAGGTCCAGGGTTGTGGACATGTTTCTTGTTAGGGCCATGGGCCATCGCACCGGGCACTGATCCCTACAGCTATGAAATAGCTGCAGTGACAACAAATTAAGCTTATATTCTTTTCTTAGTAACTAAAAGGTCTTAACATCTTTTTTGTTTTCAACATTGAATAAAAAAACGGTGCTATATTGTTAAAATTCAACAATAAAGTGCATAAAAGTTGGCTTGACTTCTTTCTTTTTTTCTCATAATTTTCACCAGCATCTTTCTGGTCCACATCACATCACATTTATTGTAATTTTTAATTCAATGAGTGAAATTTTATTTTTAATCTGAAAAACATTATTATGAATTCAAGGGTCAGAGGTTGTGTTAAAAGTTGTTAAAGGTGTTAAATTTAACCTTTTTGACCCTGTTTCCTTGAATAAATCACTAAGACTTTGATGCGGGAAGCTGAGATTTTGATGTTGTACTAGGGACAAAGTTTCTGTAGAATTTAGAATTTTCTGTAGAAGGGTCACAGCTGACCGTCCAGGCTCGTTTCTCGGCCTTCAAAGCCTAGATTTAGAAGCCTTTTGTCTAATAACGTCCACATTCTTGGGGTTATAAGGCTGAAAGTTTAATGTATTTGTCCGGGGCCTAAGGCCATCCACCATGTGCAATTTCAAACCCGTGCGACCTTCACAAGTGTCAAAGGTCGCTGATCTGTGACCTTGTTGACCCCGTTTCCTTGAATAAAACACCAAGACTTTGATGCGGGAAGATGAGCTTTTAATATGTGGTCCAGAATGTCTAGTAGATTGTGTGTGCAAAGATTCAGAGCTCTGTGACATCCAGAAGGGTCACAAATAGCAAAAAAGCAATGCTCCTTTCTCTGATCTCATATTAAAGGAGAAATGTTTCAACAGCAATTCTTTAATAGCTTCCAGATGCTTTGGCCCATCAGGCTGAATTTTTAGCTAAAGGAGCTGGTGTACGATCAGGAAGTAGGGGAGCTGTGCATAAAGCCAATTGGTAAGTGTCAAAGGTCACAGGGGTCAAATCTCAAAGTGAATCCAGCCATTCCTGCTTTTTCTCAACAAAACATACACACTTTAAGTTATCATCATGAAATATAAATATGTTGTATATCAGAGAGTCCTCTATCAGAATATTTTGGTCCCGTTGCTCTCTCTGTCGGGGCGTCGTACAGCATTGTAGACATAATACCGCTGGTCGTCAATTATGTCACACTACACGTCTGTATCTCGTTCCCGATGCTCATAATCGGACACGATGCTGGAAATGTACGGCCACAACAAAATAATGTTTAGTTTAGTTTAGTTTATTTATTTAATTTATCGAGCATAAAAACAAAAAATAAAATTAACAATGACAATACTGTAACTCTTGAATGAAAGGGGGTAGAAAGAAGCGAACTTATATTGTCTACCCTTTGTTACAAAGAATTAATTCACAAATTAGATAGTACCTACATCCTAATGTGAGAATCGGCCTGAAATCATGTCGTCTGAACCCAGTTGTGTCCTTCTCCCTTCTCAGCAGGATGTTAGGAGACAGATGTGTGTTAATCAGCATGTTGGTACTGAATGAACTTTTACTTTGAATAAGATTCAAACCAAAGTGAGGAGCCATCATGAGATGGTTTTTATATTTCACTTTCAGCTGACTGCATTTTAATCAAATAAAATCCCGGTACCATAAAATAAAACAAAACATTGAATAACATCCAATCATTTCCTCAATATTAACTCTTTGACTGGCAGCCATTCTCACAGCAGCTTCCTCCAGCTTGCCAGGCATTTTCCAGTTTTTTGACTGATTTTCGTAGACCCACCATATATTATGTACTCTAACTACATACACATTCAACCCATCAAATGAAAGATGAGAGTCTCTACTTTCCAGCAAAAAACTGTTTGTTTCTATCTTGTTCCAGTCTTGAGAAATTGGTGGTTGAATATATGTTAGTTTAGCCCAAAATGCCATTTTGGCACCAAAATCTTGAGAAAAAGAGGTTTTTGTGTTGGCCGTCATTTTCAGCTGGACCAGTATAATTGGCTCATTTATATTTTGCTTTAGTGACACCTCAACATCTGTACAGTACACTTGTAAACAACAACAAAATCAACTTCTTTGAGTTACAACTTTTTTTGTGTGTGTGTGTGTTTGTGTGCATGCGCATGTGCGTGTGTGTTCGGATCAGTTCGACAGGTTTTTGTAGCCGAAACACGGCGCTTTAGATCTGATCCAGCTTCCTCTGGTCAGCAGGCAGCGGTCTCACTCATTCTCTCTGTCTCACACACACATCTACACACACACACACAGCCTACAGACAGTCTATGTACGCTCACAACAGACACTCCCACCACCTTTAGCTCTCGTCAGGTTCGCCGGCACCGTCCACTCCTCAAACACACTAGTCGTGGGATTTTCAAGCTGCTATCTTGAGTGATTTCTCAATCTGGCGACTTTCCAAACACTCTTGACGACTAACGGCGAGCGATCAACGGTGTTGTTGTTACTAACGTTTGTGCTTTGTATCATGGAGCTGCACGGAACTTCAATGAGCTGCCATCCCCACCCGCGGCCCAAAGCTCTCACCGGCAGTCAGCAGTGTCAGCGGTCCCGGGGTCATGCCTATGTTCCCACAGCCCTATGTTCCCTCAGCCCTATGTTCCCTCATTTCTAAGAATTTTTTTTTCACTGAAAATTTTGAAAATTAGGCCCTATGTTCCCACAGCCCTATGTTCCCACAGTCCCTATGTTCCCACAGCCCTTTGTTCCCTCAGCCCTATGTTCCCTCATTTCCAAATTTTTCTCCAAATGAAACTCTAAGTCAAGTCATCTTTATTTTTATGCCGCTTTTAAAGGGATAATTCAGAGTAATTTCAACCTAGGGTCCTTTGCACCATGACCTTACCCCACTAATAATGTCCAGAATTCCTGGTGTACTTACAAACTTTCTAACGCCTCGTTTTATGAGTACTAACACTATTTGTACTACTGTAGAAGTTTGGAAAATTAAAGCAGAAGTGAGTGATCCGGTCGTTTTCGCTAATGCTGCGTTCGAGGCAGGCTTTTGAAATCGTAAATTACAGCTTCAAGTCACAACTTACAACTTTGTAGCATTTCAGGCAACCCACTCGTGTTTTTCCGACCTGTTTTACCCGTGAAAGTCACTATAACGGTCACTCGTAACTTCCGACCCGTGAACTCCTACCAGATCAAACTGATACAACTTCACAAGACGGAAAAACACGAGTCTACGAGTTTCCTTGAACGCACCATAACAGTCCTCGTCCCTACGTCACCACATTCACGGCGTCCCTTGGCTGCACACACAGCCCTGCATGCCGTTCTCTCTCCTCATTGGATAAAAACTGTAGGATACGATAAATGTTTTCTCCTCGGCTCAGAGCAGAGCAGAGGGACTGGGAGACCCGTGTTTCGGTCCAAACACTCTATGTAAGTGATTGCTGTCGGAAGATATAACTATTTAAGACTTATATTAACACAAATATATCACTTACTTCTGCTTTAAGTATTGTGTTCCTACATTTCCCTATAAAGCCTATATGCTTCCGCATCGCGTCGACGGCGTACCTATGGCGTAGACCCGACGCCATCGTTGCTTCCGGTCACAGTAAACAATGGCAACTGAAAAACAAACGCTTTTATTGCAAATGTTGAAGCGCAGGCGACGATTGCGGAGGTGGTCTGTCAGACCACTAAATTTACCACACTGATGTTCTGAGCGGACCAATCACAGTCCTTGCGGTTCGCGTCACCATGCGTCGACGGGACGTGTAGTCAGTATTTTTTGGAGGTGGCATCAGGCTATGGCGTAGGGTCCGCGTCAACGGCAGGCTTAATTTAAGCCCTATCCTCCCGCAAGATTATTTGGAAGCACTTTTTTCCCCCCACAATATTTGGTGCAGAGCTATAGCGGACAGGACAGACCCCCTGGTCCACGGTATTTGCTCAAATGGCTGCTTGCATTGGAAGCTTGGTCCCTGGAAACCGTGGAGGAAAGGTGTTAGTTGTTCAGAACTTCCGTTTCCACCGACATCAAATAAGAGGTGAAAATATTCATTGGCGTTGCTGGCGCCAAAACTGCAGAGCAAAAGTGTACACAAACCTGCTGAATGAAGAGGATGATGATCAAGTTATCAGAGTGATTGGGTTCCATGAAGAGCACCATACCCACCCCCAGGATGAAACCATGGTCAGCAGAGCTCAATTCCGACAAAATGTTGTGGCTCAAGTGAGGCAGGATCCAACGGTGCCAGTGAGACGAGTTTACAATGCAGAATTGGTGCAACATTGTTTGGCAGTCCAAGGTGGAGGTGATAGACCATCAATACCAGCGTTTCAGTCAGTCCGTACAACAATGCAGAGAGCCAGGTCTGAGGCAATGCCAGAAATACCAGCCACTGTGGATGAAGTGGAGGTTGCAGGCTCATGGGCCCAAACATGGGCCCAAGACCTTTTTTTGTTACATGCTGACAATGATTGGGGCATACTGGTGTTTGCAACAAATGAGAATCTCACCCTGCTGCAACAATGCAGAACAACTTACATGGATGCCACCTTTAGGAGTTGCCCTCGACCATACAGACAGTGTTTTACCATATTGGGAAACCATCATGGCTTTGTACTGCCTCTTGTTCATGTGCTTATGGAGCAGAGAACTATTGGACACTACAGGCAAGTACTCCAGGCTGTCAAAGTGGCCATCCGAGAAGTAACCCACCACAATTGGCGCCCTCAACTTGTCGTCTGTGATTTCGAAAATGGCCTGAAGACAGCACTGGAAACGGAGTTCCCTCTAGCCATGGTTGGAGGGTGTTATTTTCATTTCAACCAATCCTTATGGAGGAAGATCCAAGAGCTTGGATTGGCTGTTCCCTACCACCAAGACCGCACCCTTGCTCGGGTCATCCGCAAAATCATGGCACTGGGTTACCTACCGCTTGCTCTGGTTCAGATGAACTTTAACACACTTGTCAATAGCAGACGCTGTAGACGTCTTGTGAGACACTACGCTGCAATGGATGAGTTCATCACCTACATGAGGAACACGTACATCCGCCCTGGATCCACCTTTCCACCAGTTATGTGGAATGTCTTTGAGAGGGACATGGACCAAAGAACGAACAACCATGTTGAATGTGAGTAATTGCAAAATGACCATCTTGAATGTGTGCTGTTGCAAAATGTCTACAAGTCATTTTGATGTTTGATCTTTCTATAATTGTTTAATTTTAGCTTACCACCGGACGATGAATGATACAGTGCAAGTGCGCCATCCCTCTCTGTGGCTATTCATCCGTCACCTGAAAGACCGCCAGACGTTGACTGAAGAAACCATCATGCTGGCAGAGAGAGGTGATGCACCTCCACGACGGCGACGCAAATGGAGAATCTTAGAGACCTCATTGGTGCGACTGAAGGCACAGTAAAATGGTGGCAATCGAAATATTGAGTCCTATTGGAGCGCTGTCAGCCACTGTGTTGTGGAAGCTAAGTTTAGAGTTGCTCTGGCTTGTGGACATGTGCTGTTCCTGGGCATCATTTTGACAGGTTCTTTGCTAAAGTGAAGCTCCCTATAGTAAATTGACCTTTGTATTTTTTTGTTCTTGAAATAGTCTTCAAAGGATATGCCTGTTCCTGGCACATAAAATGTTGAAAAAGCAATAAGCCCTTTCCAGTTTTGAGAGAACTGCATAAATTGTGTAGCATTTTTTTTTTAATTTGCAACATTTTTGGCTTATTATTATTGTTCAATCTACAAAGGACAGCAGTCACAGTACTTACAGGTTGCCTGTTAGCACATAAAAGGTTGTGTACTGTTCATTAAATAATTCTAGAAAGGTAATTGTGTGCTGTGTCTAAATTGCACTAACTCATGGAGGTAAGTTTAATTTCTGTATAAGGGTTCGTCACTCAACCCTATGTTGGAGTAGTGGTGTTGGAAGGGGTCAAGCCCTATGTTTCCCGAATTTAGCTAAAAGCTACATTACATCTGTAGTCAACTGCTACTGGATAATAGGTTGCGTGTAATTGACTACCAAATTGGGAGAAATGGGGATAAAATCTGATGCAAATTGATGATAAAGTTAATGTGGTAACACAGGGCCTAATTTTGGAAAGAAAAAAAAAACCTTAGAAATGAGGGAACATAAGGCTGAGGGAACATAGGGCTGTGGGAACATAGGGCTGAGGGAACATAGGGCTGTGGGAACATAGGGCTGTGGGAACATAGGCACGCTCCCGCGGTCCCCACCGTAAGGGGGGGATAAATACTTTACTATACTATTATATACTATATATAGTTTATACTTTTATATTTCTCAATCCAAATGCGTTTTTCGGCACTTTATTTTGATGATACAAGTCTGATCTTCACAGAGGAGTAGGACAAGACATTCAGCCTGGCGTTGCAATTAAAAAAACGCTAAGACGAGATAACTCGTCTTTGGCAGTGAAAGAGAAAGTGATGTTAAATTCAAAATGAAAAGACAACCACATCTAAAACTCTGTCAGTGATTCTTATGGCCGCAGCTGTGTTACTGTTTTGTTTTTCTTTCATAAAATGTCTGTTTCCTGTTTTCTCCCCTGTTGCCATGGTGAATCACAATATGGGAGCTGCATTGATGATGGCTTTTTACTAGTCGTCAGGCACGAGCTCAACATACTCTGATTCGACTTACCTAACTCAGATCAGCTGTTCTGGAACTGAAAATTCAGCGTTTCACTTCACAGAGTAAATCAACTCAGAGTTCAGGGATAGACTCAGAGTTTGTTGAACCTCTTTTCTGAAATACCCCCCAGCACACACATACCTGCTTATTATGGGATGTTGGCTTTGAACGTTTCACTACAAACACCACAGAGCCGTGGGAAAGAGGAGGAGCCACCAGCTATTGATTATAGATCAGTTATTGTCTGACACATTACATGTGTTTCTGTAGTTGACAGACTAAAAGCAGAGAAGAAGAAAACAGCCGTCACCATGACGACCCTCAGTGTGGATCAGTATAACATCAGCCTTATGTAGAGCTCTGAGATCTACTGACTCAGGTCAGATAGTGGAGCTCAGAGTTCAGACCAGACATGGTGAAGCAGCATTTAGCTGTTATGCTGCAACAACTGGAACAAACTACCAGCAGACCTGAGATCAGCCCCGACTGTCAGCACTTTTAAATCCAGGTTAAAAACATTTCTCTTTTCATGTGCTTATAGCTGAGCTCTTTTTTAAGAATTTTAAACTTGATCTATTTTATTTTATTTTACTTTTTTATTCTTCTTTGCTCCTGCTTTTAACTCTTTCACTGCCAAAGACGAGTTATCTCGTCTTAGCGAATCCAAGCGTAGACTGCCAAAGACGAGATAACTCATCTTAGCATTTTTTTAATTGGGTAGTTGACATGACGCCTGATTTTTCCGTAATGAAGTAAAAATATTCATGAAAATGTATTCTTTCTCCACATAACTCATGTTAATAATGCAAAATAGTTTGATTAATGTAACTGTTTTACTTTTTTGATTAAAAATATGTTTTATCTTGTTTTTATTGTATGGTAAACATGGAAAAGTCCTGCGGTGTGACCGTAATAAATTAAGTATGAAATACAAACATGTATAAAATAAATTAATTTCTCTAAATAAATGCTCATAAAGGCTTTTGGCATTAATTTATATGTATTTACTTTACTATTAGAAAGGTTTAAAATGCACAAGACTTGCATAATAATAACTACAGTAAGTTAATTTTTGTAATGAAAATGCTGTCCTGCGGCGTGACATGAAAGATGAGGTTTTTTAGACAGGAAATTTCATAGACAGCTATAGGGGTCCTTTTGTCAAGAGGAACCAGGAAGTCCCTCAAATATTGCATTGTCATTTGATGATTGAAAGGTGAGTGTTAATCTCTTATTAATTTACAAATTTCATACTTTGTGTCAAATAATTAACATGTCCACTTTTGTTAGTCCTGCGGTGTGACGGCTCTACTTTCAGAATATTGAAACATTTATTTTTTTAAATCACCTAATAAGGTTAAAAACAGTAAATTCATTCAGCTAGCAAGATGCTAACACACAGAAACTAGAAAATTTCCTCTCAGGAAATTTTGAATGGGCCACGGGAGCTACTGCGGGTTGTGCCATCTCTGTCAACATGGGAATCAAACCCACGATCTTAAGGTCAAGACAGAGCTGATCAGACAGACACATGATCATCTTTCTATAAGCACTGATATGGAGGAGCTGTAACCACATTAGGTTACCTGTGTGTGTGTGTGTGTGTGTGTGTGTGTCACATGAAGTTACCTGTGTGTGTTAGAGTGTGGGAGAGGAGTGCGCGCTTCCGCGCGCATTTGTATGTTACCTGTGTGTTTTGATGTGTGTGTAACTGTAATCACATGAAGCTGGCTCTAGAGTCTGTGTGTGTGTGTGTGTGTGTGTGTGTGTGTGTGTGTGTCTGTAAGTAACTGTAATCACATGAAGCTGGCTCTAGAGTCTGTGTGTGTGTGTGTGTGTGTGTGTGTGTGTGTGTGTGTGTGTGTGTGTGTGTGTGTGTCTGTAAGGATGAGCTCGTCTACAATCGAGGATGAGCTCGTCTACAAACGTGGTGGAAATTATGTGTGTAGAGTGTAAATTGTGGCCGTTTGGAGTTTGGAAAGAGAAAAAATCTGGAGTTTTTCTGGCATCTCTCCCACTCTAACCGATGATGTCACGCACTCTGACACGAACATTCCGTGCAATACACAACCATTATAATCTCATAATTTCTCCAAAAATGATCATGTCATTGATCAGGGATTGATCAAAAACTATATGACCTATCAAAACGTGGAGTAATACGACAATACACAAGACTTGTGTCTACTGTTTAAAGTTTAAATGGAGTCTCTAGGTGAAAGTATGCCTGAGCAGTAGACGTTTGTTAAACTCCAATGATTGGTCTTTTTCGCTCTTTTTTTTTTCGCCCGTCCCATTGACTTACATGCAAAATTTTGCGTAGTTTTTCGCGACTTGCGTCGCGAAAAATTCGTACACTGTTGAGAAAAGTAATAGCACACCGATCCCGATCAAGACGCACGTTTTGATATATAATTTACTTGAGGCCATTTTGAATCCATCTTGAATCCTCCTTTAACTAGTCCTGCAACTCTTCGAGTTGCAGGACTAGTAGCGAACCGAAAAAGCGTCCGGAAGAGGACGGAGAATAACTAGAAAAAACATTTCCAAGAATGGAAATGGTGTGAATGCTGAAAGCAATGCTGAATGAGCTGAATAAATTGTTGAAAGAAAGAAAGAAAGAAAGAAAGAAAGATTGAAACAAGAGAGAAAAAAGAAAAAGAAAGAAAGAAAGAAAGAAAGAAAGAAAGAAAGAAAGAAAGGAAGAATCAAACAAACAAAGAAGTAAAAAGACAGAAATGGAGTGAAAGAAAGAAAGAAAGAAATGGAGTAAAAACAAAGGAAGAGAAAAGGAGTAGAAAGAAAGAAAGAAACAATCAAACAAACAAAGAAGTAAAAAGACAGAAATGGAAAGAAAGAAAGAAAGAAAGAAAGAAAGAAAGAAATGGAGTAAAAACAAAGGAAGAGAAAAGGAATAGAAAGAAAGAAAGAAACAATCAAACAAACAAAGAAGTAAAAAGACAGAAATGGAGTGAAAGAAAGAAAGAAAGAAAGAGAGAGGGGGATGATAGATAGAAAGAGGTAGATGGATGGATGGATGGATAGAGAGGGAAGGATAGAAAAAGTTACGTAAAATACAAATGAAGGAGTAGAAGAAAGAAAGAAAGAAAGAAAGAATTAAAGGAGACAGAGGGGTTAAAAAATAGGGAGGGGTATAGATAGATAGATAGATAGATAGATAGATAGATAGATAGATAGATAGAAACGTCTGAACTTAGATTCATGAGAAAAATATAAATTGTTGGAGATGTTTACATCAAAAGTATAAAATAATTGAGAGACTGATGAATTTGAGCTGAAAACCTGTGTGTGTGTGTGTGTGTGTGTGTCTGGGTGTGTGAGTCTGACGGTCTCTCTGTCTGCGTGTACATGTGCAGAAAGTAAAACTGTTGATAAGCGCCACAAAACTCCTCTCTCCCTAATGATCTGATTGATTACACCTGCGTGGCAGCCTGCCCTCAGAAGTTACCATGGTGACTTTTAACTGCTTACATTTTACTGTGTGGAACAGTGTTGTGTTTGTGTGTTGTGTCTGTTTGTGTATGCGTGCATGTGTGACTGTGTGTGAGTGTCTGTGTGTGTCTGTCTGTGTGAGTGTGATGCCTGTGTTTGTGCGTGGACATCCTCTGTCAGTCTGGTTTATCATGTGTCTGTGTGGGGCTGTGTTTAAAAACATCTTAACGAGCGGCCAGGCTGCACCTGCACTGTTCTATTTATAGACGTTGATAACGAGCTGGCCCCAACAGCTGCCACTGCACTACACAGAGCAGAGCAGAGCAGAGAGATTTGAGCTCTGTGCAGCTTCCCAAAACAGCCCAGTAAAAGAGAACCGTACCTCTTATCAGAATGTGGCCATGACTACTGGGGCAAGGAGACCTTCCTGAGCACATTGATGTGCATTAAATGTTTGTAGGGCAAAACCTTTTCTCAGGGTCGCAATGTAGAAAAGGGGGGCATTTCTGCTTTTCTAAAAAAATCAGCTCCTACTTTTATATTGAAGTGGATGAGCCACTGGAGCGGGTCTAGCTGCACAATTAGGCTCATAGAGACAATTCTGTAAGTCTGTCTGCTGTTTTGAGCACATCAAATGAGACACGACAAGTGTGGTACAAACCGGTGAGGAAATCATGTGTCTAGAGTTTAATTTGTGGCCGTGCTGGCAATTTATCCAGAAAAAATCCTGAATGTTTTTTCGATCCCTCTCACTCTACGATGATGTCACCCACTCTGACCCAACCCCATACACACTCATTGAAAAGTGTGAAATTTGTCAGAAATCCTCATGTGCTTTTAAAGGATTTATCTCAAAAACGGTACAAGCTATGAAAAAGTTGTAAATACAGGATGAATACATTAGAAGTTTGTCTACAGCTCAGAATTTGAATGAAGTCTCTAGCTGAAAGTATGTGGACACTTTAAAGGCTGAAAGAAGTAAGAAGATTTGAAGAGTTTCAAGACTGTTCCAATGCATTCTCTATGGGGAAAAAAAAATCAGAAATAGTTGAATATTGCAAAAAGTATGAATAGTTGAAAAGAGAAAAGACATAGCACACCTGTCCCGAAAAGGCTGAACATTTTGATATTTGAATTGTCGAAATAGCACAAAGTATGAAGGACTAGTTACATGACGAAGAAAGGCAGAAAGTGGCCGAACCGAATAACAATAGTGTGAATGCTTCCAGCATTCACACTAATAATAAGAAAAAATCCACACAATAACAGTAGTGCCCGGTGCGATTGCCCGTGGCCCTAATGAATAGTAAGGATTCAAAATGGCCTCAATAGTGAAAATGTCCTGTTGTGTGACGGTATTGTCCTGCGGTGTGACACACACTCGAGTCAGTTGTGTTACTCATTACAAGCCTGTTGTTTTAAAAATATAGGCTGTTTTAATATTTTTGGTAACACTTTACAATAAGGGTCCTTTAATTAACATTAGTTAGTAAATTATTAAGCATTAATATATAAACTGATGTGTTAATTAATGCTGAGTAATGCATACATAATGATAACTAATCATATTATTCAACTTTTAAATTTATTAACTAACTTTGAGTAGTAAACATTAATTAACTGGTTACTAATAGACTATTAATGTGTTTCCTAATCCTAAGTAATACATAATAATGATTGTAATATATCTATTAACAGTTAATTAATGCTTAATAATGTACTAACTAACGTTAAAGGACCCTTATTGTAAAGTGTTACCACATTTTTAATATATTTATATATATATTAATTATTATATATTTTATTTTGTAAAGGGACTATGTACAATCTTAAGCATAAATTTTGCTATTTAATGCATTCTACCAGTTACCTCGGCGCTAACTGGCATCTGCAGTCCCTTCCATTTGCTCCCCCTGTGTTATCATTGTTTGTTGTGTATGGACATTTATTGGTCCCTGATAATTGTTTTGAAACTGTTTTTTATGTCTTAGGAATGAGCAAAGAAAGAACAAGGAGATACCGCGAAAGGTTAAAGCAGGATGAAGCCAGGCGTGAGGAGATCCTTAGGGATAGACGCAGAAAGTAAATAACCTATTTCAGGGATAGGCAGTTAGTGAGGCCTTTTTTAATTCCAAAAATATTAATACATTTTGATAATGAAATATAATTACTTTCTCATTTGATTTATCAACAGATATCATGAAAAGAAGGCAAAAGGGGAAATAACTTCAAGAAATATAAATTCTCTACCAAAACAAAAGAAAGAGAAGCTTCGGGAGGAATGGAGGAGGTCAAAAGAAAGAAACAGGAAGAGGGAGAAGGATCTTGCAGCCATTTTGAATGACACTCCTTCATCACCTGAAGGCATAGATATGCCTTGCGCGTATGCTGATGCCTTAAGTCCTGCACGTGAACCTTTTGCTCACAGTTCCCCACCTACCCGTTCTTCATGCCATCAAAATAGTCCTCCAGCTCTGAGTTTGCCAGCTACCCACCCAGGCATTATTCAACAAAGTAATAATGATCATTGGAGAACTCACAAAGCCAAGTTAAGAGCTAAACTGAAGCGACTAGAAAAAGAAAACAAGAAGCTCAAAGCAAGCCTGGGTGCTGAAAGAAAAGCACTAAGTAAAATTAGTTCAAAAGCATAGGTTGAATAAGGCAAGGAAAACGGATCGTCAAACCAGAAGACCATTAAAGAAAAAAGCTGCTGCAGAAAAGAAACGTCAAGTCATTGCTTTTTTATCTAGGGATGAGAACAGTAGGCTCTTGGCAGGAAAAAAAGACACAGTGGGGCGGAAACACAAAATGCAGCGTCGTATTCTGACCAAAACTTTGATGGAGCTCCACTCTGAATACGATCAACAGTGTAGGTTTGAGCACCGCATGTCATACAGGCAATTTGTTAGATACAAGCCAAAATATATCACTGAGGCAAGAGCTAGTGACCGGAACACCTGTGCATGCTATCAGCACGAGAACATACACCTGCTCATTGAGTGTATGGTCCACAAAGGCTTGCTTTCAACAAAGAGCCTGTCTAATTTACTTTCTTCGATCACTTGTAATTTAGACCATCAACTGTGCATGTACAGGCAGTGTACTGACTGTTGTTTTGAGGAGGTGCACCTTAATACACACACACCAAGTGAGCTGACACATTGGGAGCAATGGCAGAAGGAAGAGGTGACTGTGGAGGGAAAGATTTACAAAAACTGGATGAAGAAGCGGGTGGTGGGAACAGTGGGACAACTGGCTGAAACTTTTCAGCACGACTTGGAATCCATAGCTTCTCATCAGTTTAACTGGAGGCACCAAGCTGAAAAATTCAGAGAGATAAAAGAAAAACTGCAGGAGAATGATGTCGTTTTACATGTAGATTTCTCAGAGAATTACGCCTGTAAACTAAATTCTGAAATTCAAGCTTTCCACTTTGGTGGAAATAGGCAACAGGCGACCATTCACACTGTGGTTGCATACACAAAAAATGGATGTGAGAGCTATGCCACCATCTCAAAATCACTCAGGCATGATGAGCGTGCTGTGTGGGCTCACATAAAACCAGTCATAGAAGACCTGCAGAGGCAGCATGACACACAGTTTCAGTCCCTCCACATGATCAGCGATGGCCCTGTGACACAGTATAGAAACAAGGCTAACTGTTTCCTTATGAGTACGGTGCCATTTACCTGGGGATTCAAGAGTGTCACATGGAATTACAGCGAACGAGCCCATGGAAAAGGTGCTCCAGACGGTGTTGGTGCATGTGTGAAAAGGATGGCAGATCAATTTGTTCTTAATGGAAATGATCTGCAAACTCCAGAGGCCCTTTTTGACTTGCTTTCCACCAAAGATGTGACAAAAATTAAAATAAAATGGATAGAAGAAGAGGACATCAAATAATTTGATGAACTGCTTCCTCCTGTGCTCCCAGCTGTCAAAGGAATACTGAACACTCACCAGATCTTCACAACATCACCGGGACAGATATTCCACAGATCGGTTAGTTGTTTCTGCAACTATCCGAGAGTGTGCGGCTGCTTCAAGGTCTCAAAGGTAACCACATGTCACAGTACCACTCAATAGGCTGATCAAGAGGCAAGCTCAGTACCTCCATTGGACGAAGATGAGCAGGATGTGCTGAAGGTGGGACAATTCATCATTGTCAAATATGATAACAAGAGATATGTGGGCCAAATCTGGAGCATTTGTGGGGATAACATAAAAGTCAACTGTATGGCACAACATGGGCAAAAGAATGCTTTTCAGTGGCCTGAAAAGGAAGACTCCATCTACTACACTCGAGGTGACATCATCGGGGCAATTTCTGAGCCAGAGCCCTGTGGCAGAGCAGCTAAGTTAACAAAACTCGACTGGCTCATGTTCAACTTCTAGCTGCAAAACGATGGCTACAAATCAAACAAATATTTGTCCAAGCTGTTCAAATAATTCTTAAAATGGTCTTAAAATGTTGATGTGTTGATATTCCTGGATTTTCTGAGGTAAAAACGTTATATTTGCCTACATGTTCGTATCTTGTCACGTGATTTACATGAAGTTAAAAAATTTCATGAATTAAGTGTCTTTAGTTATGACTTTGATCTGATGGTTGTGTTAAAATACAAGAATTAATTAATTATTCAATAGGAGCCAAGATTTTAACTACATCTGTGTATGTTGTCACATGATTTACATTAATGAATTTCTGACTGAGGTAAAAACATTGAGTTAAACATTTCGTGAATTAAGTGTCTTTAGTTATGAATTTGATGTGATAGTTGTGTTAAAATACTACATTTTATATGTTGTCACATGATTTACATTAAGGAATTTCTGATTGTTCTAGTTGTACCTTAATAAATTCCTACGAATTGTACAGCATCTCATCTTGTCATGTGGGGTGACATCATGTCATGTGGTGTGACATAAATTCAAATACAATTAAAAGGTTTTTATGAAGGTTTAGTAAATCCAGTGCAGAGGTGTATTTTTAAAACAATGTATAATTTAAGCATAAGAACAAAAATAGGGCATTTTCATCACAATAATATCATTTTATAAGAAAGTTCCATTAGTGTGAGCAATAAAAGAGGCTACAATTAAAGAATCAAATTGAAAAACAGTTATGAATAAATTATATGTGCAGATTATTAATGATAATTTGCAGAAAGAGATCCTTAAACTTTAAATTCAAGTAACTGTATTTAAAAAATATTATTATTATTCTTTTAAATTTTAGTGTATTATGACGTCACACCGCAGGACAATTTATGTCCGGGCCTGTGAAAAAAGCTTATGAAAAAGGGTAAAAAAGAAAAAAATCTGCTGAACACCAGCAGTTAAAGAAAATTCAGACTTTGAACGTTGGAATTTCATAAAATATTATTTAAAAAATTGCACTTTGTGAAAAAAATACTGTTTCACCTTGATTTGTCAAGTACCCAATTGCAACGCCATGCTGAATGTCTTGCCCTACTCCTCTGTGAAGATCAGACTTGTATCATCAAAATAAAGTGCAGAAAAACACATTTGGATTGAGCGATATAAAAAAATATAGCGTGTTTCCCCCCCTCACGGAGCGGAGCGGGTGTCTGACTGCAGCGGGGGCCGCTCCGTGACACTCTGGCCGCCGGTGAGAGCTTAGGGGCGGCGGCGGGGCTCATGGCGGCTCGGCAGCTGGTCGAAGCTCCGTGCAGCTCCGTGATACAAAGCACAAACGTTAGTAACAACAACCCCGTTGATCGCTTGTCGTTAGTCGTCAAGAGTGTTTGGAAAGTCGCCAGATTTTGCGAGAAATCACTCAGATAGCAGCTTGAAATCCCGCGATCTAGTGTGGATGAGAAGCGGACGGCGCCGGCGAACGTGACGAGAGCTAAAGGTGGTGGGAGTGTCTGTTGTGAGCGTCAGCGTACTGTCTGTGGCTGGGAGTTCAGGGGGCACGTCAGCCAGAGCTGTAGGCTGTGTGTGTGTGTGTGTGTGTGTAGATGTGTGTGTGAGACAGAGAGAGTGAGTGAGACCGCTGCCTGCTGACCAGAGGAAGCTGGATCTGATCTAAAGCGCCGTGTTTCAGCTACAAAAACCTGTCGAACTGATCCAAACAGACACACACGCACGCGCACGCACACACACACACACACGCACACGTACATGCACACGTCACGCACGCACACACTAAAAAATACGAAAGAAAAAGTTGTAACTCAAAGAAAAGAAAGAAAAGAGGCTGGAATAGTGTGTGTCAGTAGCTAAATGTCTTGTCTTTTGTCATCAAAAGTCATTTGTCAGTGTTGATTTTGTTGTTGTTTACAAGAGAACAACTGTACAGATGTTGAGGCATCACTAAAGCAAAATATAATAGAGCCAATTGTACTGGTACACCTGAAAATGACAGCCAACACAAAAACCTCTTTTTCTCAAGATTTTGGTGCCAAAATGGCATTTTGGGCTCAAGTAACATATATTCAACTGCCAATTTCACAAGACTGGAACAAGATAGAAACAAACTGTTTCTTTTGCTGGAAACTAGAGACCCTCATCTTTCCTTTGATGGGTTGAATGTGTATGTAGTAACAGTACATAATATATGGTGGATCTACGAAAATCAGTCAAAAAGCTGGAAAATGCCTGGCAAGCTGGAGGAAGCTGCTGTGAGAATGGCTGGCAGTCAAAGAGTTAACTCTGTGTTTTTGTTTTTATGCTGTTTTTTTTTATGTGTTGTCTTAATGTAAAGCACATTGAGTTGCCTTGGTATGACATGCACTATATAAATAAAGCACAGTAATAAAACAGAGTCTGACCTCAGAGTCTCCACTCTACAGTCTGGACTCTCCAGAAAACCACTCAGATCCTTCACTCCTGAATCCTGCAGCTTGTTCTCACTCAGGTCCAGGTGTTTCAGGTGGGAGGGGTTGGACTTCAGAGCTGGGTCCAGAGAAGAACAGCTGGTCTCTGACAAACTGCAGTCGATCAATCTGAATAAAGAATAAAAGCAGTGAGTTGAGGACAAAGCTCCTTGTTGACAGCGTTCAGTGTCTCATCATCTGTTCAGAGCTGAAGAAGCTTCAGAAAGAACAAGTTTAGAAAATCAGGTCAATAGCATTTTCACAGATCCTGACTGGGATCCGGACATGGAGCAGAGACCTGCTGTGCGACAGTGCAAGGCTGTCCCTCTCTGAAGCAGAGGATGAGGTCAGCTTTACTCCTGTCAGTCTTCACAAACAGTCCACACAAGTTGAAAGAGTTTCTGATCATATCCTCGTCAGTGTGTTCCAGGCGACGGAGATTTTTTTTTTTGACCTGGCCTGTTTTTGCTTGTTTAAACAAAGCCCCCGGCTATTAATTGAATACCGGTGTCCCGGCTTTTATTTGAGCAAAATACGGCAGTCAATTCGTGTCTCAGCCGCGAAGCTGAGCCTCCATTCCGAAACAGGTCCCTCTTCCCCTCCTCCCCATGCAGCTGTCCAAGGTGCTGAACCGGCTTACGTTGTTTATACTCTGCATTGTGGCTTGTTTGTTGAAATGTGTGCTGCTCAGGGACTGGGCAGATCTGTTCCACTTGCTTTCCCCCCCACTCTGTTGTGGGAGATCTACCACAGAGTAAAAGAAAATTACATCTTTTTTTCTCTCCTCCGCTCCACTCGAGCGCGGCTGAACCCGGCTTGAGCCCACTTCACGGGCGCGAGCCTGCTGCAGCCGCCTCTCCTAACAGCAGACTGGGGGAGGAAAAAAAGACATTTCTTTGCTGGATGCTTTGGTTGGGTTTTAGGCAATGAAGAAAGGAGTTGCTACAGGCTAGACAGGCTAGAAGCATAATGAGCATTATATGTCATTAATATGGAGTATTTGTTTGTTTTGCAGTTAATTATGCACATGATCCGTTTGACCCCAAAAAGGAAAAAAGGATCCTCCGTTTGCTTTCTGATTGCGTCCGTCTGTCCGTTCAGAGTGGGGGCTCCACATGCACAGAGCGAAATGATAGCGTTTGTCCCCCCCCCCCCCCATCAGTCGATTTTTAGCCGAAATTCAGGGCTTCAGTCGACCAACAATTTCTTTGGTTGGTTACAGCCCTAGAAAACAGATGTCACCATGACGACCCTCAGTGTAGATCAGTATAATCAGCCTCATGTCTGCAGCTCAGTGTCAACACAACTTTCACATCACATTCATCTGAACACAGAAATAAAACAGAGTCTGACCTCAGAGTCTTCAGTCTGCAGTCTGGACTCTCCAGAAAACCACTCAGATCCTTCACTCCTGAATCCTGCAGGTTGTTTCTGCTCAGCTCCAGGTATCTCAGGTGGGAGGGGTTGGACTTAAGAGCTGAGCCCAGAGAAGAACAGCTGATCTCTGACAAACTGCAGTTCTCCAATCTGAATAAAGAATAAAGGCAGTGAGTTGAGGACAAAGCTCCTTGTTGACAGTGTTAGGAGTAGAGGGATTGTAGCTCCTCCTTTTCTTTCTTTTCTCTTTCCCTCTGTTTTTTCACATTTCTCTGTGCCACGCCTCGGCCCCTCAGCTGTGTGTCTGTGGGAATGTGTAGGCTATGTGTAGCCCGTATGTGTGTGTAGCCTGTGTGAATGTATGTGTTAATGTCTCTTGCACTCATGAATAAACTCACAAGCCTGGCGCGGAGGTGCACACTCTGGCGCATCTGGCACAATCGGTTAACGGCACCGAAAGGAAACTGGTTCCGCTTCGCGGCTATTCCGCGTCCAAAGTCCAGTGTATTTATTATTTGTTGGGATGGTGTGGTGTAAGAGCCCTTTTTTTGCCATATTCTTTTAATCATCCATCTCCTCTGCAGCCTTTGCCGCGTTTAACTTGGCCATATCCTCCCGAGTTTTGGCCATGTCAGCTCGCATTATTGACACGAATTCACGAACTGCTGTGCAGTAGACTATTGAGTCCCATTGCTACGTGGCATGATATGTGCAGCAGTGTTTGTAGAGCCCGGTTCAGGTGTGCTGTGTTCACTTTATGCTACCTTATGTTAAATATAATACAACATGCGAGGTAGGCTACTGTAAGCCTATTGTTACTTTGTACTGGTATGTAAAAAAACTGCAGTAACTGAACACATTTGTTAAATGGTGTCAGGGTTTTTCCTGCGTTCAAAATTGCGTGGCGGCCGCCTCCACCTTATTTTGTGCCGCCCCCAGCGATATGCAGGGTTTGTTCTGCATTATAAATTTTGAGGCGGCCGCGCGCCTGAATCTTGATTAAAAATCAATGAAAGCTCAGTGGCGCTGTTTTCAACCAGAGACGTTCTCAACTCGACCGCAACAGAAGGGGTGCGTTTGATTTAAACTCCGGGCCGGGCCGCAAGGTGACGTTGACGCGCTGCTTGTGTGCCCGCGGGGGCGGGGCTCATCGGGGCTCCGCTCCGTTCAGACGTTGTGCTGAGCGTGAACGCACCTCACCAGCGCAGAGCGTGAAGAGAGAGAGAAGGAGACGCGGTGGTGTCCTTTGCAGCTTGGTGACAGGACTTCGGGTACCCATAAAAGCCGACTCCCAATTTACTGCCGGACCCAAATTCCGCACACCCCTCTTGAGGTGGAGGGGATCCTTCGTCCACTCCTTTTACTTCTCCTCGGGGCGGCCGCCTCGTCCGAGCACGAGACTCTCTCCTTGGCTTTTTCCCAGCATCCCTTGCTCCTTCCGCTCACGTCAGACTTAAGCAGCCAGGTAACCAGGCAACCAATCAAAACATTACACAATATGGCAGCCCCCCCCCCCCCCCCTTCTCAAACCTACGAAAGTGACCCCAACACTATAATTAAAAATCCAAAACTATTATAACTAGGGATGGGACTTTTTGTCGACAAATCGACAAAAAATCGACACATGCTCCCCTCGACAAAAAAAATTGAGTGTCGACTTGTCGAGGGGGCGGGGCTTGTAGGATTTCCATGTGTAAATTGCCTTTTGTCTTTCAATATTTCCTATTCAAATAAACAGCAGAAAGTGCCACTTTTCCCCTAATGAAATAAAATATTTTAAATAAAACAAATCCACTTTTTCTAAATGGGATAGCTACTTGAGTTGACCCTCATTCTACTTCACATGTGACGGGAGCGTGCGCGCATGCTGACAGGCGACAGAGTCAAGAGATCAGCTGTCCGGGCTCCCTGCAGTCTAGGTGATGGTGCACTGTTGATGACGAGTCCGGCTCCGCAAAAAGGGCAAAACAGGATGCAATGATTGCATTCTTCGTAGAGGACCGCGGACATGCACGAAAAAAAAGAAACCGAATGCGTGCTGCCTCGTCCGCTCGTGCCGACAGCGGTGTTAATAAACCACAACAAAAGCACGTGTAACCCCACCGCCCACCTATCTGCTGCTGCTGTTAAAAAAAAAAAAAACGGCCGACAATTCGACAAAAAGTCGACACCTGGGCCTCGAAAATCGATTTTCCAAATCCTGTGTCGTTCCCATCCCTAATTATAACCTTGCAAGGAAGTATACAAGACGTTTTCTCCTCGGCTTACAGCAGAGCAGAGTGACAGACCCGTGTTTCGGACCAAACACTCTATGTAAGTGATTGCCGTCGGAAGATATAACTATTTAAGACTTATATTAACTCAATGAGTGCCAACCACGTAATTTCTCGTTTTTCGTTTCCATGCGTAGAGTGCCAAAAATTAGATTTTACGTTTTTTGCTTTTTTTTTAAATTATGAAAATAGACACTTTAAAGCTATGGTCTACGTTTTGAAAGAGGATGAGAAAAATTTGAAAAAAGCACCTCTCACACACCCCCGCCCCTCCCCTCCGAGCTTGTATGGCCCGCCCCTCGGGACCTCCTCGCGACACGCCTCCCCCCCTCCCCTCACAGAGCAGAGCGGAGCAAGCAACAAGCCTGCTGCCTGCAGAAACCAAACGCGGCTTTGAATGCGGAGTAAAATGTCATATTCACAGTCACAACTTCCACAATAAAACCAAAGATTACCTGTTCAACATAAACTCAGCACCGCCGCTGCAGCCTGGGTCTCTCTGCACCGCGGCGCCGCGGAGCTCCAGCCCCGACTCTTCCTGCTCCTCTTCCCCAGACACAGCACCCTGTCCTGGGTCACCCAGCGCCAAGAGTCTCCCTGTAGCATGAGGCTGTGCTCGGCGCTAGCCCACTAATACCGCCTCGTTACCGGCAGCTGGTGCACAGCGGCGGCATCGGGGCTGGCGCCGCCGCTGTGCACCAGCTGCCGGTAACGAGGCGGTGCCAGTACCGTCGTCGCCGTCCCCGGCAACGGGACCGCGGCGACCGCTGGTACGAGCAGCGCCGCCATTAGCAGCCGTTAGCACAGCCTCATGCTACAGGGAGACTCCTCGCGCTGGGTGACCGGCCACAGGGTGCTGTGTCTGGGGAAGAGGAGCAGAAAGACCGGGGCCTGGAGCTCCGCGGCGCCGCAGTGCAGAGAGACCCGCTCAGGCTGCGGCTGGAAGCAGCTGTGTGTCGGGGAGAGGAGGAAGACCAGGAGCTCAGCAGGGCCGCGGTGTGCAGGGTGCAGACAGAGCACCCCGGTCAGGCTGCGGCTGGAAGCAGCTGTGTGTCGGGGAGAGGATCAGGGAGACTCGACGCGGCACCGGTACTAGTAATACGGGCAGCAACACATTCTGTGCTTCTGTACTGTGCTTCTCTGAATCCTAGTGGGGCTTTTTTTCGGCAGACCGACCGGGGGTGGGGGGCAGCAGGCGCTGAATTGGTGGGTTCATGTGTCTGTGGCTGAGCAGCTCAGAGCGGTTACAAACTACTTGTAGTTTCTAAGCGGAGGGGGTGGGGACGAGGCGGGTCGAGGAGGAGCAGGGGAGACGAGGGGATAGGATGGAGGGTACCAGTGGGAGCCGGACGGGGCGCGCGGCACCCATTGGTCAATTTCTATGCAGGCCCACGGCTGATAGACTGAATGGATTTTTTTGGTTCTTCTTGCTATTTATATTGTGTATATCGGACCACAGGACCATAATCGCTGTATAAACGATGTTAATAATAATTACCAATGCTCCAAATCGTAGACCATAGCTTTAACACACCAGGGGCCTCATTTATCAAAGAGGGTGTAAAACTGCTACTAAATATTTGCGTACGGTGAAAAGACGAAAATGGCGTACACCCTAAATATTTACACCTTTTTCAGATCAATCAAACTGTGCGTACGCACAACTCTCCGCAATTAATCACACAGGACTCAAGAATGGTGCACACGTGAACACACCTCTTACTCCGCCCCCGGAACGCCTATATAAACTATATATGGTCAGCACGTGCATATTTAATTAGCCATGTGCTCTCTGTGGCGCAGCAACTTTTGTGACAACAAAGTGACAACGGAGACAACGGGCGGAGGGCGGGGGAAAGAAGCGGAACTTCTCCGCTTCTCCGAAAGCAGATACACGGGCAATAAATCAGTCAGAAAAATGATCTTGCATTTTAATAAGCTACAATAAAAACAAAAACCTCCCAAATCTCAACAAAAGGGAGCAGAAAGAAGAAGAATCTTATGTAATCTGCCCGTTTATCCCAGAAAATCTTTTTTTATTTTTTTATTTACCTAGATGTTAAAACAATGTAGGAAGCAGGACGATAATTACCATTACTTTGCACGCCTTTCCACTACACAGTTACAGCTCTACTGGACTCGGTTTAGGTCATTTTCCATTAGGCTACAGCTGAGTCCTTCACAGTTCCTCCTCAGAGCCGCGTTGTCTCGCTCTTTATTCTCTCCTCTCGTCAGCTCCAAACACACGTGCACCTCGTTAACTCAGGTGACAGAATAATAACAGTCTAGGCTGTAGATCAGTTTGCGCTGCTGCCGATGTGTTTTTAAACTTGGATGGTTTGATCCTTGTCGGACGTCACACAGCCTAATCAAAAAAGCAAAATCCTCAATCCGCTCTGTTTATTAATTAACATATAGTCTAGTGTTATCATAGAGCGGGTTGGATTGCCAGCATCAACGGTCCACCACTACCACAATTACTTCAAAAAATCCTACTGTGCTCTTCTAAATGTACTCCGCTCCTCTCTCCCTCTCACACTGCAGTTCTCTGACTCAGCAACGGTGTCGCCAATTCCTCCTGTTCCTCAAAAAAGGCGTAAATCACGGTACGCCAGGGTCAAAATGGGTGTAAATGTCCGCACTTTTCCCCGTCAGGTTTTGGCTTGATAGATCCCAAATTTGGCGGAGAAAAGTGCGTACGCACAAAACGAGGGGAAAATGGCGTAAAAAAAGGTGTATCCACAATGATAAATGAGGCCCCTGAAGTGCAAATTTGGGGACTCTACGACGAGCAGAACTGAAATAGATGACGATCAAAGTCTCATGACAGCTCATGATCTGGAAGTTTTTATCATAACTCGGCTTTTGCAAACGGAGTTCTGCATGTGGATGCAGCAGCTGCTCTGCTCTCACCCGCGAGGCTCCAGCAGCTCGGAGCCGAACCAGGAAGCTCTCAGCCGATAGTCCCGCCCGGTCTTCATCTGGAGCAACACCGTGTCCTCCCCAAGGTCCTCCCGCGGTAAAATGTGATGGTCTCTGGGCCAAAGCAGACCGCTGGCACCGACCCGTACTACCACAGACGGAACGTGACCACCAGTGGGACCGGTGTTCCCGAGCCGCTGTGGGCCAGAGACCATCACATTCCACGGCGAGAGGCTGTGACATGGCACGGTACGTCTGTGTTATTGTTGTTTAGTGGCGCCCCCCCCCCCCCCCCCCCCCCCCCCCGCCCCCGATGGTGGATTTGTGAATAGAACAACAATTGTTGTATATATGTATCTTACACGAGCCCTTTGATCCAGAAATGCGAGTGTCAGAAGAGCGACAGACACAAACAGCGCACCTTTCATAAAAGACGCTCTATCTCCTTTTCTAGAAAAAAAGGAGGGATTTTGGTGAAACCCGGTCATGTTTAGCTTGACTTTTCTCAGGAACAGAGGCA
Organism: Trachurus japonicus; assembly: GCF_045865225.1. NCBI lineage: Eukaryota > Metazoa > Chordata > Actinopteri > Carangiformes > Carangidae > Trachurus > Trachurus japonicus. The sequence goes on along the minus strand of NC_140915.1, from coordinate 3,279,833 downwards.
CATAGAAACAAACGGTTTGTGGTCATTTGAAGCATAAAGTTACACCTTTCAAATGAGCTACAGTATGTGTTGGTGGCAATAATATAGAATACACTATGGCTCTACATAAAAAGTCAAAAATGGTCTAAATTGCCGGTACACTTGCCTAAAACTTTGGAAAGGAGCGCGGCACTCAATGAGTTAAAAACTCTGAACTGAAAGCCGAAGACGGACCTCGCCGCTCCGGAGAGAGCACCAGTCTGAGCTGGCGGCGGTGTCGTCCTGGAAGACCAGCTAACTCGGGTAGGCCGACCCACCTCCACACTGTTCTCTAGGTGAAACCTGTCCATCTTCGTTCTTCCCGTTCTCTTCCTACTATGTATCTACTATGTATCTCCCTAGACCCACTAGTCCGTAACAACAGCGTTCAGTGTCTCATCATCTGTTCAGAAGTTGAAGAAGCTTCAGAAAGAGTCCAACAGCTGAAGCAACAGGAAGCAGGTTAAACAGTGACAGAGAGAGAAAATAGCTCATTAATATTCATGAGAAGCTGCTGCTGCTTCAACACAGATGCAGTGACTCCGCCTCTTCACCTGTCAGCTCCACCTGTGACTCCATCCATACAAACTCATGTTGAGAAGCCACATAAGTGTGTTTACATGTAGTCAATAACCCTTTCATAACTGGAATATCAGCAAATAACCCGGTTGCGCACGGCCATGTAAACACCAATAACCCTTTTGAAAAAGCGGAATATGCTCATATTCCGGTTTTTAAAAACCCGAAGAAGAGCCCTGGGTTACTCCTTTTCTAACCCGAATATTTACGTAACTGTTATAAACATTACGTTACGCAGCGCGTCTGTGTCGCGGTGCCACAGAGACAAGAGCTGGGACACCGCAGGGCGGCCAGGCAGCCTGCTACACTGATGTTGCAATGAGAGAGACGCCATTTAACCCATCCCTGAGGAGCAGTGGGCAGCCGCGGTGCAGCGCCCGGGGACCAACTCCAGATTATGAGCCAGGGCACTGACTGGAGGATCAGGCTAGCTATCTTTTTTTTTTTTAGTGGTGGGGGAAACCGGAGCACCCGAAGGAAACCCACGCAGACACGGGGAGAACATGCAAACTCCACACAGAAAGGACCTGGGCGGCCGGGGATTCGAACCCAGGACCTTCTTGCTGTGAGGCAACAGTGCTAACCACTGTGCCACCGTGCCGCCAAACTATAGACTTTTATTACAGACTGATTCGATACGAATCGATAGTGTAAGAACAATTCGATTCTACGGTTAATATTTGTTGTAGATATTTTATAAAATAAACAAGCCAATTCTATTAAAGTGACTATCTTACAGTAGGCTACAGTACAATATTTTCTTTTCAAATATATAAAAGACCACATATCCCCAAGCATTGTTGCTTTAAAGCACTGGCAAAAAAAGAAAGAAGAAAAAGAAAAAAAGAATAACAACAAAATCACATGTCAATGTATTTATATTTAGACATGGACCAATTTTTTTTGTCCGTTCAAATCGTCCCATACGACATTACTGTATGTAACAATCGTGGGATTCAAGTTCAAAAAGGGAAGGAAGGAAGGAAGACTTCTTCTTAAAGGAAGTGGGTTGTCTAGTGTTTTCATCATTGGAATTTTTATTAATTACATTTCAAATAGACAAGACAGAAGGTCTGGCTGAGAAAATTTTTTTTAGGTGTAATAATCTGAAAAATTTGAAAGAGTCCACCTTAAGCTGAAAAGGGTTGATCTTATTGGTGGGGGAAAAAACTGAGTCCCTTACTGAGGACAGATGTTTCATTGTCTGTAAGGCTCACCCCAGAGATGTTGATCACGGTCTTTTCTGTTTGTTGCGTTGGGAGCGACGGGAGATGGCCGCGTTTTCTTTGTCTTGGGTGTCCGGATCCCAAAAAAGACCTGGTGGGATGGTTTTGTGTAGAGTCACCGTCACTTGCCTCGGATGTATCCCTGTCGCTTGCTGTGGAGAATGCAGTCTCATTCCAGGTTCTGGGTCGGGCCAGGCGTTGGTGTCTAGTAGGATGTCTCTTTCTCAGTCCATGCCAGTCGTAGATGGTGCCTTCTGCGTAATCCTTTGTGTCCCGCTCATACTTCTGCAGTTTGTAGGCTTTGAGTTCTTTCTGGAAAGATGCCAGGGACTGCGATATTTTTGATATATTTTCGAATGTGTCTTAATTGTTCATGCTTTTCAGTTCAGTCTCGAGACATGCACATTCGGTGTTCACTTTCTCTTTCTCAGCTTTTGTTTTTTCGATTAGTAGTAGCAGGAGGTCGCAGGAACATTTATTTATAAATATGTATTTGGGACGATAAACGTTTTTGGGTTTTTTTTGCACTGAAAATGCACACATCACTGTCACTACACAAACGGCGTGAAGCTTCCTGCTGCACGAGACTCATACACAGACTACTGCACGAGACTGACAATAGACCCGCAAAATTAACAATAAAGAAAATATTGCCGACTTGACTTGATATCAATATCTTATTAACAGTACTTTACCCATTATCCATATTACACATAAACCATCGAAATATAAACATAAAAAGTTTGGAAGAACGGCTCGCAAACCGGGATCTGGGAACTTCCGTCAACACGTGAACGCAGCACAACGTGCATACATTTGTAAACCGAGAACATGATGGCTGTAATGTGGGACGGTAATAAAGAAGACAGTTTGCTTTATAATTGTAATAAATGTTCCAAGCAACTTCCATGAGGAGGGAAAAATAGCGCGAGCTTTACTACTTCAACCCTGATAGGTCACCTGAAACATAACCGTCGCTCCGACTGAGTTTTTAAAGCTACGAGGACGCTGCTAAAGACGCTAGCAACATAAAGCTAACCGTAAGAGAAGCCACTGGGACACAAACACACATGCTGCCCCCCCTCTCCCACTCTCTATCTCTCTCACACAAAATCTGTCTTTCTGTCTTTCTCTCTCTCTCTCTTCCTTGAGATAAAAAAACAACTGAACCTTATTTACTTACTTAGCAAAATGTTTTACTTGTGGGATGCACTTTTCCCCTTTGTATTTATTTTAAATCCTGATGCAAAATATTTGCATCGGTTCTAGAGGCCTTTATTTTTTATATCAATAAGTAATGCACCTTATTTAAATAGATGTTCATTTGAGATATCAAAACGCTTAGTTTGACCAGATGGCTAATGTCATGTTCGTGTTCCAAGGATGAGGCCGTGTTGATAGCAAGTAACTTAGTTTAATGTCTCACGTTCTCAACAACATACATGTGGCTCCATGCAGTCTTGCTCTACTCTGTTATATGGTACGGTAAGCTGATTACTAACCAGTACTGCCGCCTAGCGGTCAAACATGTAATAACATCTAATCATAACAGCTAATATCTTAATTTAAAGAGTCAAAACTATATTTGGGTTTGTTTATAGTACTGATGTCATGATATGTTAGGTCCTCACTAGTCTTTCTTATCTCCAGGTATGTTATCGGTTATCGATATCGGCCTTTGGAAGCAGAAAGTTATCGGTTATCGGTATCGGTTTCAAAAAATAGTTATCGAGCATCCCTAGTAAAAATGGTAAAAAATTCCTTTGGTCAGTCTAAGTTCTCAACGGCTGGACACCACCTCCCACCCTCTCCCCCTCTTTTGGCTGCGTTCAGGCCGAGAATAGTTGCTCTTGCCATGGCGGGTCCGAGCTTCAACACCCGAGGCGGCGAGGCTGACTGAGAACTCTAATGAGAAATGAAGCAGCTTAGTAACTGCTCAAACGGGCGATGAGAGGTTTTGTACATTCAAGAAAATAGAAATACACCGGGCTTTTATTCTCTCGATCAGTGGAGGAGAGTGTGGTGAAAGACAATCTCGGGATGCGAGTTAACAACAAGCCTAAAAACCCACCGTGCTGCTGCTGCTGCTGTTGTTGTTTTTGAATACAGGAAGAAGAAGTTGAAATAACGCGCATTGTGTCATGACGTTCTCTGTGCGTCGAGACGTCCGTGCATCGCTGTTTTGATCGGGATATCCCAATTGATTACAATTACCATGTATACAGGAGTAACTCTCTTTGCTCACACATGTAAACGCTTTATTCCGAATGTTTCAGAAACTGGAATATTGACCTTAACCCGAATATTGACTGCGTGTAAAAGTACTCATTGATCAGAGGTTTACTGACGACGCTCAAGTTTTAAAGACAACAAACATGAGAGGCTGAACTCTGTTGCCACGACAACAAACATATAAACATGTTGAATGAGGCTCAGAGACAAAAGCCTGCTGACCAGCACACACACACACACACACACACACACACACACACACACACACACACACACACACACACACACACACACACACACCTGCTTATTATGGGATGTTGGCTTTGAATGTTTCACTACAAACATCACAGATCCTCAGGAAAGAGGAGGAGCCACCAGCTATTGATTATAGATCAGTGATTGAAACATTACATGTGTTTAGTTGACTGGACTAAAAGCAAAGAAGAAGAAAACAGATGTCACCATGACGACCCTCAGTGTAGATCAGTATAATCAGCCTCATGTCTGCAGCTCAGTGTCAACACAACTTTCACATCACATTCATCTGAGCACAGAAAGAAAACAGAGTCTGACCTCAGAGTCTCCAGTCTACAGTCTGGACTCTCCAGAAAACCACTCAGATCCTTCACTCCTGAATCCTGCAGGTAGTTGAAGCTCAGGTCCAGGTGTCTCAGGTGGGAGGGGTTGGACTTCAGAGCTGAGCCCAGAGAAGAACAGCTGATCTCTGACAAACTGCATCGCCTCAATCTGAATAAAGAATAAAATAAGATCAAATGATTGATCATTGATCAGATGTGTCCTGATTAGGGGTGTCACGATTTCGATTTTTTATCGAAATCGATCGAAATTATGTCACGATCTCGAGCATCGAAGTCAAAGAGAGGATCAACGACCCCCCCCCCCAAGCTACAACTGCCCGTTGTCCCCATTGCGCACCAAGCGTCTTGTCAGTCACTGGTCCGAGTTTTCCTTTACTTTTTATTTCGAGACAACACTCACTCATTATCTCTCTCTCTCTCTCCCTCAGTCTCTCTTTTTTTTCTTTTTTTACCGGCGGTGTCAGCTGCTGTGCACATCTGCAGCAACCCAAACAAATGCACATGTTGACTGGCTCTATTCCAGCCACATGATTGGTTCGGCGCAGCGTAACTCTCAATATCATTGGCTATTTGCCAAAACATGGATGAATGAAAACTATCAACCACGTCTCATATTTCTATCGAAGAAAAGTTATTTCACAATTTATAGCGTTTTATCACCCAGTCCTGGTGGGCTACTGCCCCTCCTACCTGGGAAACAGGAGGGAGACACAGCTCTAACTACACAACACCGACAAGCGCTGAGAGCCGCATGTTGCAGAGACGTTATAAGATTAAAAAAAACAAAACACCGCAAATAATAAGCCGACGAAAAGGTTTAACTTGCCACTTTTTGTCGATGTATTATTTGCGGGGGCTTTCGGGGGATCTGGTGACGGTGGAGGATCCGGGACTGATTGACTGTGGACCACCACCAGTCTGATCAGGACCTGATCATCAGGTCCATCGCAGCACTGCAGCTGCAGCTCTGCCCCACTGTCACATGACTTTCGTGTATCAGCGCAATCTCGTTTACATTACATCCGACATCAGGAGAATAATGAGACACGACGTTAAATTAATGAAAATAAAATTATGATAATGTACAGATATAAATATATTTGTTTCAAAACCTTGGGGGCAATTTTGGCCCCTGGATCATGATTTTTGGGGGCATGTTACCTTTATATTGTAAAGAAATTATTTAAATGTGACCATTAATGTGATAGGCTACATTATGGAAATTGCATCACTTACATGTATCCCATCTTTTGAAATAAGATTTACTGTACAAAATTTGATGAATAAAACCAATGATCGTAGACTAGACTAGTCTGAAAATAGCATAGGCGTCTGTGCTGTAAGAAAAAGAAAAAAAATCGAGAATCGAATCGAATCGTGACCCTAAAATCGAAAATCAAATCGAATCGAGGATTTGGAGAATCGTGACACCCCTAGTCCTGATCAATGATCACAGCACATATTCATCAGCTGCTGCTGACCTCAGCTCAGTCTGTCAATATACAATCAATATCTGATCAATACCTGTTGTACTAAACACTGACTACAACTCTCTGGTTACATGCTGCTATTCCGACATGCCACTATTTTGACATTGACTTCTAATTGTCGGAATAGCGGCATTAACATTATTTTTCAAGCGTCCCACTATTCCAACTTTTTTTTTCATTGTCAGAGTAGCGGCACTTTACTATTTTTCAAACATTCTGCTTTTCCGACATTGATTGATTACGTTATAGTCAGAAGTGTCCTTCTGATTATTATTTTTTTGCATCTGACACTGTTTCTCATACACAAATACATAGGCCTATTAGAGAGAAGAAAAAACAAACTCTAGTGTGACGTCCGACAAGGATCAAACCCGCCAAGTTTAAAAACACATCGGCAGCAGCGCCCACTGATCTGCAGCCTACTGAGACTGTTATTATTCTGTCACCTGAGTTAACGAGGTGCACGTGTATTTGGAGCTGACGAGGGAATAAAGACTGAGACAATGCGGCCCTGAGGAGGAACTGTGAAGGACTCAGCCGTAATGGAAAATGACCTAAACCGAGTCCAGTAGAGCTGCAACTGTGTAGTGGAAAGGTGTTCAAAGTAATGGTAACTATCGTGGAAATCTTGCTTGACATTGTTTTAACATCTAGGTAAAAGAAAACAAGGAAAAAAAGATCTTCTGGGATAAAGGGGCAGATTACATAAGATTATTCTTCTTTCTGCTCCCTTTTGTTGAGATTTGGGAGGTTTTTGTTTTTATTGTAGCTTATTAAAATGCAAGATCATTTTTCTGACTGATTTATTGCCCGATGCCATGTATCTCGCTTTCTTTCCCCCACCCTCCGCCCGTTGTCTTCTTTGTCACTTTGTTGCCGCTCCACAGAGTGCACATGGCTAATTAATATGCACGTCCTGACCATATATGGTTGTGGTCCCACAGTTTGATAGATCATGTTGTAAGTAGTTTGATAGATCTGAAATTTAGTAGCAGTTTTACACCCTTTTTGATAAATGAGGCCCCAGGCCCTAAGACCAGAGCCCAGACGCTCACAGCTGCAGCTTCTCCGCGGCTCATCCGCGGCGCTGTCCGTGGTGCTGAAGGTGACAGGTTAACTTGACAAACAAACTGCAACATAGTTCTGTTTGTTTATCATGTGTGTCAGTTTTGTATGTGACTTGATAGTTTAGTTGTTGAGATTAAGAACATCACTCCCTCATCCAACCGGTGATAGGCATGCTGAAAAGAAAAAAAGAGAGAGAGTCGCGCCTAGGTATCGCAGCTGTAAAAAAAAAGAAAAAAAAGATGACCTGTCGGAATAGCGGTACCAAAAAGTGTCGGAATACCGGCATGTCTAGATAGAGGGATGTCAGAATAGCGGCATGTCTAAATAGAGATATGTCGGAATAGTGGGCGGACCCCCAACTCTCTGATTCAGGACCACACACACACACACACACACACACACACGGTTCAGTTGTGGATCAAAGATCTAAGATCTACAACAGTAACTGACCCCAGAGTCTCCAGTCTACAGTCTGGACTCTCCAGAAAACCACTCAGATCCTTCGCGTCTGAATCCTGCAGGTTGCTCCAGCTCAGGTCCAGGAGTCTCAGGTGGGAGGGGTTGGACTTCAGAGCTGAGCCCAGAGAAGAACAGCTGATCTTTGACAAACTGCAGCGCCTCAATCTGAATAAAGAATAAAAGGAGAAGATTGAATGATTGATGATTGATTACGTGGATCATCATCATGTGGCCTTCTACACATCATCCACATGTCAGCACAGATTCATCAGCTGCTGCTAACCTCAGATGACCATGACAACATATTGTCATGCCTGTATTGTTTTGCCTCGTGCTGGCGGACCACTTGTTTACATAGACGCTTGTTTATCCTGTTACATGCGGCGTCTGTTGTCTGTCTGACGTCTGCCCGATTTCACGTGAATGCAACATCAAGAATACGTTGAGATATGCAACCGCACCGCTAGATGGGGGGAATTCCTACATACTGGGGCTTTAATCACTTTAAGCACCAGTGTACACTACGTTTTGCTACATTACACACGTTTCTGTCACTTAAAGCAGAAGTAAGTGATATATTTGTGTTAATATAAGTCTTAAATAGTTATATCTTCCGACAGCAATCACTTACATAGAGTGTTTGGACCGAAACACGGGTCTGTCAGTCACTCTGCTCTGCTCTGAGCCGAGGAGAAAACTTTTCTCGTATCCTACAAGTTTTATCCAGTGAGGAGAGAGAACGGCATGCAGGGCTGTGTGTGCAGCCAAGGGATGCACGTGAATGTGGTGACGTAGGGACGAGGACTGTTATGGTGCGTTCAAGGCAGCCCGTAACTCGTGTTTTTCCGACCTGTGAAGTCATACCAGTTCGATCTGGTACGAGTTCACGGGTCGGAAGTTACGAGTGGCTGTTGTAGTGACTTTCACAGGTAAAACAGGTCGGAAAAACACGAGTGGGTTGCCTGGAACGCTACAAAGTCGTAAGTTGTGACTTGAAGCTGTAATTTACGGTTTCAAAAGCCTGCCTGGAACGCAGCATTAGCCAAAACGACCGGATCGCTTACTTCTGCTTTAAGTCTTTAACAGGACTTTCTTCGTATTTCCTCATTCAACTTGTTGTATTTGCCACAGGTCCGCTAGCTTACCTTAGCATACTAGCTATGGCTGCTCTCTCTCTTTTTTGATTGTAATCCATGTCGGCGCTAAAGACACCCGACTTCGCCAGTCGGAGTTAACTAAGGTTAATATGGCTTCGATGTGCAACTTTGCTAAGACAATGTCGGACTCCGTAATTTTCTTTGGCCCTAACCCAATTGGGTCCATGGCACTGGTCCGACCTCCCATTAGTCCGACCTCCCATTAGTTCGACCTCCCATTGGTTCGAACTCCCATTGGTCCGACAATCGGAGTAATGAGAGTTTGAACTAATGGGAGGTCCTCATTAGATCGAACTGGACTAGTTATTAGTCAAACTCTCCATTCTTACCGTTCACTATGCATTTATATAATATAGGCTCCACCTGTCAATAAGACACACGTGGAAGAAGAGGTGCAGTTTATTGTGTTTCACCAACGAGGAGCTGTCATTACGCACGACTTTTACGCACTGCTGCGCGCTCATTAGTGTCCGTAATTAAACCTTGACACTCATATCAAATCAAACTTACATTACAGACAGGTGGATTGGGTTCTCTGTCTCTTTCTCCCACTCCGAACAGACAGACGGACGCAATCAGAAAGGAAACAGAGGCTGCGCATTGATCCTTTTTTCCTTTCTGGGATCAAACGGATCATGTGCATAATTAACTGCAAAACAAGCACTTCATATTAATAACATATAAGGCTCATTATGCTTCCAGCCTGTCTAGCCTCTACCTGGTCTTTTTACTAAACTTAACCAACTCCTTTCTTCATTGCCTGAACCTAACCAAAGCGAAATTTACTTTTTTTCCTCTCTCTCTCTCTCTCTCAGTCTGCTGTCAGCAGCAGCGGCGGCTGCAGCAGGCTCGCGCCCGTGAAGTGAGCTCAAGCCAGCCAGGTTCAGCCGTGCTCGAGCAGAGGGGGGGAGAGAAAAAAAAGGGTATTTCTTTTACTCTGTACTCTGAGAGGGGGGGCTTTGATTATCAGTTTACACATCTTGATCAGCATTTATGATGGTTGTGCGCGATCTGACATGATCTGGCTGGCTCTCTGACTGAATATGGTGATATTCTGGGCCGCGCGTGTATGTGTGTGATGTGCGTAGAGAGAGAGAGAGAGAGAGAAAGCTGCATGCTCCTATCAACGGAAGAGCTTGTCACAAAGTAGCGATGACAGTTCGAACTAACGGGACCACCCATTGGTTCGACCTCCTATTGGTCCGACTTGTGGTTGATTTTGTCGGAGTAACGGGAGGTCGAACCAATGGGAGGTCGGACCAGTGGGTATTTTGTCGGAGTAACGGGAGGTCGAACCAATGGGAGGTCGGACCAATGGGCAGTTCCCACCCAATTTAGCAATGATGACATGTTTAGCCACATGCGTTCATTCCATCGCTGGATGTCGAGGTGGTGCTTAGATAACGACATGGCTTACATAGACAACTGAACCTCCTTCTGGGGAAAGCCTGGTCTGATTCGGAGAGATTGCGTCCATCCTACTTTGGATGGTGCATCTCTCTTATCTAAGAACATAGGGCAATTTATTAGCCATGCTAATCCCTGACAAGCACCCAGAGTTCAGACCAGCACGCAGAGCCGCAGTTTAACACGCCCTCTGCTGGTTCCTTCGTGTTGTCACCCACCCAACCTATAGAAACTGTGTCTGCCTCGAGGCTGTCTAAGCCTAAACCCAAATCTGGTAGAGTTATTTATAGCAACTTAGTTAAAATCAAAACCACTGCCCCAGCAAGCCAACCCAATAAAACTATTAAATGTGGTTTGCTCAATATTCGATCTCTCCCATCCAAGTCTCTCCTAGTGAATGATTTAATTACAAGTCACCATATTGATATATTAACACTCACTGAGACCTGGTTGCAGCAAGATGAATATGTTAGTTTGAATGAATCTACCCCTCCTAGTTACATTAACTGTCATGTGCCTCGTAACACTGGCAGAGGAGGAGGAGTGGCTGCTATTTATCAGTCAAATCTGCTTATCAACCCTCAACCTAATAGTTCATATAATACATTTGAAAGCTTTACTGTCGGCTTCTCTCACCCAGACTGGAAAGCAGAAAAACCACTCTTACTTGCTGTACTGCACCTTATTCTGAGTTCCTAGACGAATTCCCTGACTTTCTGTCAAATTTAGCAATGAACTCAGACAAAGTCATTATAGTGGGTGACTTTAACATTCATGTGGACGTTGATGATGATTGTCTGGCTACTGCATTCAAGTCACTTTTGGATTCAGTCGGCTTCTCTCAGAGGGTAAACAAACCCACTCACACTTTTAATCATATCCTTGATTTAGTACTTATTTATGGAATAGAAGCTGACCATGTCACAGTTCTTCCTCAGAACCCCGTCTTGTCTGACCATTCTTTAATAACATTTGAATTTACTTTAACAAATTATATCCTACCTGGGAAAAAATCCCGCTACAGTAGATGTCTATCTGACACTGGTGTTTCTAGATTTAAAGAGCTTATTCCAGCAGAGCTTGCTGCCACATCCTGTAACAATATTATGGGCAGTTATACTGATTTCACCCCCACACAGGTGGACTATCTTGTGGATAGCACTGCAGCAGCACTCCTTGGGACACTTGATGCTGTCGCCCCCCTGAAATAGAAAGTTATCAATCAGAAAAGAATAGCTCCCTGGTACAGCCCAAACCTGCGCGCTTTGAAACAGAAGACCAGACAGCTGGAAAGGAAAACACATTCCAGCCAACATGAGGAAGACCGTCAAGCCTGGAAGGATAGTTTATTAATATATAAATAAAAGAACTCTGTAATGCTAGAAGCAACTACTATTCATCTTTAATAGAAAAGAATAAGAACAACCCCAGGTTCCTCTTCAACACTGTGGTCAGTCTGACCAAGAACCATAGTGTCGTTGAGCCATCCATCCCTCCAACTCTCAGCAGTAATGATTTCCTAACTTTCTTTACCGAAAAGATTGTTAATATTAGAACGAAGATTGCTAGTAATGGACCACAGATTACGGTACCCATAGAAGCACCCCCAGACTTGGTGCACACATGGATAGTTTCTCTCCCATCAACCTCTCAGACTGAACTTCTGCAATTACTTCTTCCAAGTCAGCCACATGTCTGCTGGATCCAGTCCCGACAAGACTACTTAAGGATGTCTTTCCCTTAGTTAACATTTCTTTTCTGAACCAAATCAATCTTTCCCTAGTCACAGGCTACGTGCCACAGGCCGTTAAGGTGGCTGTCATTAACCCTTTATTTAAAAAACCTTCTCTTGACCCAGATGTCTTAGCCAACTATAGGCCTATATCCAACGAGCCTGTGCATATTCTCATTTGTCCAGGTCATAGTATTTCAAAGGAGGTTAAATCGAAAGCAACTGGACTTAGTTATTAACTAACTATTAACTATTAACTAATAACTAAGTCCAGTTGCTTGCGATTTAACCTCCTTTGAAAAAGCCTATATCCAACCTCCCCTACATCTCCAAGATCCTCGAGAAGGTTGTCCTGGAGCAGCTACATGAACATCTGCACAGCAACAAGCTCTTTGAAGCTTTCCAATCTGGATTCAGAGAACACCAAAGCACTGAAACAGCACTGGTCAAAGTCTCTAATGATCTTCTTATAGCTTCAGACAGAGGTCTCGTCTCTGTACTTGTACTTTTGGACCTCAGTGCTGCATTCGACACCATCGACCACAGCATCCTGCTGCAGAGACTGGACTATGAAATTGGGATTAAAGGACCTGCCCTGAAATGGTTTAAGTCATACTTATCTGACAGCTTTCAATTTGTTAATGTTAATAACAACCATTCAGAGTACAGCAGAGTTACGTATGGTGTACCACAGGGTTCAGTCTTAGGGCCAATCCTCTTCATTCTTTACATGCTCCCATTAGGTGACATCATCCGGAAGCACTCAATCAATTTTCACTGTTATGCGGATGATACGCAACTCTACTTGTCCATGGAGCCAGATGACAGAAGCCGCCTCACCAATCTGCAAGAATGCCTGAAAGACATTAGATCCTGGATGTCCTTTAACTTCTTGCTACTGAATTCAGATAAAACTGAGGTAATCGTGTTTGGACCTAAACACCTCAGGGACTCGTTCTCTAATCAGATCGCTACTCTAGATGGCATCACCCTATCCCCGAGTACAACAGCGAGGAACCTTGGAGTCATTTTTGACCAAGACCTTTCCTTCAGCTCCCACATAAAACATGTGACTAGGACCGCCTTCTTCCATCTGTGCAGTATCACTAAGATTAGGAATATCCTCTCCCTCAAAGAAAGAGAAAGAGAACAAAGATTTGCTTATAGTTTGGTCACATTTTTGTTTAATATTTATCATAAACCTAATAATTTGGTGTTGCAGCTGTAGCCGATGTCATATCTGGCCCTCTGCGTTGTGTTTCTCACGGCCTGCCCTAGGTGGGGTTCGATCCCACGACCTCCCGCACCGGAGGCGACGATGCTAACCTCTTCGCCAAGAGGTTGACAACCACTTGGCAGGTTGGTTAGCACGTCTTTTATGGGTGGAGTGAGTGCACATCCATTACACAGCTACAAACTACTAACGAAAGGCATGGCTATGCAACAAGGCATGCATTGAGTGCTCATTTTACCCTGCCTCTACCAAGAACTGAGGCACTTTGAAACAGACCAACATTGAAAATAAATGGAGATTCAAAAAGAAAATAAAAGAGGCCATTATTAGTAAAGAACTTACATTTTTTTAAGGTTTTGAAAAGTCAAAGTTGGTTTGTATTTGTAAAATGTTTTTTATTCTTATTATTTTGTTTTATTTTGTTGTTTGTCATTTATCTAATTCTGTAAGTTATTGTATTATGTTTTGATTGTCACATATGAGTGTCTGGACCCCAGGAAGAATAGTCCTTACCAAGGTGAGGACTAATGGGGATCCATAATAAAACTAAACTAAACTAAACTTATAAGGCTCTTAATGATAAAGCTCCACCCTATCTGAAAGAACTAATCATTCCTTACTGTCCTACCAGAGCACTCCGCTCCCAGAATGCAGGTCTGTTAGTGACTCCCAGTATCTCTAAAAACAGACTGGGAGGTAGAGCCTTCAGTTACCAGGCTCCTTTACTGTGGAACCAGCTCTCTCCATGAGTCAAAGAGGCAGGCACTCTAACTACATTTAAGTCTAGGCTTAAGACCTTCCTTTATGACAGGTCTTTTAGTTAGGGCTGGTTCAGGTAGCTCTAGTTTCATGTCGTATCTCCTGGTTTTCCCTGTTAAAAGGGTTTTCCATGGAGTTTTTCCTCAGTCGATGTGTGGGTCTAAGGGCAGAGGATGTTGTTGTGATGCCATGCAAAGCCCTTTGAGACTTACTGTTTGTAAAAACGGGCTATACAAATAAATTGCCTTGCCTTGCCTGAACTTCACACATTTGAACTGAACACAGACAAAAGTCCAACCGGTCCTGTCAGTGAACTCACCTCAGAGTCTCCAGTCTACAGTTTGGACTCTCCAGTCCAGCACACAGAACCTTCACTGATGAATCACTCAGTTTGTTTTTACTTAGATCCAGTTCTGTCAGGTGGGAGGGGTTGGACTTCAGAGCTGAGGCCACGACTTCACAGTGACTCTCTGAGAGTCCACAATCAACAAGTCTGTGAAGAGAGAGAATATGGAATGTGTCAGAATGAAACCAGATGAAACACAGTTGATGCATCTGATGACAGGACGTGATGATGTGATGAACATCTGAGCTTCAGCTCATCTTCTCTGACTGAGTTTGAGAGGAAACTCTGAGACCTGCACCGGTTCAATCTGGATCTGTGTTTTAGATGAAGGAGGAAAGTGATGTCACGTTTCATCATGTGATTTGATGCAGAGTCAGGATGAAGACATGTTGTTCAGTGAGTTCAGCACAGTGAACAGTTCACTCAGAGCACATCAGAAACATGAGGTTGACCTTTGACCTTGTGTAGAAAAAGACTGAGTGGTCCACTCAGATCAACCCTTCCTGATACGACTCCTCTACAGCAGGGGTTCCCAACCACCGGACCCGGGACCGGTACTGGGCCATGGATCATTTGGTACCGGGCCGCAGAGAGAGAATGAAAAGTATAAAATTGTTTGTTTTGTCTAGTTAACACTTCGGTCGTTTTATTATGTAAATTTTTCCACTTCTGTCTGTGCATCTTCCCAGTGCTGTGCAATTGAGAGACAGCTTCACACGCATAAAAGAGTAAAAAACACACGTTGCCGGGAAAAACTCAATAATGAGACGACAGAAGACCTGACGACTGCCAACAAGAAGAAAGCAGTTCTAAAAGAAAAACCACAGGTCCTGTTTAAATTACGGGTTCATTGCAACAGGTGATTCACATGCTCCAAGCTCCACAGTGTGTAATAAATGTGGCGACCGGCTTTCTGCCGCTTCATCACTTCACAGAAAACTTACCCTGCATTCTGGATTTAAGCAGAATATCCTGAGATCACCACAAAAGCACCTGAAAACCTGCTTCCATTACAAACATATGATCTTTGTATAGCGGAGTTTTCTGCAGCGACAGCAGCAAAACAGGATCACAAGCTGTGTTTCCATTACAGATTTTCGCAAAAGTAAAAGCAATATTTCTGAAACTTCAAAAAAGTGCAATTGCTATTTGCGGGTGTTTCCATTGAAAGGTGTTTTGCAAATGAGCCATAATGCGTCTTGCGTTTCTAAGGTGATGGCACAGCCATCTCAGCTGCTACAGCTGTTGCTGTTATTGTTTTTAACAAAGACAAAAACAGCACTTGATTGCTGAAAGGCAAAGCCCGTGTGGCGCTAGCAGCGGCCACAGATAAGGGCGCACTAGGGCCAGTTGTTCCTTACCGTGCTGAAGCCCGAATGCCCCCTCCTCTGTCCCACGCTGGCCCGCACTCACACTGCCTCGAACCCAAGCTGCTCAAGCACGGTTGCCTCCGACACACGTTGATATAGAGGGATTATTTGTTTACCAACACGGCGGATGTGAGCTTTAACCTGACTGCAGAAAGAACGGAGCCTTTTAAACACCAGCGGTGATGAGGTGAAGACAACAATATAGGTGGTTGTGTCCACACACCCGTACTGGTTTATGTGACTAAACAGGACATGTCGGCGCAGGAGGGAGTGGAACGTGGATGCGAGCCAGTCTCCTTCAACCATGCAGGGAAAAGGGGAATGATAGGAAGGTTTTTCTAATTTATTGAGAAACAATGCCCAGGTCAGCAATGCATGACAAAAACCACGTGATTCATTTGTCCCCTCAAGTCACATAAACAAACACAGCACGGACACACACAACTCCGGTGACGTGTAGAAAAGCGAAAAGGGTGTTTCCATTACACTTTTGCGATACACGTTTGTATCGATACGTCTCAAAAACCACCTCATAAGAGCATAAAAACGTTTTTCGAAATGTAGGTGTTTCCATTACCAGTTTTTCATTTAGGTTTTGCGCATTTCAAGGGATAATGGAAACACACCTACTGATGGACCGGCCATGGGACCAGAACAACCGCTACATAATGATATGACAGGGACCGGGGCTGTTCGGTTAACAAACAGGCCAGCTCTGAAAAAGGGATAGATATTTAATAATACTCTAATTCTCTCTGCTCATTGTCAATTGTGATGATGAATCCTTTTTAGATCCACCAGACAAGGCTGCCCAGCCTCCCCAGTTATTTTCACTCTAGCACTTGAGCCTCTTGCCTGTGCTATCAGGAAAAATCAGAGTATAACAGGTATTAAACTTTTTGATTATGACTTTAAAGCTAATCTCTACGCGGATGACATTTTATTGACATTGTCTAGACCTGCTCTTTCTGTGCCCCATCTGCTTAAACTAATCAGTGATTTTGGTGTGTTTAGTGGTTACAAGATCAACTGGTTAAAGAGCGAGGCCATCGCCCTCAATCGTCTCACACACTCAGGTCATTTGAGTTCAACACCTATTGTTTGGAAAACCGATGGTATGCGATATCTTGGTGTTAATATTATATCCCCGATTGATAAAATTTTTGAGTTAAATGGCCCCAAATTATTGAAAACTGTGAGGGACGATTTGAACAGATGGACAAACCTACCTTTATCACTATGGGGGAGGGCAGAAGTGCTCAAAATGAATGTGCTCCCACGATTAGCTTTTCTGTTTTCCGCCATCCCATTAGAAGTCCCCCAGAGATGGTTCAGAGAAATTAACACACTATTTTCTTTATTTTTATGGAAAGGTAAAAAACCTAGAATAAGTCTGAAAAAATTATCTATCCCCAGGAAAAAGGGTGGACTAGGGATACCAGACATTCATACTTATTATTTGGCGTACAATGGTATTTATCCCCTATTCTGGGCGTATGAGAAGGAGCAGGCAGCTATGGGTAGCTGGAGATGGCTGGAGCAGAAACTTGTCGAGGTGAATTATAAGAATGTCTCCTTAGCCTCACTCTGGTATCACACCAAATGTAATAAAATCATAAAGAATCCCATAGTTTCATTCTCGTGTAGAATTGTCAATGAAATACACAAACAACTTAAAATTAATGGTTTAGTTTTACCTTCATGCCCCATATGGAACAACCTAGCACTAAAGGCCGGTGGAAAACCTATTAGTAATGAATCATGGCAAGAAAAAAGCATCACCAACCTAGGTCATATCCTGGGAAGCAGCGGAGAGATGCTCTCCTTCGATGAACTCAGGAGGAAATTTGGTTTGAATGACTCGGATATATTCCAGTACATTCAAATTAAGTCCATCATGCAAAGCTTTGCAAATATCTTATTAGCAGATAATGACTCTTTTGATGTTAAGTTCAGGGATGCAGTCTCTGGCAGTGGAAAGGTTTCTAAAATCTATAAACTGTTATGTTGTACTTCGTCTTGCATCTTTGCTAAAGGTATAAAAGCACAATGGGAGAAAGATTTGGGCATACATTTAACATCAGAACAATGGGAAACTATCTTGAGCCGCTCAAATAATCTTTCAAAATGTGTCAGGTATAAAATCATACAAATTAAGATTCTGTTCAGATCCTATATCACTCCACATAAACTTAAGAAAATGAATAATGGTGTTACAGATAAATGTTGGCATGGGTGTGGAATGAATGGAACTCTTATCCACTTACTGTGGCACTGCCCAGAAACACAGACATTTTGGTTAAAAATCAGAGATTATCTATGTAAATTATTTAAAATCAACTTTCCTTTAGAACCAGCAGTGGGTCTTCTAGGAAAACAAATAGAGGGAGCAACCACAAAAAAAATTCAATATTTATTAGACCTAGCCTTCCTTTCAGCTAAACGGTTAATCCTTATGAACTGGAAAGTGAAGAAACCAAATTGTTTTGATATAGTTAACTGGCAGAAGGACTTTCTGGAACTTGTTTCTATGGAACAAGCTGCTTCTGTCCTGCAAGATCTGGGCAGTGATCACACAGATTCTCTGAGTCAAATCATGTCACTCCTGAAAGAAAATCTAATTGATGAGGATATATCCTGATACAACACTGACAATGATGAGCCATTTTGTTCACTCTTGTTTATTGAAATTTTATTTAGTTATTTACTATTATTATTGTTGTTGTTATGGTTTCTTTGGTGGTACCTGTCATATTACTCCAAAGAAAGAGGGGAAAAAAAAAAAAAAAAAAAAAGTATTATTATTTTAATTTTATTTTTATATATTTGTTTTTTTCTCTTCTCTTTTTCTCTGAAGAGATCCTCTCGCGCTATAGGTGGAGGAGAACAGGATTAAATGTTTCCTAATGTTAAAATGTTGCATTTCATTGTGAGCGGGCAGAATGATGCTTCAATGTATCCCTCTCAGCACTCTCTGTGTGGTGCCCGGTCCTGGTGGGTTATGTCTCCAGCCCCGCCAGTCTCAGAACGGGACCACTCCATCTGTGTTATATGTGTGTGTGTGTGTGTGTGTGTGTGTGTGTGTGTGTGAGAGTGTGTGTGTGTAGTTGGGGTGACTCATGAATGTATTCATGAACTTTCATTCATGTTTTGTGTTTTGTCTTTTTTTTTTTTTTTTTTTTTTTTTTCTCTTGTTGTTGTTGTTGTTGTTGTTGTTGTTGTTGTTGCTGTTGTTGTTGCTGTTGCTGTTCCTGTTTGTTATCTTTGTTGTTCATTATGTAAAATAAAAATAAAAATTTATAAAAAAAAAAAAAAAAAAAAAAATTGTGATGATGAATCCGAATGAAAATGCCTCATTAAACTACACACCAACACAAGCACAGTAAATGAGTAGATATGAATCTAATGCCAGATAAAAAGAATTTTTAGACATAAAAAGAGATCTTATGACAAATAAGTTATTCTTTTATGGAGAACAAACAAGCAGTGTTTGAGGTTCATTACTGCCACACCATGGATGTATTTTTTGATGAAAACTCGATCCCTCAGCCCTCCAAGGGTCAATCCCACCAAGTTCACTTCAGCCTCTCAGAGAAATGGAACAGCACTTATGATGGAATCCCCCAAAGGCGACTTAAACCACTATTGGAACACAGCCCATGATTCTCTGGATACAGACGTCAGCTAAACTTGTTTCTAGCTCCTCACATGTTCTTTAAACCTGTCACCTGAGTCAGTCAGGACGTTTACATGACACTTGAAAAAACCGAATTATTGCCTTAATCCGACTATAATTGGACAACTGAAGTGCATGTAAACACCTTTGTCCGACTGAAATCGGAGTTGGAGAACTCCGATTCAGACACCCAGATAATGCAATTGGAATTCGATTTTTTCATCGTCATGTATATGCCTTAGTCGGACTGAAGCTGGACAATGCATGTGCGCATGGTCCACAACAGTAGAGACGGCAAAAGTGGAGCAGAGAAGCCGCCTGAACCTGGCAAAGTAAAGAAAAAAAAAACCCAACGTCAGCGCCGATTCAATGCATTTCACACAGCGCAACCAGCAAGAGTGTTTTATTAAAAAAAAGAGAGAGAGGGGGGGGGGGGAGCCCGTATCCTATTCTCAGCGCGAATCCGGCCCAGACTGGCGCGTCTGGTCGGAAACTGCAGTTGAGAATTTATTATTAAGCTTATAAGTTGTTTATATTCAGTTTTTTACGAGGTGACAGAAAAGTCAACAGGACAGGGGGGCGTATTAAAGCAGATATCAGTGGCACGGCCGTTTCGGCTAATGCTGTGTTCAAGGCAGGCTTTTGAAACCGTAAGTTACAGCTTCAAGTCACAACTACGACTTGGTAGCGTTCCAGGTAACCCGTAGCTCGTGTTTTTACCGTCCTGTTGTCTGTGAAAGTTCCCTATAACGGCCACTCGTAACTTCCGACCCGTGAACTCGTACCAGATCGAACTGGTATGACTTCACAGGAAGGAAAAACACAAAGTACGAGTTTCCTTGAACGCACCATGAGTTAGCAGCCCCCGCCCTTGTCAGGCATCAATTGGTCCTCGTGCTACGTCACCACATTCACGCGCATCCCTTGGCTGCACACACAGCCCTTCATGCCGTTCTCTCTCCTCATTGGATAACACTTGTATCCCACAAGGAAAATTTTCTCCTCGGGTTACAGCAGAGCAGAGTGACGGAGAGACTCGTGTTTAGGCTGAAATACTTCATGTAAGTGATTGCTGACGGAAAATAGGACTATTTAGGACTTATATTAACAAAAACATTCCACTGATATCTGCTTTAACACACTGAAACAACGGGTGACGCTGCATGAGGTGGCGGACAGTTATTCGATTTTCTCAGTTGCATGTAAATTGAGAGAAGGACAGAAGTCCGACTTGACACCAAAATTGAATTTTGAGCATAGCTCGATTAAGCTCTGCATGTAAACGTACTAAGTGTGGGCAGAGTCTGAAGACATCGTCAGACTGCACACAGCTGCCTCTGAGACATTAAAGGGTTAATACTATAGTTCATGTGCAGCAGTACTAGGGAAACATCTGGAAACACTGAGGTGGAAGATGAGTGGAACTGCTTTAATTCTATTTATCAGGTTTGAATGAAACCAAAGAGTGAAAATTAAAAACTAAAGGAGTGATTTTGTTGATTTAACAGCAACAATCACAACAAGCTGAAGATCCACGGGCCAGTGTTTAGCTCAGTTGGTAAAGCACCTGCCCCATGTGTTGAGGCTACAGTCGTCACTGCAGGCGGCCCCTGCATGTCATCCCCTCTCTCTCTGCCTCCCCATTTCCTGTCACTCTCAACTGTCCTATCAAATAAGGGCCTGAAAAGCCAAAAAATATACTTAAAAAAAAAAGCTGAAGGTCCACATGTTGGAGCTCACAGCTTTTACTACACCTCCAGAAAATACAAGACTCACCTGGAAATGTTTTGATAATAAAAATCAGTGAAAACTGTGTTAATCTGAACTCAATTAAACCACTGATCAATAATTATATTGATCATGTCTGAACTCACCGAGCCTTCCTGCAGTTCCTCACAGCTGGGATCAGTCTCCGTTGTCCCTGATCTGTTGTCTTGTACTTCCTCAGGTCCAACTGGTCCAGAACCTGCTCTGACATCTGCAGCATGTAGGCCAGAGCTGAACACTGGATCTCAGAGAGTTCCTTCTCTGATCTGTTCTCTGACTTCAGGAACTGTTGGATCTCCTGATGAACTGACTGGTCCTTCATCTCCGTCAGACAGTGGAAGATGTTGATGCTTCTGTCAGGAGAGATTCTATCACTGTTCATCTTCTTCAGGTTGTTGATGGCTCTCTTGATGGTTCCTTTGGATGGTCTGTTCTTTCTCTGATTCAGCAGACCTCCTAACAACCTCTGGTTGGACTTCAGAGAGAGGCCATGAAGGAAGCGAACAAACAGGTCCAGGTGACCGTTTCTACTGCTGAGGGATTTCTGCATGACTCTCTGCAGGAAGCCATCCAGAGGTGGAGGACTGCTCACATTAAGTCCAAAAAACTTGGGAATCTTTTTAAAGACAGACTTTGGGTTTGAGTTTTTCTCTTCGTCATCTTCTCCCAGGAAGTTCTTGAGGACCTGTCTGTTCCTGTTGGTGAAACAGTGGAACATGTAGACTGCAGCCAGAAACTCCTGAACACTCAGATGAACAAAGCAGTAGACTGTTTCCTGGAAGATCACACTCTCTCTTTTGAAGATCTCAGTACAGAGTCCTGAGTTCACCAAGGCCTCTGTGACATCCAGACCACACTGCTCCAGGTCTTCTTGGTAGAACATGATGTTTCCTTCCTGCAGCTGTTCAAACGCCAGCCTCCCCAGCTTCAGAAAAACTTCCCTGTCGGCCTCCATCAGCTCCTTTGGACTCGTCTCATGTCCTTCACCGTACTTGTTCTTCTTCCTCTTTGTCTGGACCAGCAGGAAGTGTGAGAACAGGTCAGTCGTGGTCTTGGGCAGCTCTCCTCTCTGGTCTGTGGTCAACATGTGCTCCAGAACTGTAGCACTGATCCAGCAGAAGACTGGGACTTGACACATGATGTGGAGGGTCCTGGACGTCTTGATGTGTGAGATGATTCTTCTGGACAGATCTTCATCACTGGACCTCCTCCTGAAGTACTCTTCCATCTGGGCGTCAGTGAAGCCTCGGACCTCTGTTACCCTGTCAACACATGTAGGAGGGATCTGATTGGCTGCTGCAGGTCTGGAGGTGATCCAGACCAGAGCCGAGGGAAGCAGATTCCCCTGGATGAGGTTTGTCAGCAGCACGTTGACTGATGACGTCTGTGTGACATCAGACACAACCTCCCAGTTGTTGAAGTCCAGTGACAGTCGGCTTTCATCCAGGCCGTCAAAGATGAAGAGAAGTTTACAGACAGCCAGCTGCTCTGCTGTGACCTTCTGTAATGTTGGATAGAAAACATGGAGCAGCCTGAGAAGACTCAACCGCTGATCTCTGATCAGGTTCAGCTCCCTGAACGAAAGCAGAACCAGCAGACTGACATCTTGGTTCTCCAAGTCCTCGGCCCAGTCCAGAGTGAACTTCTGCACCGAGAAGGTTTTTCCAACGCCAGCGACGCCGTTGGTCAGAACCACTCTGATGGGTCTCTGTTGGACAGGTGAGACCGTAGAGACGTCCTCTCTCTGTTGGACAGGTGAGACCGTAGAGACGTCCTCTCTCTGTTGGACAGGTGAGGCCGTAGAGGCGTCCTCTCTCTGATGGACAGGTGAGACCGTAGAGACGTCCTCTCTCTGTTGGACAGGTGAGACCGTAGAGACGTCCTCTCTCTGTTGGACAGGTGAGACCGTAGAGACGTCCTCTCTCTGTTGGACAGGTGAGACCGTAGAGACGTCCTCTCTCTGTTGGACAGGTAAGTCTTTAAAGATGTCGCTGCACTTGATTGGAGTGTCATGGAGGGTCTTCTTCTTGGACGTTGTCTCCAGCTGTCTCACCTCATGTTGGGTATTAACCTCTTCACTCTGTCCCTCTGTGATGTAGAGCTCAGTGTAGATCCTGTTGAGGAGGGTTCCACTTCCTGTTCCCTCAGTTCCTTCAGTCACTCGTTCACATCTGCTCCTCAGACTGATCTTATGTTGATCTAAAACCTCCTGCAGACCACGATCTGCTGAGAGAGAAGAGACAGAGTCAGACTGAAGACAGACTCTGACAATCTGATCAGATTATTTAAGAGAGAAAATTAGAAACAGTGAAAGTCATCACTCATAGTTGATCTTTTATTTTTTAATTTCTCAAGTTTTGGGAGCAGAACTGAGAACATCAGAGACACTCTGGTTTTTAAAAATGCAGCCTCTTTGATGAGATGTGAAACGTCTTTAACTATCTACAACCAAGTCCAGTTGACCAAGATCCAACTTCGTCATAACGCTGGGTGCTTGTTATTGTCATCTGAACCGAACATTTGGCTCATGGGTAAAAACAGTACAGTAACAGCTTCTTCAGAAGAACTTGTTTACTTTTTTAATGTCCACTCCAGAACAAGACAAACGGTGCTGTGGTGGCACTGTCATCACACTGCACCTTATCACTCAATAACAACAACGTACAGAATATTTTTAATCACATTATGTTTAATTTTTCTAATCATATAAAACATCTAACCAATAACAAAATCCCTTTATGTTTTCTTCAAACCAACTCTTCACAAAAATGAATTCCATCTTACACTTGTTTGAAAATCTTGTAAGTTGTTCCTCATTACCAATTGTGACATCATTTTAAATGTCCATCTTCCTAAAACAGGCCAAGTGTCAGGTAAAAGTCATAAAACTAAAAGGAAGACACCTGAACATGACACACCAGGTATGAAACAAAAGGACAGAGGAAGTTTGTTGTTTACATGAGTGTGGAAAAGTCTGGACCACATCGTGGTTCATAACCGTATGTTGTCCGACTAGAGGCCATTACATTACAGTTCTCTGTCATTACTGCTGTGATTGTTCATCAATATATTTTATAATTTAACAAACACCTGTTGGTTTCATTAGTGTATTGATAGACCTACATTTTCATCTTTAGATAAGTTTGTGTGGACAAGTAAGACACAACAGCTACAAAGACTTACCTGTCCAGTCCATCACAAAGCTGCTCTGATTGGCTGTCTGCAGTCCACCTCTGGTTCTGGGTCTTTGTCCACACTGGGGACAGGAGGGGTCTCCTGAAGAACCAGATTGGTCCCAGTCTGAGGTGAAGCACTGTCTGCAGAACCAGTGTCCACAGCTGGTGGAGACTGGATCCTTCAGGACGTCCTGACAGAGACCACAGCAGGACAGCTGCTGGTCCACAGAGACACCACTCCTCTTCCTCCTGTCAAGACATTTTTGTTTCAACAACGTCACAGTCACTGTTGAAAAGGCTGATGACCCTGAGTAGAGTAGCAAATCAACTTTCTCAAGTCCAAGAATCAGTCCTAATCCCGTAGTAGGGATGGGCATTTGAAGAAAACTTTTTGATCGATCTTCGGGAAAATTAACGATCAATTATCGATTCATCGTTAATATTAATATTAATAATAATATTCATAATTGAAAACAAAATGCGTGCAGCTATGGCGTGTGCCAGTAATCCGGGGCAGTCCCCGTGAAGGAAGAAGGTCAGACAACAACGTACACGGACGTCTGTGTGCTTGTGCTTCACCTGTAGGGACGGTGCCGGTGCCGGCATCATTTACAGTAAAAAAAAAAAAAAAAAAAAGCACCGTTGCGCTGCCTGGCTCACCTGCAGCTGAGCTGTCAGAGCAGCTCTGCTGTCCCTCTCTCTCTTCAGCCTCGTGTTTGGCTGCACTTGTACAAAAAAAAAAAATCACAAGCACTTTCAAAATGTGAAAGCGTGTGTTTTATTATTATTTCTGTCGCCAACACATGCGGCGGAGCGGCGCTCTGATCACAGGAGCACAGAAAAGAGAAACTAACTATGCAGGATATTTACCTTACGTTTCATTTTAACCATCGTTAAACAGCTTCGGACTAATTGTGATGTTAGATAAATGACTTGTAGCTTGTAACTTACAGAGAGTGGAGGCTCCTTCCACACCGCTGCTGAAAACCAAACCTGCTGATCAGAGCGGGCGGAGCCGCGGTGTCACAGCTCACGTCTCTGTTGCACCGAGTCCGCGACACAAGCGCGTCCCGTCATATTTAATTAATTATTTCACTCTTAAACCATGTAATAATAATAATAGGCCTGTATAATAATACTTTTATAGATTTTATTGGTTGTTATGAAAAAATAAACCCGGGGTTTATTTCTCCATGACAACCTCTGCCCTCTCCCTTATAATAAATCGATAAAAATTTTCCGTGATCGATAAAATTCTTAACGATCAATAATCGATCATCGTTTAATCATGCCCATCCCTATCCCCTAGATATTTGAGAAACCTCCAAAGGTTCCTCAGTGGTTAGGAGCTGACAGTAGGGGACGGCAATGTTTGATGCCACACAGTACGTAGTAAGTGCTACTATGCTGTGCCGAAAGCAAATTCTGCCGACTTGTTGTGCAGTCCTTAATAAATAAATAGAAATGGAAATGGCACTAAGGAGAGAGAGAGATGTGCGCAAACCTTCTTGGAGCAGTTGATCAAACGATATCGTTCAGACAGAGCAGGTAACATCCCTTTATTTTTCTTGTGTTCAGACAATGAATTCAAGAATGGTGTTACCTTCTTGACAGTTTCGACTGTGACTCCAGTCTTCCTCAGAAGCATCATCCGACGTGCTGCTGACGTGTCATATATCAGCTGGTCGGTTCGGTGGACCTGTCAGAGTCCGTCGAACCGACCACGCTCCCTCCACCCTGGGTGGTCTCTGGAGCAGGGAATCCCAGGTGTGCTAGAGAGTGTACGCCCCTTCGTCCCGGTTGATGGTGTCTCTCGCCCGCTTCCTGATCTCTATGGCCTCTTTTATCCAGGGTTTGAACTTGTTTGTTTCTGATGTGATGATTTTGCCTTTGTCCCAATCCATGATGGTTATTTCTTCTGCAGTGATCTGTGATTGCTGATTTTAGGTTTTCCTGCTCTGCTTTTTCTTTTTGTGTCTGTGTGAATCGCCCTGCTGGCTCTTTCTCGAAATTCTTTTTGATGTTCTTTTTTCCTCATGTTGAAACTCTGACACGTCGGATGACGCTTCTGAGGAACACCAGGGTTTCCGCTACATGTAATTGATCGTGGCGCACCGCCACGGCAAAATAAAAGCCGCCACACCTTCAGAATGATGATTTTTTTAATTTCATTTTTTTTAATGTTAAAATTAAGTAGCTATTAGGTAGCTACTTTGCACCCCTTTCCACTACACAGTTACAACTTTCGACTCATGCACAGCTGAGTTCTTTATTTCCTCCTCATTAAAAACCAAACAGCGCATTCAGCGTTATACCATTAATTAACGACTCTGTGGCGGCCGGGGGACAAGCGCTTCGCACCTCAGCTGTGTGTGTGTGTGTGTGTGTTCATCTCTCGCACTCTGTTTCGATTATTAAATAGCAGTGTTGGGCAAGCTACTTGGAAAATGTAGTGAGCTAAGCTACAAGTTACTCTACATGAAATGAAGCTTCACTACACTAAAGCTACCCACCAGAGAAATCTAGCAAGCTACGCTACAATAAAATGATAAAAGTAGCTTAGCTACATCAAAGCTTTTTTTTTTTTTTTTTTTTTTACATCAAACCAACTTAATTCCAAGTAGGGGTGCACTGAATGGCATTTTTTTAGCCGAAGCTGAATACCAAATAAAATCAAAACGCTTGGCCGAATAACCGAATAATACCGAATACCGAAAGTGGTTTTAAAGTTGTTGTTTTTTTGTTGTTTTTAATAGGGCCTATTGGATAAATAAAATATTTTTTTAGACTTAATTTTCAAAGAAAGTAAATGTTTATTGACTATTCTGACAGTTTTTGAATATGCCAGTTGCCGTTGCTCATCAAAAAAGCACAAGAAGTTAAATAAAGTTTTTCATTTATATCGGCCCATTGTGAGTGCTGAAAGATCTATGCAAGTACATTCCAAAAAAAACCCAAGTGTCTTTTAAAACAGTGGTTCCTAACCTTTCTTGGTCAAATTTTTTATTAATTCATCAATAAGGCTACTAGACATTTCAGGCGACCTCATTTGAATTTCAGGCGACCCCACGTGGGGTCCCGACCCCAAGGTTGGGAAACACTGTTTTAAAAGACGTCGGCCACGGACGGAGTGGGCGACATGCTGGGACGAGGAGCTTTCGTTTTAACTGCTGCAGCCGTCTCTCCCTCTCGTAGCCTACAGCATGCTGTTCAGGGTGTTTGGTTTTTAAATGATTCATTAAAAGGCGCGTTGCTACAGGAACGGTCCCCTCACTCAGCCCTGTCAGTGGCCGTGTCTCCGCTGCAGACAGGACGCACCGGGCTCTTGGAGCGACGTGCAACGGTGCGCGCGGTCGCTGTGCAGCGATAAAGTTGTCCAGCTACGGCTCTGATTCACGAACTTAACTATCCCTCCTCCTCTGTCACCTGCTGCGTGCTGCGCCCCGCTGCAGCAGATGGGCATCAGCAGATACGTACATGACGTCACATGGAAGCGGTGCATTTAAGGTCTAGAAATGCCTGGGGAAATGTAGCTTCTGTGGACGCTACCGCGCTACTGATCAATTAAATAGCTTAACTACTGAAAAGCTATTTGATGTAGAAAACAGCGACGCTACGACCACGCTACTGAGAAATGTAGTTAAGTTACTAATGCCGCTACTTGTAACGTCGCTACTGCCCAACACTGTTAAATAGGCTACAAACGTATACACATTGGCCTCACGTGTTTGTCATTCGCAGTGTTTTATTTTGAAAATTGACCAGATTCTCTCGTGTTTCTTTGTGTGACTTCCTGCCAAGATTGACACGATGGCTCGCGGCTCGTGCACAAAATAGACCAAACGCCGAAATGATCGCTGCAGGGCGCAAGGCGGCCACGGAGGATTGGACGCCGAAATGAAAATGCCTGCGCATCCTGGCGGAAACACTGAACACTGTCGAAACTGTCAAGCAGGTAACATTGTTTCTTGATTTCATTGTCTGAACACAAAAAATATAACTAATATATACGACAGATGTCTTATTACCCATCCTGCCAAATTTGAATGCTAGAAAAATTGTATTTTAAAATCATGACAAAACCAAGCAGTTCTCTCAGCTCAGGAGGCTGCCGGTTTGTCTGCTGCACTTGCAGAGCTTTGTCTGTCAATCAAATAACACCCAACAACATCTGTAGCGGATGCTGCTCACTGTCTGATTGTACAGTTATGCCATAGGAGGCTATGTTTGAGCTGTCAGACTCACGGGCTCTATTTTCGTAAACTAGCGCAGGCGGGGCGGATCTGTCCTGCGCTTCGCCTTCGTCTCGCCAACGGGGAGTGTCCAGGAGCAGTTTGCAATTTTCCTTAATTGCACAGCGAAGCATAGCGGGGCGCAATCCCGCCTCCTTCCCGCCCAACGGTGCAAGTGGCATAGAGGGCGGGGAGAAGGCGTGGAGTGGGTTTAACACAGCCGAGTCGGTTCTTCACCAATCAAATGAGCTCCTCTCCTCGCCCTTAAATCCGCCGCGGGCGAAGCGCAAGTTTGATTTCACCGTGGAAGAGGGAGTCAGCAGTGAGACGGGAGGAAACTGATAAGAAAGGAGTATCTGTGCACTGCAGCACCTCCACAGGTGAGGAGGTCGGTGCTCTCAGGAAGGACCAGCAACTTGAAAAGAACAAAGGAGCCTGGAGCACACGAGTCACTGGTGATGCGAGTAGTTTACTTAGTGCAAAGCAAAACAAAGACCAACGTTTCGACGTACAACGTCTTCATCAGGGTCAAATGGTTCTGGTGCGGTATACGAGGCATTTAAATATCCTCCCGACTGTGATTGGTTGAGGAGGGTGGGAGTGCCAGCACCTATCACATGGCCGCATACATCGTTTCCAAACCAATCAAACGTGCTCATTCGTTACAAGATAAAAAACTATAGTGGCATATAGCAAAACCAAAACGAAAAACAAAAAACACACAGTAGCCTAATAATGCAAAACACGGACCTCACAGGCTGACTATGCAAAATTAGTCTGGGAGGAGGTTACTGATGTTATCCAGGTTTGCTCTGACATATTGAGAGCTGTTGCCCAGTAAAAAAAAAAACACCTCCCCCTGCTGCGCGGCCACACCCATCTCGGCGCACCGCAGTCTACCAATTTACCAAATCCGCTGCGCACGTTGTTGCACTGGAGGAAATTACCACTGCGCTGGCCTCGCTAGGGTTCGCCTCGCTGCGCCCCCCCTGAGTTACACCAGGAAAATAAAGCCCAAAGTCTCCCATTGCTGGGCGGAGGCCAACTATGAGCCTGACACTCCAGCGCCTCACCTAGACTGTGTGGCCCTTTCTTCACTGCTAAGGTTTTATGTGCAATTTCCATTAATATAGTGGAGTTGTGGGGGTCATAGCTAGCTGGAAGCTGATCTACGTCACTCAGCTTCCTCTTTAGTCCAGCCTGAAACAACATAGAAATCCATGTCCTCAAAAACAGTTTTACAATCAAACTCCACAGTTCAGTTCTAAACAATTTTCAATGTTTTCAGCAACTTATTTAAATGTTTACAATCAAATGCAGAATGTAAACTGGAGTGATGTTGCCATGTAGTTTGTAGTTTGTGTTAGTGAGACTGACCGGTAATGTAACAGTTGTAGTTTAAAGTACATGTTCTGTTGATATGAGGATACACTACCTGTCTATGGTTTCTATGTTTCTATTCTGTTTCAGAAACCACACACACTAAAGTCACTGCAAGGGATGGTAAATGGTAAATGGACTTGCACCTACAGTATATGGTGCTTTTCTAGTCTCTTGGACCACTCAAAGCGCTTTACACTGTGGGTCACATTCACCTTTTCACACACACATTCATACAGCACTGGCCATAGCGCAGGAAACTAATCATTATCATACATCCAATGGACGCATCGGGGGAAGTGTGGGTTCAGTGTCTTGCCCAAGGACACTTCGACATGTTGCCAGGAGGAGCTGCCCAATGGATGGATCAGCTGATTGTGCGCGTGATGTATCTGGTTCCTGGTTTCGCTCTGTTTCCTTCACATGAGTCTAATGAGTGAATCATCTTCAGCTCAGTTTACAGTAGAAACTGTCTCTCACCATGACTCTGAAGGTCCAGGTCCAGGTCTGAAGTTTAGAGGCCATTCTCTGGACTGGTCACTCTTCATGGACCAGCAGGTGTGTCCAGGTCCAGGTCTGAAGTTTAGAGGCCATTCTCTGGACTGGTCACTCTTCACGGACCAGCAGGTGGGTTCAGGTCCAGGTCTGAAGTTTAAAGGCCATTCTCTGGACTGGTCACTCTTCACGGACCAGCAGGTGGGTTCAGGTCCAGGTCCAGGTCCAGGACTGAACTCTAGAGGCCATCCTTTGGATCGGTCGCTCTTCATGGACAGACAGATGGATCCTGGAGACTCTGCTCTCAGTCGCTGGTTCTGACCTCTGCAAACACAAACATGTTTTTATTCACATCACACTAATCACTGATCAGTTCTCTGATATCTATTGGTCCTCATCCCTACGTCACCACATTCACGTGCATCCCTTGGCTGCACACACAGAGAGGACCGCCCCTTTATGCCGTTCTCTCTTCTCATTGGATAACGGTTGTAGGATACAAGGAAAGTTTTCTCCTCAGCTTACAGCAGAGCAGAGTGACTGACAGACCCGTGTTTCAGACCAAACACTCTATATAAGTGATTGCTGTCGGAAGATATAACTATTTAAGACTGATATTAACACAAATATTCCGCTTACTTCTGCTTTAATTTTTATCGTCATTAAACAGCTTTGGACTAACTGTGATGTTAGATAAATGACTTGTAAGTTGTTATAGTGAGAGTGGAGGCTCCTTCCACATCGTGACTAGAAACCAAACCTGCTGATCAGAGCCTCTGACCCGGTGTCACAGCTGGGGAGCATACGTCAGTCAGACCACCCAAAAGTCCGACCACCCATCTCTCCGGCTACCCATTAATCCGACTTTTCTAGACCCATTGGCCCGACTGCCCACTCCTAAGCCACAGCCGCCCAATGGATGGATCAGCTGATTCTGGGCGTGTCTGAATCCATCAATTGAAACTGCAGAGGTGGGGACTCTGAGGTTTGTTGTGAACCTTCAGAGTCTGATGTATCTGGTTCCTGGTTTCTCTCTGTTTCCTTCACATGAGTCTAATGACTGAATCATCTTCAGCTCAGTTTACAGTAGAAACCGTCTCTTACCGTGACTCTGAAGGTCCAGGTCCAGGTTCAGGTCCAGGTCTGAAGTTTAGAGGCCATTCTCTGGACTGGTCACTCTTCACGGACCAGCAGGTGGGTCCAGGTCCAGGTCTGAAGTTTAGAGGCCATTCTCTGGACTGGTCACTCTTCACGGACCAGCAGATGGGTTCAGGTCCAGGTCCAGGACTGAACTCGAGAGGCCATCCTTTGGACTGGTCACTCTTCATGGACAGACAGATGGATCCTGGAGACTCTGCTCTCAGTCGCTGGTTCTGACCTCTGCAAACACAAACATGTTTTTATTCACATCACACTAATCACTGATCAGTTGAGTCTCCAGTGACGTTGGCGTCCAGCACCACACACAGTAGTGAAGGATGAAAGCGACACAGCAGCATCATAGACATAAGGGATAATGTATAGTTCTGAGGTTGTTATGGAGAAATAAGGAGAGGGATTTCATAGAAGTCCGACCACCCATCTCTCCGACTACCCATTAATCCGACCTTTCTAGGCCCATTGGCCCAACTGCCCACTGCTTCGACCAAAATAATCCCTATATTCCGACCAGGGCTAAATCCGACCATCCAGAATTCCAATTTTGGACCGGACCAGCTCTGGGTCAGCTTGGAAAGGCTCGAGGCGAAGGAGACTCACGGCTTATGTGTTTGCCTCTTTCTTTTCTATTTGCCACCGGCTCTCCTGTTTGTGTCATTTTGTGGAGCAGTAAGGCTAAATATCTGCTACTCTGCTCTGCTCATGCTGCTCTCACTCTCTCTCTCTCTCTCTCTCTCTGCACCAAGCAAAAACTTCACTCCCTGTCACTTCTTTCTGTAATTTTGATGCACGTTTGTTTTTACCAGTTTCCATTGTATTTCCTATCATGATCAATCCTAAGCAAATGTTTATTATAGCAGCAAAAGGAAATGCACAATAGTAAACCATATACATTAGGTTCTCAAGTTAGCTGCCAATCTGCAGGGTGGCGCGTGTCATAAGCTGAAAGACAAAAATGTACACAAGCAGGAAAGCTGGTGGAAAAAAAGAAAAGAAAGCCGAGCCGGTCGCAGCAGCGGCGTGGAGCAGTGCGTGACTCTGCAGCGGGGACTGTCATGTCTCTGCTCCGTGACACCGTCGGTGAGCACTGTGGGACGTAGGGGTGCAACGTTACAGGTAGCCCACGGTACGATATGTACCTCGGTTTTTGGCCACGGTTCTCTGTACGGTTTCGGTTTGTGTTTTGTGCAGAGAACTTTTTTTTTCTCCCAAAATAATGTTTATAATTTATAATATTTCTAATACAGCTCTCCTCTCTCTCTATCTCTCTCACTCACACTCACACACACACACACACACACACACACACACACTTGAACTGTCTGTGAACAGCCCCTAGCTCCTCCCTCTGCACACTCCTTTAGTCTTTCAGTAGGTGAACACTCTGAAGCCACTTTCAAACAGAGATGGCGCTATATTGCCGTCATGGAAGACGTCACTATGCTGGCAGCCACAGTCTCTCACTGGGAAAGAAGACGTTAGTCTATTGTGTTTTTTTTAAACAGCCTTTCACCACCTCTCATCCCTGTCAGTCAACTCCTGCTCGACCTCGGTCTCTCTATCGCGTGCGGACACGCGGGCACGCGGATACGCGACCACACACGTGCAGTGTGCATGGACAGAGTCCTGCTGGAACTCTAATAAAAGCTAAATGTGCTAAATCGCGCTAATAACTAATTAATTTCCCCCGCGATTGCGATCAGCGACCGCTCATGCCGCCGCCTGTTTGTTTTCTTTTTTTTTTTTTTTCCCCTCTTCTGTGTGTGAGGCTGAGCTGCTGCACTTTCAGTTGCAGGGGGGGAGTCACTGTGAGTGTGTGGAGGCTCAACAGTGATTGGACATCGACTCACGGGGGCGGGCTTTCGCCTTAAACGGCCAGGCACACACATACACGGCACAGCTGCCTGTAAAGCAGTAAGAGCTGATGGATGCTGAATCTGAAATACCGCGGTCCAAGAGCGTATTGCACCGTGCAGGCCGTACCGAACGGTTCGGTATTTTACAGAGAACCGTTGCATCCCTAGTGGGACGGGGCCGGGACTCAATGCAGCGCCCGCTAAATGTTGAAAACGGTGGTGGTATACGTGCTCCCAAACCAGAAACGTCTAAAGTCGCTCTTGACAAGGGAAAAGAAAGTAGGGACCGGACCTGCCGTGCTGTGTAAAAAAAAAAAAAAAAACCACAACAACAACAAACTGACAGCGATCATGTGTCACGACTTCCTGTATCTGGTCCTTCAAGTTTAAAGCCCTATAGCCTTTCATATACAGTTCAGTCATATTGATTTTGACTTAATTTTGACAAAACACAGCTCCAAATGTTTTTTTTTTCCTGCGACTAATTGACCAATGAGATTTTGGTCGGCTAAATTGCATTGTATTATAATTGCTTAACTAATGTAAAGCGCATTGAGTTTGCCCTGTGCATGCATTTTATAAATAAAATTGAATTGAATAATGTTTTTGGTCGACTATTTGGGGGCAGCCCTAGTTATAATTGTTAATGTTAGGCTATATATTGTTGTTATAATAAATAATCCAGTTTTTGCTATCAAAATCTCTTCTTTTTTTAACCTTAATAAAATTCAAATTCGAATCGAATCGTGTATCGAACCGTGGGTCAGAAAGTGGACAGTGCGCTTGGTCATAGTTCAGCACTACTAAGACAAAATATCAGCAGTTCACTCTTCACAGATAAACCCATGAGACTGTCCATATAGTTATGAGGCAGAAAGAGATCTATTGCACGTCTGTCCGTCCTGGGTGAGGGATCCCTCCTCTGTTGCTCACCCTGAGGTTTCTCCGATTTTTCCCTGTTAAAAGGGTTTTCCATGGAGTTTTTCCTCAGTCTAAGGGCAGAGGATGTTGTTATGATGCCACCAGAGGGCTCAGGCAACACCAGAGCAGGTCCAGGTGTGGAACAGCAGCGGCCCAAGTGCAGCGCACAGACCCAAGGTCTGGTCAGACGATGGAGAACTCCAGCCAGGAAGCACCCCACAGTGCTGAAGATCTCTCCGCACTTGAGCAGCCTCAGCACCAGAGACCAGCCCACACAAACCCTCCCCTGGTTACCCCAATCCATTCGGCAAGGAGAGAGAAGATCAAGTGGCCAAAGATGTCAGATAACACCATCTGGATGCAGCTCGATGACGACCTCGACGGCATCCTGGAAGCAATCTCATCAGGCCCAGCGCACAAGAAGGTTGACTCCATCACAACCATAGCATACAACCTTGCTAAGGAACGGTTCGGGACAATGGAGCGGAAAGGGCAGCCACGACAGCAGAAAGAACCTAACAGGAGGGAGAGGGAGATTCGCCGCCTGAGGAGCGAGATAAAGGCACTCAACAAACAGTACAAAATCAGCTCACCAACCGAGAAAGAGGGCATCAAAGACTTAACAAGCAAGCTGCGGGAACAATTGTGCAAGGTCAGGAGAGCAGAATACCTACGGCAGCAGCGACGGAAGAAAGAGAAGAGGCGAGCACAGTTTGTCAAAGACCCATACAGCTTCACGAAGACTCTTCTTGGCCAACAAAAATCCGGCACACTCTCCAGCTCAAGGGCGGAGGTAGAAGAGTTCCTTTCGGAAGCCCACAGCGACGCCAACAAGAGTCAGGGTCTGGGAGCCAACCGCAACATCTCGAGGCCTGGAAAACCAACAGCGGAGCTGAATGTGAAGGAACCCACATGGCAGGAAATCCAGGACATCGTCCGCAAAGCCAAATCATCAGCAGCCCCTGGCCCTAGCGGTATGCCATATAAGGTGTACAAAAAATGTCCAAAACTTCTTCGGAGGTTGTGGAAGGTCATGAGGAAGATCTGGGCCAAGGGCACAATTCCACCAAGCTGGAAATTGGCAGAGGGATGTTTTGTCCCGAAAGAGGAGGGGTCCTCCACAATCTCCCAGTTCAGGACAATCTCCCTCCTGAATGTAGAGTGTAAGATCTTCTTCTCAGTGCTGGCAAGAAGGATCACCTCGTATATGATGCAAAACCACTACATCAACACATCCATCCAGAAAGGTGGCATCCAAGGCTTTTCTGGCTGTCTGGAACACACTGCAATGATCAGCCAATTGATTCGAGAAGCAAAGCAAAAGAGAGGCGACCTAACCGTTGTCTGGTTAGATCTTGCTAATGCTTACGGGTCAATCCCACACGATCTCATACAAGAAGGACTTGACCACTATTACATCCCAGTGGCAATCCGAGACATGATCACCAGCTATCTTGCTGGGTTCAAACTCAGGTTTACATCGGCCCTTTTTACCACCAACTGGCTGGACCTCCAAAAGGGGATCCCTACAGGGTGTACCATCTCCCCCATCTTATTCATCATGGGGATGAACCTTCTGATAACAGCAGCAGAGGGCATAACCCGGGGCCCTAAATTGGAGTCAGGTATTGTCCAGCCAGTGCTGCGAGCGTTCATGGATGATATCACAATAACAACCGTTACCCACGTTCAAGCAAGATGGGTACTGGAAACTTTGGGCAGTGTTGCCTCGTGGGCAGGGATGCTGTTCAAGGCCAGGAAGTGCAGACGCTTGATTATAAAGAAGGGCAAAGTTACCAGCAAGTTCTGTCTCCAAGTCCAGGGTGAGGTCATTCCATCCATCGAGGACAGCCCGATAAAGTGCCTGGGGAAGTGGTTCAATGCATCGCTGACAGATGGCACCAACGTTGCTGAGGCTGTGAAGCAGACTGAGGAGTGGTTGAAGAAGATTGACAAATCTTTACTTCCGGGCAAGTTCAAGACCTGGCTGTACCAACATGGCCTCTTGCCCAGGCTCCTTTGGCTCTTCACCGTCTACGAGTTCCCCATGACTGTTGTGGAGGTCATTGAGAGGAAGACAAACAAACATCTAAGAAGATGGCTGGGCATTCCCCCAAGTTTCTCTTCAGTGGGCCTCTACATCCGGTCTGGGCAGCTGCAACTCCCCCTGTCATCAGTTGTGGAGGAGTACAAGGTGGCAAAGTGCAGAGTTGTACTTAGCCTGAGAGATTCCAATGATGACCTGGTAAAACAAGCAGGGGTTACAACTAGGTCCGGGCGCAAATGGGCGGCTGATAAAGCTGTGGAGCAGGCAGTGAGCTCACTAAAGCTGCGAGACATCATCGGCAACCAATGCGTCCACCGGCAAGGCCTCGGCTCTGCTCACTTTCAATCGTGGGGAGGAGCAAGTGCAAGGACCAGACGAGACATGGTGCAGGCGGAGGTTCGGAGCAGAGAAGAGGAGAAGCGGACAGCTAGGGCAGTGGAACAAGGTTCCCAGGGAGCTTGGACAAAATGGGATCTGCCCAAGCGCAAGGTCACATGGCAAGAAATGTGGCGACTGGAGCCCTATCGCATCTCCTTCCTCTTGAGATCCGTGTACGATACCTTACCTTCGCCATCACACCTGCACACATGGGGACTGAGAGAGGATCCACTCTGCAAACTCTGTGGCCAGAGGGGGACTCTGGCACACATACTGTCTGGGTGTAGAACAGCTTTAACCCAAGGGCGGTATAGGTGGCGCCATGATAAAGTCCTCCTCTCACTCGCTGACACCATAGAGCGGGAAAGAGTCAAGAAGAGGGCAGCAGGTACAGCAACAGGGAGAACAATCACCTCTCTTAGAGAAGGAGCCAGGCCCACTCCAACAGCAAAAAGGAAGTCCAACATCCTTCAATCTGCAAGCTCCTGGGAGATGAGGGTTGACGTGGGAAGGAGGCTGCAGTTCCCGGAGGTGGTCCAAACAACCCTTCGGCCTGACATCGTGCTGTGGTCAACTAAAGACCAGAAGATAATACTGGTTGAACTGACCGTTCCATGGGAGGAAGGCTGTGAAGTGGCCCATGAGAGGAAGGCCTTAAAGTACCAGCCCCTTATCCAGGATTGCAGAGACAAGGGCTGGCAGGCATGGTTGTTTCCCGTGGAGGTTGGGTGCAGGGGCTTCCCAGCTAAGTCGGCATGGCGCTTGATGTCAGCTCTGGGCGTGGACGAGCGGAGCAAGAAGCAAGCGGCCCGTAGGATGGGGGAGGAGGCGGAACGCGCCTCGTGTTGGATCTGGAGTAAGCGTGAGGAGGAAAGCTGGAGGCCAGGGGCAGGTGGGCAGTGAGTTGGCCACTCACTGCCGGCCCACCAACTGGAGGGTGTTGTGGTTGAGGGCCGAAACACTCAGTGAAGGTTGTGTACCACCTGATGACATCTGCTCCTGGCCTAAGGCTACAGCTACCTACTAAGGTAGCTGAAGAAGGCACCCACAAGTGTATGTAAATAGCTGTAAAGCCCTTTGAGACAAACTGTTTGTAAAAACGGGCTATACAAATAAAATTGCCTTGCCTTGCCTTCTCCTGAAGTAGAAAAATATTTTTTTTATTCAAAAGACAACGTTTCGAGCGCTGGCTCTTCGTCGTATTTGACTTATATTGTTGATTGGAGAGCAACAATATAATAATAATACTAGTCATAATAATAATAATCATAACAAGTGTGCCCCCAGACCCCCTAGGCCTACAGTGGTTCAGTTTAGGTGTGTGTTTTAGATTTTAGATTTAGATTTAGATGTTTTAGTTTTAGTCTAGCACACGCACAGAGGAATGCGTAAAAAAACAAATTTTGACCACTTCATGCTGTTTAGTACATTTTTGTGTATAATATAGAGCCATTTAGATCCATGTTTGTAAGTCTTTTTTCCCCCCTGGATTATATTTTCTAAAGTTGCAACAAGCGGGGTCAGAGTGTATGATTGAAAACCACCACGGTCTGCTTCCCGTTCAGGCATCGCCTCCTTCGGATGCTGAGACATTGTGTTTATTAGTTTTAAAACATGAACAATGCAAGAACAGGAGCCGGACCCTCTATGGAATTTACAGGAGATTAAGTTGATATCTCAGTCAATATGTGCTCCTATCCTGCTTCTGGGCCGGATTAGTCGGGCTAATACACTGTCGTAATTACTGGGAGTCGGTTGAAATCGAGGAAATGGGAGGTCGGACTAATGGACGCAAAAAGATGTGTGGTCGGAGAAATAGGAAGTCAGAGAAATGGGAAGTCGGACTGACGTCACGCGCCCGTCACAGCTCTCCTCTCATCTCGGTAGCACCGTGACTCCGCGACACAAACGCACCCCGTAAACAGTAAAGTTTAATCTCTTGTTCAGGACAGATTACGACTACACACAATACACACATCGTAACACGTGTATGGTTATCCATCGATCCACTGATTGATTATCAAATGTTGGTAATGTTTGGATTCACTGATTGATGAGTCATTGCTCTTCCAGTCGGCTGTTGCTATGGAGTCCCTAGCAATGGTCCACTCAACGGTGATCTATCGAGAAATAAACACCGCAGAATATTTGTGATTGACCAATCAGAATCAAGTATTCAAGAGAGCCGTGTTCTAAAACAGTTTAGAGTCAGTCAGTCATTAACTGTGTGCAGTGTCCAGCTGCTGAACATCTGTCTCACATCAGCTCTACACAGGATCACACACTGACACTGCTCAGCATCTGGACAACATCTACGTCTACCTGGACACCAGTTGTCCCCCTACAGTCACATAAAGACAGAACAACAGGAGGACAAAACACACACACCTACTGAAGATGTGAATGTGTAAAAACCCAAAGAACCAGGAAGCCATTCATTAAAACTAGTTTCCCAGGATTCCCTGGCTGGGTGGAGGCGGAGCACGCTGAGGACCTGAAGTACCTGTTTGGTGAAAACGTCACACACAAGAAACATTACTGACGTAATGTTGCAGCAACTCAACACACTCAGCTAAGTGGATGTTCAGGTTTGTATCAGGTCTCTTACTGTGAGTCTGAAGGTCCAGGTCCAGGTTCTGGTTCTGGTCCACATCCAGGACTGGAGTCTGGAGGATTTATTTTGGACTGGTCACTCTTCAGAGATGGACAGATGGATCCTGGAGGCTTTGGTCCGTCCTCCTCTTCCTCCACTTTAACGCTCATCTTCCATCTGAGAGGGAAACCAGGAACACACACACACACACACACACACACACACACACACACACACACACACACACACACACTGTTATTATTATTATAGTTATTATTGAAGTAACAACAATAATGTTGCACTCACCGTCTCTAAAATGACATCCGAGTCTGAACTCGCTGAACACTTTCACTTTGACTGCCTGTACCTGTTCAACACCTGTAGCTCTCATGGCTCCTCCTCCTTTTACTGGAAAACACATGACTCTCTGTCAGCGTGTGTTGTTCAGATACAAGTTGTTCAAACCAGTTGTTGTTTTATTGACTCACCTGACCAGCTTTCAATTAAATCTAATCCAACTGTATGAGATAATTAATGATGGAAATCAATAAATACATACAGATAAACAGCATTTTCAGCTCCATATACTGTAGTACAAAGGTGTCAGGAGAAGCTGAACATCTGAAACATCTGTAATCAGTCACCAAGACTAAGTGAAGAATAGAATACCTAAAAAGCATGACAGTATCTTTTTTTTTTTTTTTTTTTAACTTTATTGCCTTTATGCACATTAACAGGCAATTAACATCACAAAGGAAAACAGATCAAACAATCTTGAGATTGGGTCTCATCTGTCACACAAATAGCATGTAAAGGGTATTGCACATATTTTATCTGGTTCTATATGGGTCCATGGCACTGGTCCGACCTCCCATTAGTTCGACCTCCCATTGGTTCGAACTCTCATTGGTCCGACAATCGGAGTAATGAGAGTTCGAACTAATGGTAGGTCCTCATTAGTTCGAACTGGACTAGTTATTAGTCAAACTCTCCATTCTTACCGTTCACTATGCATTTATATCATTATTCATATAGGCTCCACCTGTCAATAAGACACACGTGGAAGAAGAGGTGCAGTTTATTGTGTTTCACCAACGAGGAGCTGTCATTACGCATGACTTTTACGCACTGCTGCGCGCTCATTAGTGTCCGTAATTAAACCTTGACACTCATATCAAATCAAACTTACATTACAGACAGGTGGATTGGGTTCTCTGTCTCTCTCTCCCACTCCGAACAGACAGACGGACGCAATCAGAAAGGAAACAGAGGCTGCGCATTGATCCTTTTTTCCTTTCTGGGATCAAACGGATCATGTGCATAATTAACTGCAAAACAAGCACTTCATATTAATAACATATAAGGCTCATTATGCTTCCAGCCTGTCTAGCCTCTACCTGCTGTTTTTACTAAACTTAACCAACTCCTTTCTTCATTGCCTGAACCTAACCAAAGCCAAATTGACTTTTTTTCTCTCTCTCTCTCAGTCTGCTGTCAGCAGCAGCAGCGGCTGCAGCAGGCTCGCACCCGTGAAGTGAGCTCAAGCCGCCGGGTTCAGCCACGCTCGAGCGGAGGGGGGGAGAGGAAAAAAAGTGTATTTCTTTTACTCTGTACTCTGGTTGGGGCTTTGATTATCAGTTTACACATCTTGATCAGCATTTATGATGGTTGTGCGTGATCTGACATGATCTGGCTCTCTGACTGAATATGGTGATATTCTGGGCCGCGCGTGTATGTGTGTGATGTGCGTAGAGAGAGAGAGAGAGAGAGAGAGAAAGCTGCATGCTCCTATCAATGGAAGAGCTTGTCACAAAGTAGCAATGACAGTTCGAACTAATGGGACCACCCATTGGTTCGACCTCCTATTGGTCCGACTTGTGGTTGATTTTGTCGGAGTAACGGGAGGTCGAACCAATGGGAGGTCGGACCAGTGGGTATTTTGTCGGAGTAACGGGAGGTCGAGCCAATGGGAGGTCGGACCAATGGGCAGTTCCCTTCTATATAAGCATGACAGTATCTTAATAAAAGAAACAAGTGAACGTAACGTTGGATACTCCTCCCACAAATTAAACAAACCCTTAAATGAAATGTTGAAATAGTTACTCAGTTGTTTTGAGTTTGACTTTAGTTTAGTTTAACTTTATTGTCCACCTAAGTGGAAATGTGTATTTAAAACTAACTAAAATTACAGTACTACAGACAATCCATACAAGTGGACAAGAAATAACATCAAACAAATAGTAGCAGTAATAGGTAAAAAATCTACTTGAAATCAGGTTCAATCGTTTGCATTGAGTGCTTGTATCCACCACTTTCCAGAGAATGCCGCTGGGTGTCGCCATGACACTCCATTCCACTGTTACTGTATTGTTGATAGCATAGACTGGTTGATAGACATTGGCTGTGATGACTTTATTTATAATCATCACCTAATTTTAATGAGAACAATACGGACAAGGTTCTAGCTTTATGTCACATTTTCACGTCACTATATCACCGTTGTGACTACTCTGATGTTTATGAAGTCTATAAAACTAATTGTTGAACAAACATTTTAGATTAGCTGGGCTAACCGTTAGCTATTAGCCGTTAGCAGCGTCAATAAACAATAACTCAATAAACGGCCCATGAAATTTTTTTTTTCCAGCGGATATCCTAGTTCCAACATGACTGAGCTAACTGGAGTAGTTTCATGTTGTGTCCCACAACGGGAGGGTTTTAACAGCTGACGTCCTGATGTTAGTTTGCTGCTGCTGTTAGCTGTCAACAGCAGCAAAGCTAACAACTACGATAACCATGACTAATTGCAAAAACGTGCACACAGAAATAGTAATGTTTGTTCTATAATTCGTTTTCTAGACTTAACAAACATCAGATTTAGTCACAACGGTTTTGGCAGCCCGGAGCCCACATTTGGTAGGCCTACCTACACCGGTGGCTAACGCTACCAGTTAGCCGCTCGCTAGAATGCTACTAAAACCCACTTCCGTTGTGGTGTGACGCAATGGATCATGGGGAAATAAAGTGGTGGATAGTACATGGAACAAAAGATTTCATAGATGTTCTTGCTTGCCCTTGGAACCCTGAATCGGTGGCCTGATGGGAGCAAATCAAATTTAATTCAATTTAATTCAAGTTTTCATGAGTATTGATGTTAATACCACTGACTTCTCCTTATCATTATAAAAATGTCTGTAGTATTTACCATGAGCTGCTAAAATCACAAACA
Organism: Trachurus japonicus; assembly: GCF_045865225.1. Lineage (NCBI taxonomy): Eukaryota > Metazoa > Chordata > Actinopteri > Carangiformes > Carangidae > Trachurus > Trachurus japonicus. Next base: position 3,237,249 of record NC_140915.1, on the reverse strand, counting down.
TGGATGAAGACTTTTCATTTCTGTTGTTAATCTGCATAGTGTGAAAAAATAGATGAAAAATAATTCCATCCCATTTATTTTACTATTGTACCCAAATCAATCATTTTCTGGACTCAACTTGAACAATATATAGTGTGTTAAATTAACATTAACGTCTTAATTGACTGTAAAGGTGTTATAATGTAGTCTATTTTGTCCATGAAAAACATGACATTAGGCTACATTACAAATCTACTCATTCTATTCGGCAAATTCCATAGGCTATAGGCTATACACAAATGTGAAAACTCAAAAATTTGCCTTAACTTAAAGGAGCATTATCGCAAATACAGCAGTAATAGCATAAAATAAGATGAAATATGCAAAAGATGGGTCGGGGGGAGCCATAACTAAATTTACAAAAAAAATCGCCAACAGTATAGTGTCCGTGGGGCAAATGCAGCATTTGTCTTTGTTATGATCCAAGCCGGCCCGGCGCTTGCTGCGTTAAAATGCACTCGGAACTCGCAAATCCGACCCCCGAACCTGACAAATATGCAACAGTAAATTGTAATGTAGCAGTGTCAGGCTGCTCACAGTCACTGAATCGCTGGTAGAACACTTTGTCTCCACGTCCCTGTGTCTTTCTTCAGCTGTCCTCTCAGCGTTAGGAGGAGGACGTTTCAGTTGCTGTTGTTGTCGTTGTTGTGGTTGTATGCGACGTAGAGCTGCCGCTTCCACTAGCGAGTTTTCTTTTTCCCGCGATTGCACGTTCATTCAGCCTGGCGAGGGAGGAGGAGGGGGGAGGAGGGGGGAGGGAGAAGGAGGGGGGGCGGGGGGGGGGGACTAAACGAGGCTGCTCTCTCTCTCTGACAGCTGCCCACTTGTTTATATCTGATAAACTCCGCCTGGCTCCATCTAGTGGCCGAATTAAGGATTTGGATTTGCGATAATACTCCTTTAAGAAGTTTCCTACATGAATTTAAAGAGTACATTAAATCCCTTATACTAAGTAATTGACACTATAAACAAAGCATCACATCCACAGCAAGAAGTTTTTCAAAGTAAAAAAATAATCTATGTTTATGTTCTATGTTTTGTTCCCTTTTTTTCTTATCCCTGTGTGTCATTTTATTTATTTATCTACCTACTTTTCATTATTATTCTATATTGTTAATACTAACTTATGAAAAGTAAATTGGAGCACTCTGTCTGCTGTTCTATGTACATCTGATTGTTGTACCATTCTCAATAAGGCTGATAGAGAGAAAAAAACAAACAAAAAACCTGCCAAACCGTTCAGACTTGTTTACAGCCGTTGCTGGAGTAACGGAGCTCAGAAACACACACACAAACATACACACAAATCAACACACTACCACAGCTTCTGTCCGTCGGTTGGGACGTTTGAATTGAATGAGCATGACGTGATGCTGACGGTTGGTAACCTAGCAACGGCAGCAGTGGCTCGCGGGCAGCGCGGTTCAGAAACTAACGGTCGTTGTCACTGGACAGTTGCTGTTGAAGACTTGGCTCAGTCTGGAAGCTAACGGCTAACAGCTAACGGCTAACGACCACACATCAAACTGCAGCCACTTTGCTGGAGTGTTTTGTTCTTCTCAGGTAAGTTTATTGATGTTAAAATATGTGAAGAGCAAATTAAAGCGACCTGACTTCATCTCATTTAAAGTATATTTTTTTGGCTTTTCATGCCTTTATTCGATAGGACAGTTGAGAGTGTGACAGGAAATGGGAGGCAGAGATGAGGGGAATGACATGCAGGATAGGGCCGTCCGACGCGAGACTCGAACCGGGGCCGCCTGCAGCGAGGACTATAGCCTCAACACATGGGGCGGGTGCTCTACCAACTGAGCTAAACACCGCCCCGACTTCATCTCATTTAAGAGAGAATATCAATGAAGATGTTAGCTTCTAGACTGACTCTGTAAGCTAGTTCTAGCTATGATCTTTAATCCTCTAGTTGGAGCTATCTCTAACTTAACACTGCTCTGCTGTGTTAATAAAACATTTGGTTAATGTTGAAGTGATATTTAATTCCAGATGTGGGAAGAAAAACACGTTAACGCTTAGACTCTGGCTGTAGGCTGTAACTTAGTGTTGTATGAAACTATTGTGTGTTGTTTTCTAGTGCCTTTAAAAAAGCTATAGGCTAGTATTGCTGTATTGTATACCAGGTGCATGTGCACGTTAATTGACTGAACAGAGTGGTAGGTGGAGACAGTCATGTCATAACTCTAGTCTAGTAACATCTGCAGTCATCTGAAGTGACATCTGAGAAGGAAAGGAAAACATTTACCTTATTTACAGTAAATGCATCAGAATAAGAAGTTTTTGTATCTCACCTGAGTGACCCAGAAGCTCCTGAAAGATCAGTGTTGTGCAGCGACTAACTCCTAGTTTTCAGATGAGAACCAAAGATTTCCATGACACCTGTAGAGCGATGCAGGATTATCTGACTGGCAGACCACAGTACATAATGACAGTGTAGTTGAGTTCGGTTTAGTTTGGTTTTGTGAGTTTACTTGAGTTTAGTGAGTCTTTTTCAACTTGCAGAATCAAGTACACACATAGATAAACAACAATATATACACATATGATTTAAACATAAATAAACAAGAAACAATAATTCTTGTTCCCCCCCCTAACACAAACTAGAAATAGTAGACAGAAGCTTCAGCTACTTTTCCCTACCTTTATATTTTATATTATTTTATATTTATTATAAGTAATCGCTAATTCTATTTTTTTTCCATACATTGGGTCATTTAATGTATATCTTTGTTCAAAATTTACTGGCTCGGATCTGAAACGTCTTCTGGTGGACACTGTCTGAAAGCATATTATTATTTACTTTCAGTTGAGCAGTTTTAAAGTTCACTACAGTGTTGTATGTCGGGATGTAGGCTAACGAATACCGGTGTTGTGGTCAATCTCAGTCAAATTTTACACAATAAGAATGACCATTTAAATTAATCTTATTATCTTTTAATAAGCCTGGTGATTTGTACATTTACACTGACATGTCTTTTTCAGGATAAGTTTGGAGCGACCAAGGAGGGAGCGGTGGCTCTGACCCGAACCCTCAGTGGTCAGTGATGAGGAGGTGCTGTTCCCCTGAGTCCCAGTCGCTGCTGCTTGTCCTCAAGGACCAGGTTGTAAAGTCTCACAGATCATGGACTGAATCACTGGGTCTGTAGTTTGGATCTGAGCTCCTCTGAAAAGCTAAGTGGCTTCTTTCAATTCATCCAGATTGTCCTCTTAGACCTTGATGATATCGTTATTGTTTTATGTCAGTTTGATGGACACATGATGATTTTAGTGTGAAGTTCACCCTCACATTCAGTTAATCATGTGTCTGTTAATCAAACTGACATAAAACAATGGGTGTGAAAAAAGGTTAAAGCAGAAGTAAGCGATCCGGTGGTTTTGGCTAACTTCTTGTCAGCCGATGGAGTTAGCAGTCCCCGCCCTCGTCCCTATGTCACCACATTCACGCCAAGGGCGCCGGAATGGGGGGGGCCAAGGGGCCATTGGCCCCCCCACTTTACGCCCCTGCCCTGCTCTACCGGTCACTGATCACCATAGGCCGCCGGTTTCAATAATTCCCCCGGTCCCACCCACATCAAATGAAATAAACAAATAAAACATAGGCTAGAAGAATCTTTCATTTAAAATCAAATCTAATGCTACTCTGTCTGTAGTGCAGCCCAGTAGGCTAAGTAGTCCCAATTCAAGTCTCTCCGGCCATATGGTGCCCACGTGAATGCACAGCTGAACGAAGCTTCTCCGGCTTCCGTCGTCCTCCCTCCGCTCACCTTCACCTTCGTCACCTTCTCATCCTGTAGGCTTCATCCACAAACACTGTGGACCAAGTCAAAGTCCTTCCTAATTAATCAATATTAGAACGTCTCGTCTCTGACCAAGTGCACCATCTCAGAAAGTGCAACTTCTGCTCTGCCGGTGAGCGAAGGGAAGTTTACTTTGAAAAAATGCGAGGAAAAGATGAATTAATTTAACCTTAAGTGTTAATAGCCTAGGCTAGTTCAGCTTTGGTGATATGCCTTTAGTTATTTTCAATTCCAGGTGTTTTACAGTTGTTACAGTCGTTTCACCTGGAGATGACGTACATGCCAGGTGATGAACCGGACTACAGCGGCGAGAGATTTATGACGTTACGTACAGTAATTCAATAATCAATATTAACTAGGGCGAGTATGGTGTCTGCTTATTTCCAGCATGTCACTGTCTGTTTACAAAATCTCCATCTAGCTTATTCCTAAAGTTTGTGAAGTGTGTGTGGAGCGGTCAAGCGGACCTGCTGACAGATGTGCAGCTGACAGCCATGACATCACCAAACCTGAGCCACCAGCTGATCCTCCCTCGCGCACGTCCTGAGGACGGGACAAAGTCTCCTGGATATTATTTTTTCTTTTCCTTTATTCATTTCTAACTGGCTCGTTTTGCCAGTAAAAACCATAACTTGTGAGAAAAAGAAGAGACGCAGAAAACAACAAAATGGAAACATTGTAATAACTCATGTGGCCACAGCTGGCCCGAGTGGTCTATAACAGCTGTCTTTATGAAGCGAGCACAGTCACGGACTGAGACAAAGTTATTTAGCTACATAAAGTCCAAACGTCTGTCTAAGCAGACGTTGACCTTAAGCATTGTTCCTATTATTAAAACATGAATGACAAGAATAAGAGGTGAAAAGTAGCCGCTGCAGACTGATGCGCCACAGACCTGAGTGCTCATAAACTGTTACTTCTGCTTTTACAAAGGCTGATTTTCTGCTTGATCCATGATGATTAATTTACCTACAGAAAAACTAAATGCATGGTAAAAGTAACATTACTAATATTTTAGAGATCTCAAATTCACAAATTATGTTTTCTATTATTAAAATTCTGATTAAAAATTGGGTCAGGTCGGACCACGGGCTTCTTTTATTTTTTTATTTTTGCCGTGGTCCAGCTGAGAGATGCTCGTGAGTCCGGCTGCATCAGGTCCAGGCTTCAACACCTGGATCGGACCGGGTCGGGTCGGCGAGAACCTAGCAGTTTATAGAAACTGCTCAAACGGGCTTTAAGAGGTGTATTCACAACATTTTATTTACTTAAACCTGCAGCCAGACCAGCACAGGAGACCGGAGTATAGGGCTTTCTTTTTTTTCTCTTCTTTTTTTTGAGAAGTTACGGTAGGCATGACGGTCTGGGAGATGCTGGCGGAGGGGGATTACGCATGCATTGTGCTGGTATTACGCATCACGACCGGACACTACAAATGACTATTGCACCGACAGTGAGTGTGTAAATCTATGCCCCGTAACAACCCAACCTCCATGGCCCCCCCACCTCTAAAATGAATCCGGCGCCGCTGTTTCACGCGCATCCCTTGGCTGCACACACAGAGAGGACCGCCCCTTTATGCCGTTCTCTCTCCTCATTGGATAAAGGTTGTAGGATACAAGGAAAGTTTTCTCCTGGGCTCAGAGCAGAGCAGAGTGACTGACAGACCCGTATTTCAGACCAAACACTCTATATAAGTGATTGCTGTCGGAAGATACAACTATTTAAGACTTATATTAACACAAACATTCTGCTTACTTCTACTTTAATTAATAGAATAAAGGTAAGTGAAGAGTTGCTACCTCTTGATAAATGTTACATATTCAGATATGAGTGTTAAACTTTCACTAAATAAATGGTTAATACACCTTTAAATTTACTGTAGTGGAAGAAAACTCATTCTCATTTTAACTGTGGTGGTAGAGGAGATCAACTTAAAGGAGACATGATGCTATTACATATTTCAGAACATCCTTACAATGTTATAATGTCATATGTCCACGCTGAACCTCTGCAAAGTTGCACAACATGAGCTATAGCCATCCGTAATCCACCAACGAGATTTCACGTGGTTTTCAGTCTCCCTGAGGGCTCGGTAACGAGATCTCCGCCAGTTTGTGCAAAACCTGACGTCAGGTTTTACCGTCCAATCAGGACGAACGCTTCCACACCAAAGAAATAAGAAAAAGGATGTCTCGCCAAACACTCCGTTATTGTTTTTTCGGTTGCGACGGAAATTCACAACTGTTTTCCTTCCCCAAAGATGATGAAAACAGTAAACTTTGAGAAGGCTTTGTTTTTACTGACCAACGGTCACAGCCAAACGTGATGGTTTGTGCTCGCCACTTCAGCTGAGACAGCTTCCTGAACAAGGGTCAGTGTGACGCTGGATTTGCGAAACAGCTGCTTCTCAAACGTGGATCTGTCCCCTCAGTTAAAGCCGTCCATGGAGGCTCGGAGTCACAAGCAGTAAGTGATAATATACGTTAAACCGTGATAGTAACATTATGGAATGTACTGTACGTCTAACTGATGGACGCTAAGCTACCAAGTTAGCGAACCATCATTAGCACTAACAAGTGGCAATAAAATGTTTTCTGTGAAACATACATTCTGTGCCGGTTCATGAAGCCGAAGTTTTACTAAAGGCATAACCCACAAGCAGTGTTGACCTTCTATCACTGTTATATTGTTCATTTTTTGACCAACGGGAAAATGTGTATCTGAAGTACTACTTTACCAACGCTAACGTTAGTGTAACACACTGAAACCAGATGCTGTTGTTTCAGGTGTTATGGGGTTTATTTTGATGCAACTCCCTTATCTGTACTCATTATACATTATAAAACATTATAGATATTTATTTGTATGTAAAATATAATATGACCATTAACCTGTTTTCTTATATTTTATTAGGTCACTCAGCCAAATTTAGAAGTTACACCCTCGTGAGCCTGGAAAGCAACCAAATAATAGATATTCGGCTGGTGCAGGTAAATCTCTTCTGTGAACATAATGTTAATGAGTCATTTATGTTAATAGGATGCATTCTTATACATGTATCCCTTTTTTCTTTGCTACAGAGTAATGAAGTTGGTGGCAGCGACCATATGGAAAAGGAAGGCCTAAGAAGAGCACTTCATCTTCTTGAGTCCAACAATATGGAGGTGGACTACACTGTCACTGACCGCCATACCCAGGTCCAGAAGTACTAGAAGGAACAAATCATCACTCAGTACTATGATGTGTGGCACTTTGAGAAGGGTAAAAACTGTAGTAATTAGTATTACTAAAATTATTGTTACACACATTTTCTACAAACTCATACACAGACATCTCCTTTCAGCTGTTTGGATCAGCGGTGTGTGCAAGAGGCGGAGTGATACAGCGCGTTGCGGAGCCTGCCTGTGTGGAGGAGTATCGAGGAGTACCAAGTGAGTTGGTTAGTTCCAGATAAAGTTCCTATATCAACTTTATCTAGACTGTATACCAGGTGCATGTGCACATAAATTCACTGAACAGAGTGGTAGGTGGAGACAGTCATGTCATTTCCTTGTGTTGCAATTTAATTTTGTTGAGAGACATACAGTATTTACAGTCATCTGAAGTGACATCTGAGAAGGAAAGGAAAACGTATATATTTTAGGCTACTTCACATACAATAAATGCATCTGAATAATATGTTTTTCCATCTCTCCTGAGTGACCCAGAAGCTCCTGAAAGATCAGTGTTGTGCAGCGACTAACTCGTAGTTTTGAGATGAGAACCAGAGATTTCCATGACACCTGTAGAGCGATGCAGGTGGAAGCCCCCTGGATGGTGGATTATCTGACTGGCAGACCACAGTACGTGTGATTACAGTTTAGTCTACATTAGTGAGTTCATTTGGGTCTTTTTCAACTTGTAGAATCAATTAGCCTACAGGCATATCGTAGGTAAACAACAATATATACAAATGATTTAAACATAAAGAAACAAGAAACAATAATTATTTTCTTTTTTCCCCTATAGAAAAACAAATATACCTGGAGGAGCGTAAGAAAGAACAGAACAGACCTGAGGCAGCAACACACAGTGGTCAACACAACTTCATACATCGATACACTGAAGCCTCAGTAATAACACAGGAAACACATAGAAAAAGACTAAAGCTTCACATAATGTGGACGTAAACATGGAAACCAGAAGGTGTTTCAGCACGTGCACCAGGTGATCAGCTCCTGTTGGACCGATGGACGCCATCTTGGATCCAGCATCCAGTTCATATCATAAGTGTCTGAAAGTCCAGAGACAGTGAGGACTCTGTCAGGTCCAGAGGACACGAGGACGACGGAGGACTGGACTCTGTCTCACACACTTGTCTCATTTAGTCACTTGACTGCCACCTGTAGAAGAAGAAGAAGAAGAGGTGATGAGTGACAGCGATGCAGCTTCCTCTCGATGTGACACTGACACCTGGACGTGTTCACACCAAACCTCTGGACAGATGTTAAAGGTCCCTCTGGTCACTGTGAACTCCTGACTGGTTCAACTAACCACCGGGTCCTCATTTATCAAAAAGGGTGTAAAAGTGCTACTAAAATTTCACATACGGCGAAAAGCCAAAAATGCCATACACCTAAAACATTTACACCCTTTTCAGATCTATCAAACTGTGTGTACGCACAACTCTCCGCAATTTCCATTGATAAATCACAACCGACCAGAGAAAAGTGCCTAAGTGAACATGCCTTATATCCCACCCTCTACACGACCAAACACAACCAGTTGATGATGCAGCGTGCTCTTAATTGTAGGTGTTGACAGGAAGTGGCTCTGGTCCTGACTGTTGCCATGGTCAGGGTTTCCCCCAGTGTATTATAAGCCTGGCCAGGCCTTACTTGCCCCCCCGCCGGGCTAAGCATCGTTTATTATTTTTTTAAAATCAGTTTTTATACTCCATAAACACATGATCAGGTGTCTTTTTCATCACCTGACAACGTCACAACTTCGTCGCGCATAACGGGACACGTCACGGACATCATGCTCATCAGACCGCATCTATGATCAGACCGCTCCTTCACCAGCTGACCAAGAGGAACGCACCGAGTCCACGTAAACGTGAGCCAAGCCGCAGCTCCAGAGGCTCAATCAGCTGCTGTAGCAGCTGTTAGCTGGTAGCTGATAGCCGTTAGCTGTTAGCTGGTAGCACGTCGTCCCCTGCAGCGTCAGAGCTCCGGACTCCTGTGAGCCGCGGGGGCTTTTACCTGGCCTGATGTGAAAATGATCCATTGTTTCATTTTTCAGCTCGTAACGTTTGCGATCACACACGTTTGTTTTCTCTGGTCCAAACAGTAAATCCGTGAGTGTCACGTTTCCATGACGACTGACCGGAAAAAGAGCGTGGTACAGTCATGGATGCATTATACAGTACGTCATGTGTAGCCTCTGTAACGTGACTCCAGATGTAAAAAATCTCGGAGAAAAGAAAAAAAAATCTGAAAAATAACGCTACAGTTCAACAATGGAGACACCAGGCAGTAGTTTTTTAGTTTTTAATGCAAAGAGTTGATGTTATTTATTTAAATATTTTTTTTAGGCTATAATTGTAATTATTATTATTTTTTGTGGTTGATTGAACAGTATTTCAAGAGTGCCTTTCTGTAAGACTCTGCTATAGGTGTTTAAATATGTTACATATGTCTTATAATAACAAATGTTTATGATAATATTTTCAAATTTCCAGTGAACTTTTAACACTGATCTTAAGGCCTTATAGAATCACGCCTTCTAAATGCTACTGCTCCATTAATGAATCTGTTACCTACAGGGCCCTGCCATCAGTCAATGGTCAGGGTCAGGCCCCTGTCACAAAAAAAAAACGCTTGGGCACCGGTGGCCCGCCGATGTGCCACCCTACCACCGGGCTTAACAAGTTTTCTGGGGGAAACCCTGCATGGTAATGAGTGATGGAGCCCATCATGATGCTCGTCACCTTCACACAGGAACATGAGTGTGAGCTGCTGCTCTGGGATCTGATCTCAGAGCAGATCACTGTGTCGTCAGCTTCACTTCCTGTCCACACCAACACAGCTCCGCTCCCACAGTCTCCTCAACACACACTCTGATTGGCTGATGCTCTCTGTCTGTCCAATCCTGAGCCTGTTTCCATTATCCTCCCACAGCTTCACTGTGGAGGTGGAGGTTCTCAGGAGACACAGAATCCATGTTCTCACTTTACTACAAAGCTATCTCAAGGAAATTTAAACGCAACTGGACTTGGTTATTTGTCTAGGAAGACGTTTCACCTCTCATCCAAGAGGCTTCATCAGTTCCTGTTCGTGAACATAACTTGAGATAACTATGACCTGGACAAATGAGAATATTCACAGGCTTTACTACAAAACAGCTGAGAGCAGCACAGACTGTCTCAGCCCCCTTACTGACCTCAGAGTCTCGAGTTGACAGTCGGGACTCTCCAGAAAACCACTCAGATCCTTCACTCCTGAATCCTGCAGGTTGTTGTTGCTCAGGTCCAGGTGTCTCAGGTGGGAGGGGTTGGACTTCAGAGCTGAGACCAGAGAAGAACAGCTGTTCTCTGACAAACTGCAGCCCCTCAATCTGAATAAAGAATAAAATAAGATATGACGATTGATAAGTTACCGTTACAGTTACCGGGCTCCTTTACTGTGGAACCAGCTCTCTCCATGGGTCAAAGAGGCAGACACTCTAACTACATTTAAGTCTAGACTTAAGACCTTCCTTTATGACAGGGCTTTTAGTTAGGGCTGGTTCAGGTAGCTCTGAACCATTTTATAGCTAAGCTGCTATAGGCTTAGACTGCTGGGGGACACATCTGGTTACACAGAGCCCTCTCCTTTCCTCTCCTCCGCTCTCCTCTCCTCTCCTCTCCTTTCTGCACATTTTGAACTGTCATTATCATTATCTGTTGTACTTTGTAGTTTGGCCTTGGTGTCTCCGTCTCGCACTCTCTCTGTGTTTCCGCAGATCCACCGGAGCTCCATCTCTCTGCACCAGCCGCCGCCTGCATCGCCCCCCCTCCCGCCCTTTCCCCTGCTGTTAGACCGGCCTGCCCTCCCTGCCATCCAGTCCTCCCCATTAAGCTGGCCAGCTCTCCCCGCCCCCCCCCCCCCCCACCACCAGAAGCTGCTCTCATCAACTCTTGTTAACATTTCCATGTTTCCCACATTCTGTGTCACAAACTATAAACTGTTTTCTTGTCTGTAACAACATCTATTGCACATCTGAGGGATCCCTCCTCTGTTGCTCACCCTGAGGTTTCTCCAATTTTTCCCTGTTAAAGGGTTTTCCATGGAGTTTTTCCTCAGTGGATGTGAGGGTCTAAGGGCAGAGGATGTTGCTGTGATGCCATGTAAAGCCCTTAGAGACAAACTGTTTGTAAAAACGGGCTATACAAATAAAATTGCCTTGCCTTGCCTTGCCTACACATCATCCACATGTCAGCACAGATTCATCAGATGCTGCTGACCTCAGCTCAGTCTGTCAATATACAATCAATATCTGTTGGACTAAACACTGACTACAACTCTCTGATTCAGTGAATCAGAGAGTGAACTGACCTCAGAGTCTCCAGTCTACAGTCTGGACTCTCCAAAAAACCACTCAGATCCTTCACTCCTGAATCCTGCAGGTAGTTCCAGCTCAGGTCCAGGTGTCTCAGATGGGAGGGGTTGGACTTCAGAGCTGAGACCAGAGAAGAACAGCTGATCTCTGACAACCAGCAGAACGCCAATCTGAATAAAGAATAGAAGCAGTGAGTTGAGGACAAAGCTCCTTGTTGACAGCGTTCAGTGTCTCATCATCTGTTCAGAGCTGAAGAAGCTTCAGAAAGAACAAGTTTAGAAAATCAAAGTCCAACAGCTGAAGCAACAGGAAGCAGTTTAAACAGTCACATAGAGAGAAAACAGCTCATTAACTCATTGAGTGCCAACCACGTAATTTCTCGTTTTTCGTTCCCATGCGTTGAGTGCCAAAAACGAGATTTCTCGTTTTTTGCTCTTTTTTTTAAATTATGAAACTAGACACTTTAACACACCTTATGTGTAAATTTGGGGACTCTACGGCGAGCAGAACTGAAATAGATGACGATCAAAAACTCATGACAGCTCATGATCTGGAAGTTTTCATCATAACTCGGCTTTTGCAAACAGAGTTCTGCATGTGGATGCAGCAGCTGCTCCGCTCTCACCCGCGAGGCTCCAGCAGCTCGGAGCAGAAACAGGAAGCTCTCAGCCGACAGTCCCGCCCGGTCTTCATCTGGAGCAACACCGTGTCCTCCCCAAGGTCCTCCCATGGTAAAATGTGATGGTCTCTGGGCCAAAGCAGACCGCTGGCACCGACCCGTACTACCACAGACGGAACGTGACCACCAGTGGGACCGGTGTTCCCGAGCCGCTGTGGCCGACAGACCATCACACTCCTCTGCGAGAGGCTGTGCCATGGCACGGTGCGTCTGTGTTATTGTTGTTTAGTGGCGCCCCCCCCCCCCCCGAAGGTGGTTTTGTGAATAGAACAACAATTGTTGTATATATTTATATTACACGAGCCCTTTGATCCAGAAATGCGAGTGTCAGAAGAGCGACAGACACAAACAGAGCACCTTTCATAAAAGACGCTCTATCTCCTTTTCTAGAAAAAAAGCAGGGATTTTGGTGAAACCCAGCCATGTTTAGCTTGAGTTTTCTCAGGAACGGAGGCACATGGAAACAAACAGTTTGTGGCCATTTGAAGCATAAAGTTTCACCTTTCAAATGAGCTACAGTATGTGTTGGTGGCAATAATATAGAATACACTGTGGCTCTACATAAATCGTCAAAAATGGTCTAAATTGCCGGTACACTTGACTAAAACTTTGGAAAGGAGCGCGGCACTCAATGAGTTAATATTCATGAGAAGCTGCTGCTGCTTCAACACAGACGCAGTGACTCCACCTCTTCACCTGTCAGCTCCACCTGTGGCTCCATCCAGACAAACTCATGTTGAGCAGCCACATTGATCAGAGGTTTACTGACCACGCTCAAGTTTTAAAGACAACAAACATGAGAGGCTGAACTCTGTTGACATGACAACAAACATGTGAGGCTGAACTCTGTTGACATGACAACAAACATTAGAGGCTGAACTCTGTTGCCATGACAACAAACATTAGAGACTGAACTCTGTTGCCATGACAACAAACATGAGAGGCTGAACTCTGTTGACATGACAACAAACATGAGAGGCTGAACTCTGTTGCCATGACAACAAACATGAGAGGCTGAACTCTGTTGCCATGACAACAAACATGTGAGGCTGAACAACAAACATACAAATATGTCAAATAAAGCTCAGAGACAAAAACCTGCTGACCAGGGGTCCGTTTCAGAAAGCGAGATTAGTCAGTCCCTCCAGGATTTTCGCGGGCTTTCTTTGTGATTGTTGCGGCCTAAAATGCCTGATTTTGCGGCCACATTTTGAAAAAATTGCGGTGCATGTTGCGATGTTTTAAGCGCTTTTGTTGCGATTAAATTGCGGGAGACAGCGAAAGTTGCAAAAAAAAGTTGCAGTTTTGTTCTGAATAATTAAAAATCAAAGGAAAATTTTGAAATGTCACAAAATAATGTGAGGTCCTGTTATACCAGCAATTTTCCACTTGTAAAGAAAGGCACAGGAAAATTATATAGAGTTGAAAGTTGTTTTACTTTTAATTAAAATGTCTGTTTAAAAATCGTGGTAAAAGAACTGTTTTAAAATGCCAGTAAAACAGTCCAGTCTTTGAATAAAAAGGGGAGGGTGGCTACTCAAGTCCAGGGCCAGGGCCCCCTAGGATGGGGGGAGGGGCACCTGGCCGCCGGCTGCTCCACTCCGGCCCTGCAGTGGCGCACTCACTGGATTCCCCCTCGGCGAGTGCTGCGGGGTTGACACAGGCTCGGGTGGTCAACCAGGACAACTCACACACTCAATACGTTCAACTCAGCTTGTGTTCCTTTATTTATCACTTTGTGCACGTTGTATCAAGTTTCTTGCCGTCAGCCCAGCCACGCTGTTCCTCCGTGGACTCACTTTCAACCACCGCTCCGTCCAGACTCGCACTCTCTGCTGTGTAACTCGCGGAAAGCGCCGACAATTGGTCCAATTTGTGGAAAAGTTGCGGTGATTGTACAAAATTGCAAGATCGCAAAAATTTGCGGGGATTGGCTGAATTTGCGTTAATTGTTGTGATCGCAACATCACGAATTCCTGGAGGGACTGATTAGTGGAAGTATGTTGAGCCTGAGATGAGGGAAACTCAGAGTTTTCGAGCTCAGGCTCAATCAACCCTGAGCTCGGGATTTGACTCAGCGGCCGCGTTCAGACTGCCAGCAAAAATCTGATTTTTAGCCCATCCAGATTGGAACCGGATGACTCTTTTGAAGTCTGAACAGTCCCAAGTCACATGAAATCCGATTTTTGGAAAACGGATCGAAACCACCTCCAGGAGGTAGTTTCAGATCGCATTTGGACAGATGCGTCTCAGTCTGAACAGCTCCAAACACTCAGATCGGTTTTGACTGTCCGTGACGTCACTCTCCGCGGCGCCGTCACTGTGTTACAGGTCCCGTATGGTCCCGTGAGCTCCAGTTAAATATCAATTTCCTTCTTGTTACTTTTCTTTTATGCAAACTACCGTGTTGTCGGCGACAGGAGTGACGGCGACGTCGCGCTCCCAGCTCTGGGGTGCTGGAGTTTCCCGTCTCTGTGGCCACACACACAAACACACACACACCAGTCTCCGGTACACGTACACACGTACACACACACACACCAGGCAGGCTGAGGTTGAAACTAGCGGGGTAGTGCGGCTGCAGCGCCGGACAGATCACTGTGCTGCAGGGAGAGTAGCCGCCGCGTCCGCGAGGCATCGCCTGTCACATGCGGCGTAGCCTCCGCTCCGACGTCGTTGCTACAGCAACTTGTCAGATGGGTCAATAATGTGGCCCAGTCTGAACAGAGCCAAATGCGATTTGGACACTTGCTAAAAACAGTGTGGACAGTCAGCCCTAAAAATCGGATATGAGAAGGAATCAGATTTGAATCAGATTTGAATCAGATTTGCCTGCAGTCTGAACGCGGCCAGAGTTTGTTGAGCCTGCTTCCTGAAACGGACCCCAAGGGGGTATTCCAGAAAGCGGGTTTTGTGAAAACTTCAGTTCCAGGAAGAGAGGTAACTGAAACTCTGGGTCTGTTACTGCGGTAACTGACCCTGTGAACATAACCTGAGGCCTGTACTGCGAAGGAGGCTCAACATGGCCAGGCTTTGTGTTCATGATGCAGCTCAACAAAACCTCAAGCCCCAGTCCGAGTTACCACGGTACTACAAAGGTGGTTATCAACTTGGTTTGTTAAGTCCGGCTCTCAGTTTCATGATCTGTGCGCGTTCACATCAAAGGAGGCATTTGGCGTCATATGATTCTACTTCCGCACGAAATAGAGCGACAACAGGCTGATTTCAGCCAAGAGGAAATAGTGGGTGTTTTAGGTGCTGTAGAAAAAATCTCATATTGTCTCTGTACAAAGACATCAAATGCTATGCTATGGTTGATAAGCTTACAACCCCCCCAAAAGAGATAGCTTCAGAACTCTTTTCCACAGAAAAATGCAATGAATTTGCTTACTTCTTCAATGAAAAAATCAAATCCATAAGGCTAAATATCAACACAAATCAGCAAAATAATACAATGATGCAATCCCTAAAATCACCTAGGAATAAGTCAACGGTAATGTCAGAGTTTAATACAGTTGACCAAAAAACCTTAGAAGAAACAGTTCAGCATCTTAAAGGACAATTCCGGTCGAATTCAACACGGGGGTGTATTTTCATATCATTTTAGGTCTAAAAGAATGAATCTGAAGATTTTCAGTTTAATTGCTCCTGTTTTGCGGTAGTTGCGTCTGTCCCTGCATTGCCACGGCAGCAATGAATGGGAGTGGATGTAAGTTCCGCTGTTTAGGCTGTTTACATCCCTCAAAGCCGCAATTTTTTTCCACAGACAGCATCAGATGGCTACTCAAACATGCACCGAGAAGTTTATTTACTTCAAGCAAGCCGACATGTTTGTAAAAGTCGATCTAATTCAAAGTCTCCCGGAGTCTCGCGCGAGCCCGAAGTTGCAGTGCTGGTGTATTCAGGCGCAGTAGGAGCTACCGCTTGTGTCATAAACACAGGAATATCAACTCTTTACTTGCTTGAAGTGTACATTTTTTTCCACAGACAGCGTCAGATGGCTACTCAAACATGCGCCGAGAAGTTTTTTTTACTTGAAGCAAGTAAAGAGTTGATATTCCTGTGTTTATGACACAACGGTAGCTTTTCCCACTGCACCTGAACACACCGCGCACGGCAACTGGGTCTCGCGCGAGACTCCGGGAGACTTTGAATTAGATCTAGTTTTACAAACATGTCGGCTTGCTTGAAGTAAATAAACTTCTCGGTGCATGTTTGAGTCTCCATCTGACGCTGTCTGTGGAAACAAATTGCGGCTTTGAGGGCTGGAAACAGCCTAAACAGCAGAACTTACATCCACTCCCATTCATTGCTGCCGTGGCGATGCGCGGACAGACGCAACTACCGCAAAACAGGAGCGATTAAACTGAAAATCTTCAGATTCATTCTTTTAGACCTAAAATGATATGAAAATACACCCCCGAGTTGAATTCGACCGGAATTGTCCTTTAAAACATCGACATGTTGTCTTGACACAATACCATCTGACTTTTTTAAAACTATTATAAGCTCTGTCCAAACAGATCTGCAACACATAATAAATTGCTCACTTCAATCAGGCACGTTTCCTAAACCTCTGAAAGTAGCTGCCATCAAGCCACTCTTAAAAAAGAGAACATTGGATACTACCATTTTAACCAATTACAGACCCATCTCAAATCTTCCCTTTATAGCCAAGATCGTTGAGAAAGTGGTTTTTAATCAACTCAGCAACTTCTTGAACTCCAGTGGACTCTTCGACAAATTTCAATCAGGCTTCCGACCTCACCACAGTACAGAAACAGCTCTTATTAGAGTGTTAAATGACATAAGGCTGAACACTGACTCAGGCAAGGTGTCAGTTCTGGTCATGTTGGATCTCAGTGCTGCGTTTGACACTGTGGATCACAGTATACTGCTGGACAGGTTGGAAACCTGGGCAGGACTCAGCGGGACAGTCCTAAAATGGTTCAGGTCCTACTTAGAGGAACGGAGTTATTTTGTGACCATTGGTAGTTATCAATCCGATCGAGTGGCTATGACGTGTGGAGTTCCTCAGGGTCAGTCCTTGGACCCCTTCTGTTTAACCTGTATATGCTGCCTTTGGGTCAAATTCTACAGAACTCTAATGTCAACTATCATAGTTATGCAGATGACACACAGATATATCTTGCACTGTCTCCAGATGACTGCAGTCCAATAGAGTCATTATGTCACTGTTTAGAGCAAGTCAAAAATTGGATGAGCCAAAATTTCCTTCAGTTAAATCAAGAAAAAACTGAGATCATTGTTTTTGGAAATAAAGAGAAGAGGGTTGCCGTCAGTAAACATCTTGAGTCACTGTCTCTAGAAACTAAAGACCAAGTCCGAAACCTTGGCGTGCTGATAGACTCAGATCTGACCTTCAACAGCCATATCAAATCAGTCACCAAATCAGCCTTTTATCAACTTAAGAACATATCCAGAATTAAGGGTTTTATGTCCCAAACTGATCAGGAGAAGCTGATTCATGCTTTTATCTCCAGTAGACTAGACTACTGTAACGGTCTTCTGACTGGTCTCCCCCAAAAAAGCATCAAACAGCTGCAGCTCATTCAGAACGCTGCAGCTCGAGTTTTAACCAGAACAAAGAGATCAGATCACATCACCCCGGTTCTTAAGACCTTACACTGGCTCCCAGTCAGCTACAGAATAGATTTTAAAGTTCTGCTACTGGTTTACAAATCACTGAATCGTTTAGGTCCAGAATACATGAATGACATGTTAGTAGAGTACAAACCCAGTAGAGCTCTGAGATCTACTGACTCAGGTCAGATAGTGGAGCTCAGAGTTCAGACCAGACATGGTGAAGCAGCATTTAGCTGCTATGCTGCACACAAGTGGAACAAACTACCAGCAGAACTGAGATCAGCCCCAACTGTCAGCACTTTTAAATCCAGGTTAAAAACATTTCTCTTTTCACGTGCTTATAGCTGAGAACTTAAAACTTTATCTATTTTCTTTTATTTTACTTTCATTTGCTCTTGCTTTTAACTCTGTTTTCAGTGTTTTGTTTGTTTTTATTCTGTCTTATACTTCCTTTTTTTTTAAATTTTTTTTTAATGTTTTGTCTTTATGTAAAGCACATTGAGTTGCCTTGGTATGAAATGCGCTATATAAATAAAGATGCCTTGCCTTGCCTTGCCTTGCCAAAGACCTTTTTAAATGTGAAAACAGCATAGATTTGCGTTTGGGCAACACTGATATATAACATGCAAAACATCAAAATGAATTTATTCATGGCCACATTAAGTGAAATTATTAATTTAAACCGATTATCTATCTGATTATCTGTCCTGCTGCGAGCGCACAACTTCTTTTAAGTGGTGAGTGACTGTATAGGCAAGGCAAGGCAAGGCAATTTTATTTGTATAGCCCGTTTTTACAAACAGTTTGTCTCAAAGGGCTTCACATGGCATCACAACAACATCCTCTGCCCTTAGACCCTCACATCGATTGAGGAAAAACTCCATAGAAAACCCCTTTAACAGGGAAAAATCGGAGAAACCTCAGGGTGAGCAACAGAGGAGGGATCCCTCACCCAGGACGGACAGACGTGCAATAGATGTTGTTACAGACAAGACGCCTGTCTGTCTGATGCGCGGCCTCCTGCCGTAGTTTGTTTGAGCTGTTGCGGAAATATGGAAACTAACATAAAAACACAATATAACTGAATGGTATTTGGTTCACTGAACATATTCACAACACAAACAACATGGGCTTTCTAAAGGCCGTGATATACTTGCTATAAACTACGCGAGCGCATCATGGCTGCCACGCGTATCCTGCATCCGTTTGATGCGTCGGCTGCGACCAAACGCACATCTCGACGCGAGGTGACGCAGACGGTCACTGTCGGAGCAATGGTGGAAACTTATGAAGAGAGGCTGACAGACTTGGTGCAAAACTCGATGTTTCCAAGCCATTACACAGTGACAGGTGCCTGTCAATATAGTTGGTGACAGATCGGTGGGGCTTCTCACAATTTCCGGTTTATACGTATTTCTGTTGTCTGCCCCAAATGGAGACCACCGGTATTGTGCGTTTTGGCTGTGTAGTGCTGCAACAAGTATATGCACTGACCGGCACAGACGCGACGCGACGTGTACGCATACATTTGGTCAAGCAGCAAGTATATCGAGGCCTTAATACTTCCTCAGGATATGAGATCAGATTATAGATTATAGATCAGTTATTGACACATTACATGTGTTTCTGTAGCTGACTGGACTAAAAGTAGAGAAGAAGAACACAGCCGTCACCATGACGACCCCCAGTGTGGATCAGGATAACATCAGCCTAAAGTCTGCAGCTCAGTGTCAACCCAACTTTTACATCACATTCATCTGAACACAGAAATAAAACAGAGTCTGACCTCAGAGTCTCCAGTCTACAGTCTGGACTCTCCAGAAAACCACTCAGATCCTTCACTCCTGAATCCTGCAGGTGATTGTTCCAGCTCAGGTCCAGTTCTCTCAGGTGGGAGGGGTTGGACTTCAGAGCTGAGACCAGAGAAGAACAGCTGATCTCTGACAAACTGCAGCCCTCCAATCTGAATAAAAAATAAAAGCAGTGAGTTGAGGACAAAGCTCCTTGTTGACATACAATAAATACTTTTACCAGAGTTACTGAGACTTGCAAGACAATAATTGATAATATTTTTACAAATTTCCATAAAGCTCCCATAACTTCTGGTGTAATACTTACAGATATAACAGATCATTACCCTATTGTCTTATATACTGATCTCTTAGAAAAGTTAGATGCTCCTCCCATTAAAACTGGAGTTAAAGTTGTAAATGAAAAATCTTTACAAAAATGATGTGCAAACCTGCAAACTAAAACGTGGGAATCAGTGTATGGTTGCAAGGATCCGAATGCTGCATATGATGCACTAATTAAAGAAATCACGGATTCCATTGATTCAACTATACCTGTAAGACACATAAAACAAGGTACGACTGGAAAGAAATCCTGGCTTACTAAAGGCATATTAAAATCTATAAATAAAAAGAATAAATTATGTAAACAATTTATTAAAACCCCTACTAATGTGAACAAAGAAACATACTCAAAGTACAGAAATAAGCTCACACAACTAATACGCATGAGTAAGCAAAGGTACTACACTGAACTTATTAAAGTTCACTGGGGTGACCAGAAGAAATCCTGGCAGGTACTTAATGAAATCCTCTGTCGAAAGCATAAAGAATCTGTGATCCCTCATGCTAACAAGGAAAACTCCAGAATAACGGAAAAGGCCACTGAGAATGACAACCTCGCCAATATATTGAACGATCATTTTATTTCTGTTGGAAAAAATATTTCTCAAAACATTAGACAACCACATTACATCACATTTAGACATTACCTCCAAGGAAATTACCTAAACTCAATTTTTCTAAGGCCAATCGATGGAGATGAGGTGCATAGAATCACTATGAAATTGAAAACATCTCACTGCTGGTGTAGATAACATCTCAAGTAAAATTCTTAAAGCAATCATAAATGAAATTTTGGAGCCGCTTGTCTACTTTATCAACCTCTCCCTACTCAGTGGGGTTGTACCCGACATGGTAAAAATCGCTAGACTTGTACCACTATTTAAGTCGGGGGATAAAAACAACTTCCATAATTATCGACCTATATCCATATTGCCTGTACTATCTAAGGTTTTGGAGAGGGTTGTATATAGTCGACTGAGCGACTTCATAGAAAGATTCAAAATCCTGGCCCCATCACAGTATGGCTTTAGAAAAAAGAGTACCACGGCAATGGCGATCCTTGATCTCTTAGAAAAAGTTAATGATACAATAGAAAAAGGCAAGTGTGGCATTGGAGTCTTCCTTGACTTGTCGAAAGAGTTCGACACTGTTGATTTCAGAGGTGGGTAGTAACGCGCTACATTTACTCCGTTACATTTACTTGAGTAACTTTTTGGATAAATTGTACTTCTAAGAGTAGTTTCAATGCAGCATACTTGTTACTTTTACTTGAGTATATTTCTTCAGAAGAAGCAGTACTTTTACTCTGTTACATTGAGCTTCATTCCGGGCGCTACTCGCTAATTTTTCTTATAGATCTAATGTGAAAATTGTTTTGTTTTAATGAGATACTTCCGAGCCTCTGTCACATGACTGCGTTTCACCAATCAGATGTTGCCACTCGCGACGTTTGCCTCCGTGTAACCAATCAGACAGAGCCAGGCAGTCACTAGCCTCGTAAACCAGCCTCTCGCGGAAATGCATTTCATTTCATTTCTTGGGAGAGTCTGGCCTCTTCCCCCCTCTAAGCGTTTGGGGTGGGCAGGAGCTGGGCGGGAGTAGTAGCAAAGACGGTTTAATATCTTTGGTAGTAGTTCCTCCCTAGGAAGTTTAAACCCCATACACACCTGGAGACATGTGACTCCTAGTCACATGACCACCCCTCCAGTTTCGGGGTGTGGTCATGTGACTCGAGTCTCGGGGGTGTGGTCATGTGACTTTGGTTTCACTAGAAACTAATCATAGGACCACCCACTCTGGGTTTATACCTGTTATTAGTCTCAGACAGTTCATAGACCTATGTAAGTTATTGTGGCTGAATTTGTCTTAATTTATCTTACTTTGTAAAAAAAAAAGAAAAAAAAAGTCATTTAGGCTATTGTCTTCTTAGTTGTTAAATGTTGTTCTTTGGCAATATCTGAATTTTTTCATTGCTATTATATTTCTGTGTATTTGATTAGGCCTACATTTATGCACTGATCATTAAGCGAACAAATCAGAGGTTACTCAGCAGTTACTCAGTACTTGAGTAGCTTTTTCACCAAGTACTTTTTACTCTTACTCAAGTAAATATTTGAATGGCTACTTTTTACTTTGACTTGAGTAATATTATTCTAAAGTAACTATACTCTTACTTGAGTACAATTTTTGGCTACTCTACCCACCTCTGGTTGATTTTCAAATTATGTTAAACAAATTGCAATACTATGGCATTAGAGGCATTGCACTCAACTGGTTTAGAAGTTATATGTATGGAAGGAAACAATATGTTGTTATAAACAATTAAGTCTAAATATCAAACAATGGATTATGGTGTCCCCCAGGGATCTATGTTGGGACCACTTCTCTTTATAATATATATAAATGATTTCATACTTTCTTCTAATATTTTACACAAAGTACTGTTCGCAGACGATACAAATTTATTTTTATCTCACAAAAATATAAAGGACCTGGAAAGGATCCTAAATGAGGAATTAATTAAAGTTGATGTATGGTTAAAATGCAATAAACTATCCCTAAATATAAAAAAGACAAACTTTATTATTTTTTGTTCGAACAGAAATCGGAGTAATATCGGGCAAGTCAAAATAGAAATAAATGGCAGCCCTATTGAGAGAGTGCCGTCCACTAGATTCCTGGGGGTTCATATGGACAAATTCGTAAATTTTGGGAGCCATATTGGTGAGTTAACAAAAAAACTATCAAAATATGTTGGACTATTTTGCAAACTGAGGCACTACTTACCCAATGAAGCACTTCTAACATTATATCGGTCATTGTTTGAACCCCATCTTACCTACTGCAATATAATTCGGAGCAATACATTTCCCAGTTATCTGGGGAAATTGCTGATTCTACAGAAGAAAATTAGCTATACCCTATATACGTATTATATCTTGGTCCAAATTTGATGCCTCCTCTGATCCACTCTTTCATCGCTATGGCATTCTTAAAGTTCATTATATTAAGGAAAAAAAAACGGAAACTCAAATGTACTAGTTTCAGTATAGTTTGTAAAGGTCCGCAGTTATGGAATGATCTTGACCTACAAACATCTTCAACTGCACTTGTTTTTAAAAAGAGATTGAAGAGGCAACTGCTGCTGAAATATGCATGATTGTGTTGTAATTGTTTCATGTTTACAATTATGATTTGTGACTGTTGCTGACCAGGCTAATTGGTACAATAGGAGTTGTTAGGATTATGATTAGGAGTTCTCTTTTTTTCCCCTCTCTCTCTTTTTTTTTTGGGGGGGGGGGGGGGGGGGTAGGTTGTATGTGAGTGTGTGAGAGTGAAAATGTAGATTACCCTGTGGTGTGAGAATGTGAGTATTGGAGTGTGAGTGTTGGAATATATTTTGGGTTCATTTCATGCAAAATGTATTATGTAGCTACAGTATGTGTATGTCTATGTATATTTGTATGTCTTCTTCTTGTGTATGTCTTCCTGTCATTTTTTGTGTCTGGGCCCCTTTTAAAAGCTCTTGAGCTTCTCAGGGTGTCCCATTTCACATATGAAATCACAAATATTTTAATGATTTTATACCTTTTCTATATATGTGAATAAAGCTGATGATGATGATGATGATGATGATGACAACATTCAGTGTCTCATCATCTGTTCAGAGCTGAAGAAGCTTCAGAAAGAACAAGTTTAGAAAATCAAAGTCCAACAGCTGAAGCAACAGGAAGCAGGTGAAACAGTCACATAGAGAGAAAACAGCTCATTAATATTCATGAGAAGCTGCTGCTGCTTCAACACAGATGCAGTGACTCCGCCTCTTCACCTGTCAGCTCCACCTGTGGCTCCATCCAGACAAACTCATGTTGAGCAGCCACATTGATCAGAGGTTTACTGACGACGCTCAAGTTTTAAAGACAACAAACATGAGAGGCTGAACTCTGTTGCCATGACAACAAACATGAGAGGCTGAACTCTGTTGTCATGACAACAAATGTATAGAAACATGTTGAATAAAGCTCAGAGACAAAAACCTGCTGGCCAGTACACACACACACCTGCTTATTATGGGATGTTGGCTTTGAATGTTTCACTACAAACATCACAGATACTAAGGAAAGGGGAGGAGCCACCAGTTATTGATTATAGATCAGTTATTGTCTGACACATTGCACGTGTTTCTGTAGTTGACTGGACTAAAAGCAGAGAAGAAGAAAACAGCCGTCACCATGACGACCCTCAGTGTGGATCAGTATAACATCAGCGTCATGTCAGCAGCTCAGTGTCAACACAACTTTCACATCACATTCAACTGAGCACAGAAATAAAACAGAGTCTGACCTCAGAGTCTCCAGTCTACAGTCTGGACTCTCCAGAAAACCACTCAGATCCTTCAGGTCTGAATCCTGCAGGTTGTTGTTGTAGCTCAGGTCCAGTTCTCTCAGGTGGGAGGAGTTGGACTTAAGAGCTGAGACCAGAGAAGAACAGCTGATCTCTGACAACCAGCAGCTCTCCAATCTGAATAAAGAATAAAAGAAGAAGATCAAATGATTGATAACTGATCAGATGTGTCCTGATCAATGATCACAACACAGGTTCATCAGCTGCTGCTGACCTCAGATCAGTCTGTCAATATACAATCAATATCTGATCAATACCTGTTGGACTAAACACTGACTACAACTCTCTGATTCAGGACTACACAGTAGTCACAGATCATGGACTGAATCACTGGGTCTGTAGTTTGGATCTGAGCTACTCTGAAAAAAAGCTACGTTGGCTTCTTTTAATTCATCCAGATTGTCCTTTTAGACTAGGGTTTCTCAACGGGGGCGGTACCGCCCCCCCAGGGGGCATTCTGAACTTTGTGGGGGCGCTGGGAGCGTGAGGGCTGAGAGAGGGGCGCTCAGGCAAAAATGGGGGCGCCACAACTTGGCTTGTACAAAGTTCATTTGAGCTCTACTTTTTGAACTTAAATGGTTTCCCAACTGTTTAACTGATTTAATCAATTCCTGCAAATATAATACTCATAATGCGGGAAATTCCCGCACACATTTCAAACCAACCATAGTGCATACAGGTGCGCTGCGTCAGACGAGACGGTCTGACTTAAATGACACACACACACACCAGGTTCAGTTCTAAGATCTACAACAGTAACAGTCAGTGAACTGACCTCAGAGTCTCCAATCTACAGTCTGGACTCTCCAGAAAACCACTCAGAGCCTTCACTCCTGAATCCTGCAGGTTGTTGTTGTAGCTCAGGTCCAGGTGTCTGAGGTGCGAGGGGTTGGACTTCAGAGCTGAAAACAGAGAGGAACAGCTGATATCTGACAACCAGCAGCTCTCCAATCTGAATAAAGAATAAAAGAAGAAGATCAAATGATTGATAACTGATCAGATGTGTCCTGATCAATGATCACAACACAGGTTCATCAGCTGCTGCT
Organism: Trachurus japonicus; assembly: GCF_045865225.1. NCBI lineage: Eukaryota > Metazoa > Chordata > Actinopteri > Carangiformes > Carangidae > Trachurus > Trachurus japonicus. The sequence goes on along the minus strand of NC_140915.1, from coordinate 3,211,946 downwards.
GACCTCAGATCACTCTGTCAATATACGGTCAATATCTGATCAATATACACACACACACACACACACACCAGGTTCAGTTGTGGATCAAAGATCTCAGATCTACAACAGTAACAGTCAGTGAACTGACCTCAGAGTCTCCAGTCTACAGTCTGGACTCTCCAGAAAACCACGCAGATCCTTCACTCCTGAATCCTGCAGGTGGTTGTTGGTCAGGTCCAGGTGTCTCAGATGGGAGGGGTTGGACTTCAGAGCTGAGCCCAGAGAAGAACAGCTGATCTCTGACAAACTGCAATGCTCCAATCTGAATAAAGAATAAAAGAAGAAGATTGAATGATTGATGATTGATCAGATGAGTCCTGATCAGTGCTTAATTTGTGCCGGATCCTGCCGCAACAAGATCCAGTACCTCGCCGGCACCTCACCGATTGGATCCGGGACCTCCTCTGTCAATCATATGTGTTAAATGTGTTTGATGGCTTCTGAAGCTTTAACTTATCAAAATGAAACAGATGATTTCTGATCATTTATTTGTCAGACCGCCATAGTGCAGGAGGAGGCAGAGACCAGTGGGTGACGGTGGTCCAGTCACGGTGGACTGGGACAACAGGCTGTAGGAGCGGCACTGTGGCAGAGGTCTGTTCTGGCCCGAGTCCCAAGGGAGTCGGTGTAGTAAAAAAAAAAAAGTTAATGAATTGTATTTAACATCAATTCACATGGTAAATTAGAGAAAAGAGCAGGAATAAAGAAAAGCACACACGCACAGATCAGCTCATTAACAGCATGTTAATGAGCAGGGGCCTCATTTATCAAAGAGGGTGTAAAACTGCTACTAAAGTTTTGCGTACGGCGAAAAGACGAAAATGGCGTACACCCGAAATATTTACACCTTTTTCAGATCAATCAAACTGTGCGTACGCACAACTCTCCGCAATAAATCACACCGGACCCAAGAATGGTGCACACGTGAACACACCTCTTACTCCACCCCCGGAACGCCTATATACAACTATATATGGTCAGCACGTGCATATTTAATTAGCCATGTGCGCTCTGTGGAGCGGCAACAAAGTGACAACAAAGTGACAACGGAGACAACGGGCGGAGGGCGGGGGAAAGAAGCGGAACTTCTCCGCTTCTCCGAAAGCAGATACACGGGCAATAAATCAGTCAGAAAAATGATCTTGCATTTTAATAAGCTACAATAAAAACCAAAACCTCCCAAATCTCAACAAACAGGAGCAGAAAGAAGAATAATCTTATGTAATCATCTGCCCCTTTATCACAGAAAATCTTTTTTTTTTTTTTTACACCTAGATGTTAAAACAATAAGCAGGGTTTCCACGATAGTTACCATTACTTTGAACGGTTACGTTGTCTCAGTCTTTATTCTCTCGTCAGCTCCAAACTCACGTGCACCTTGTTAACTCAGGTGACAGAATAATAACAGTCTCAGTAGCTGCAGATCAGTGTGCGCTGCTGCCGGTGTGTTTTTAAACTTGGCGAGTTTGATCCTTGTCGGACGTCACACTAGAGTGTGTAAAAGCAAAAAAGCAAAATCCTCAATCCGCTCTGTTTATCAATTAACATAAAGCCTAGTGTTATTATAGAGCAGGTTGGATTGCCAGCATCAACGGTCCACCACTACCACAATTCCTTCAAAGAAATCCTACTGTCTCTTCTAAATGTACTCCGCTCCTCTGTCCCTCTCACACTGCAGTTCTCTGACTCAGCAACGGTGTCGCCAATTCCTCCTGTTCCTCAAAAAAGGCGTAAATCACGGTACGCCAGGGTCAAAATGGGTGTAAATGTCCGCACTTTTCCCCGTCAGGTTTTGGCTTGATAGATCCCAAATTTGGCGGAGAAAAGTGCGTACGCACAAAACGGGGGAAAAAGGGTGTAAAAAAAGGTGTATCCACAATGATAAATGAGGCCCCAGATCTGTGCGTGTGTGTGTTCATCTCTCTCACGCTCTGTTTAGATAAAATAAACACAAACAGGCTACAAACACACACACATTGGCCTCTTGTATTTGTCAATCGCGGTGGTTTATTTTGAAAATTGGCCGGATTCTCTCGTGATTCTCTGTTTGACTTCTTGCCGAACTTGACGTGATTGCTTGCGACTCGCGCACAAAATACACCAGACGCTGAAACAATCGCTGTTCTCTGAGCTACAGGACTTTAACCTGACCTCTCACACTGGGAAGCTGCTTTGACCTTTGACCCTGAACCAAGTGTGACAGTGGTGGTCCTGTCACTATGCCTCCAATTGATCATGTGCCCTGGCTACATGGCCAAGGGGATGACCCTTTGGGTGACTGGCAAGCGCACATGACTCTTGCCCGGGAGGTGTGGGCCCTCTTCACCTTGCCACACAAGCAAAGAGGGAAAACTTAGATCTACATCACATCTGCTCAGCTTCAGCTACAGTGGCTGATCCAGCTGTTTTGTTAGCAGCTTCATCTGAGAGCAGCTCATCATCACCATCATCATCACACTGACCTCTGAGTGACCTCTGGCCCTTCACCTTCACACATTTGAACTGAACACAGACAAAAGTCCAACAGGTCCAGTCAGTGAACTCACCTTAGAGTCTCCAGTCTACAGTTTGGACTCTCCAGTCCAGCACAGAGAACCTTCACTGCTGAATCACTCAGGATGTTGAAGCTCAGGTGCAGCTCTGTCAGGTGGGAGGGGTTGGACTTCAGAGCTGAGGCCACGACTTCACAGTGACTTTCTGAGAGTTCACAACCAACAAGTCTGTGAAGAGAGAAAATATAAAATGTGTCAGAATGAATTGAGATGAAAGCTGCAGTAAAAACACAGTTGATGCATCTGATGACAGGACGTGATGATGTGATGAACATCTGAGCTTCAGCTCATCTTCTCTGACTGAGTTTGACAGGAAACTCTGAGACCTGCACTGGTTTAATCTGGATCTGTGTTTTAGACGAAGATTCATCAGGTTTGAATAAAACCAAAGAGTAAAAAAAAACAAAAAACAAATGGTTGTTTTGTTGATTAAACAGCAACAATCACAACAAGCTGAAGATCCACATGTTGGAGCTCACAGCTTTTCACCTTAAAAAATAAAACAACTCACTTGGAAATGTTTCAAAGTCTAACTGACAATAATGAAAATTCGTGAAAACTGTGTTTATCTGAACTCGATTAAACCACTGATCAATAATTATATTGATCATGTCTGGACTCACCGAGCCTTCCTGCAGTTCCTCACAGCTGGGATCAGTCTCCATTGTCCCTGAGCTGATGTGTTGTACTTCTCCAGGTCCAACTCATCCCAAACCTGCTCTGACATCTGCAGCATGTAGGCCAGAGCTGAACACTGGATCTCAGAGAGTTCCTCCTTTGATCTGTTCTCTGACTCTAGGAACTGTTGGATCTCCTGATGAACTGACTGGTCCTTCATCTCCGTCAGACAGTGGAAGATGTTGATGCTTCTGTCAGGAGAGATTTCACCACTGTTCATTTTCTTCAGGTTATTGATGGCTTTTTGGATGGTTCCTTTGGATGGTCTGTTCTTTCTCTGACCCAGCAGACCTCCTAACAGCCTCTGGTTGGACTCCAGAGAGAGGCCATGAAGGAAGCGAACAAACAGGTCCAGGTGACCATTTCTGCTCCAGAGGGATTTCTGCATGGCTCTCTTCAGGAAGACATCCAGGGGTGGAAGACTGCTCGCATTGAGTCCAAAAACCTTGGGAACCTTCTTTAAAAAAGACATTGGGTTTGAGTCTCTCTCTTTGTAGTCTTGTCCCAGGAAGTTCTCCAGGACCTGTGTGTTCCTGTTGGTGAAACAGTGGAACATGTAGACTGCAGCCAGAAACTCCTGAACAGTCAGATGAACAAAGCAGTAGACTGTTTTCTGGAAGATCACACTCTCTCTTTTGAAGATCTCAGTACAGAGTCCTGAGTTCACCAAGGCCTCTGTGACATCCAGACCACACTGCTCCAGGTCTTCTTGGTAGAACATGATGTTTCCTTCCTGCAGCTGTTCAAACGCCAGCCTCCCCAGCTTCAGAAGAACTTCCCTGTCGGCCTCCGTCAGCTCCTGTGGACTCGTCTCATGTCCTTCACCGTACTTGTTCTTCTTCCTCTTTGTCTGGACCAGCAGGAAGTGTGAGAACAGGTCGGTTGTGGTCTTGGGCAGCTCTCCTCTCTGGTCTGTGGTCAACATGTGCTCCAGAACTGTAGCATTGATCCAGCAGAAGACTGGGACTTGACACATGATGTGGAGGGTCCTGGACGTCTTGATGTGTGAGATGATTCTTCTGGACAGATCTTCATCACCGGACCTTCTCCTGAAGTACTCCTCCATCTGGGCGTCAGTGAAGCCTCGGACCTCTGTTACCCTGTCGACACATGTAGGAGGGATCTGATTGGCTGCTGCAGGTCTGGAGGTGATCCAGACCAGAGCCGAGGGAAGCAGATTCCCCTGGATGAGGTTTGTCAGCAGCACGTTGACTGATGAAGTCTGTGTGATATCAGACACAACCTCCCTGTTGTTGAAGTCCAGTGACAGTCGGCTTTCATCCAGGCCGTCAAAGATGAAGAGAAGTTTACAGACAGCGAGCTGCTCTGCTGTGATCTCCTGTAATGTTGGATGGAAAACATGGAGCAGCCTGAGAAGACTCAACCGCTGATCTCTGATCAGGTTCAGCTCCCTGAACGAAAGAGGAACCAGCAGACTGACATCTTGGTTCTCCAAGTCCTCGGCCCAGTCCAGAGTGAACTTCTGCACCGAGAAGGTTTTTCCAACACCGGCGACACCGTTGGTCAGAACCACTCTGATGGGTCTCTGTTGGACAGGTGAGACCATAGAGACTTTGTCTCTCTGTTGGACAGGTGAGACCGTAGAGACGTCCTCTCTCTGTTGGACAGGTGAGACCGTAGAGACGTCCTCTCTCTGTTGGACAGGTGAGTCCGTAGAGACGTCCTCTCTCTGTTGGACAGGTGAGACCGTAGAGACGTCCTCTCTCTGTTGGACAGGTGAGACCGTAGAGACGTCCTCTCTCTGTTGGACAGGTGAGTCCGTAGAGACGTCCTCTCTCTGTTGGACAGGTGAGTCCGTAGAGACGTCCTCTCTCTGTTGGACAGGTGAGTCCGTAGAGACGTCCTCTCTCTGTGGGACAGGTGAGACCGTAGAGACGTCCTCTCTCTGTGGGACAGGTGAGACCGTAGAGACGTCCTCTCTCTGTTGGACAGGTGAGACCGTAGAGACGTCCTCTCTCTGTTGGACAGGTGAGACCGTAGAGACGTCCTCTCTCTGTGGGACAGGTGAGACCGTAGAGACGTCCTCTCTCTGTTGGACGGGTGAGACTGTAGAGACGTCCTCTCTCTGGTGGACGGGTGAGACTGTAGAGACGTCCTCTCTCTGTTTGAGATGCAAATATTTAGAGAACTTACGTCTCATTTTGTTAAAAACATTGGAAGAGACGTCCTCTCTCTGTTGGACAGGTGAGACCGTAGAGACGTCCTCTCTCTGTTGGACAGGTGAGACCGTAGAGACGTCCTCTCTCTGTTGGACAGGTGAGATTGTAGAGACTTTGTCTCTCTGTTGGACAGATGAGACCATAGAAACGTCCTCTCTCTGTTGGACAGGTAAGACTGTAGCGATGTCCTCTCTCTGTTGGACAGGTGAGACCGTAGAGACGTGTCTCTGTTGGACAGGTAAGTCTTTAAAGATATTGTTGCACTTGATTGGAGTGTCCTGGAGGGTCTTCTTCTTGGACGTTGTCTCCAGCTGTCTCACCTCATGTTGGGTATTAACCTCTTCACTCTGTCCCTCTGTGATGTAGAGCTCAGTGTAGATCCTGTTGAGGAGGGTTCCACTCCATGTTCCACTTCCTGTTGCCTCAGTTCCTTCAGTCACTCGTTCACATCTGCTCCTCAGACTGATCTTATGTTGATCTAAAACCTCCTGCAGACCACGATCTGCTGAGAGAGAGGAGACAGAGTCAGACTGAAGACAGAGAGTCTGACAATCTGATCAGATTATTTTCATCAGCTACAGAAAAACTACAGACAACAAAGAGAAGGTTTGAATCATCATCTTAACCTCTTCATGCAGAGGCCATTTTTGGCAATTTCCGCCTGTTATTGTATCACTGTAATTAAAGCTTTATAACTACAAAAGTACTAATCCCACAACTATGGTTTATGGCTTAAATGAAAGAAAACCGTTGTCCCTTTACATCTATATCTATAAAATATTGAATTGAGTCATTCCATAAAAAAATTGGGCTTCTGAAAATACAATATTTTCTGGAAAAAAAAAAAAAACAAGTTTGAAATTTTTGGTGAAAAGGTGATATTTCAAAATCCTTATTATAAAACAATCCGTGTAGTCTTCTTTCTTTCGTTTTTCAGAAAAACTGAAAAATTGGTTGGTTTTTCTGTTTATTTGTTTTGAAACAACACAGATGTTCACTCTCACTTTGTCCACAGCTGCTCTGATTGGCTGTCTGCAGCTCACCTCTGGTTCTGGGTCTTTGTTCACACTGGGGACAGGAGGGGGGTCCTGAAGAACCAGACTGGTCCCAGTCTGAGGTGAAGCACTGTCTGCAGAACCAGTGTCCACAGCTGGTGGAGACTGGATCCTTCAAGACGTCCTGACAGAGACCACAGCAGGACAGCTGCTGGTCCACAGAGACACCACTCCTCTTCCTCCTGTCAAGACATTTCTGGATCAACAGCCAGCAGAGGGCGCACCACCGTCTCTATTCTGCCTAGCAACACAGAGTAGTCAAAACAGCAAACAAGAAGAGGAAAGCTCCAAGAGAACTTTTAACATCCTTAAAGCAGAAGTAAGCAATATTTTTGTGTTAATATAAGTCTTAAATAGTTATATCTTCCGACAGCAATCACTTACATAGAGTGTTTGGACCGAAACACGGGTCTGTCAGTCACTCTGCTCTGCTCTGAGCCGAGGAGAAAACTTTTCTCGTATCCTACAAGTTTTATCCAATGAGGAGAGAGAACGGCATGAAGGGCTGTGTGTGTGCAGCCAAGGGATGCACCTGAATATGGTGACGTAGGGACGAGGACCAATAGATCCATGACGAGGGCGGGGGCTGCTAACTCCATCGGCTGACAAGACGTTATGGTGCATTCAAGGCAACTCGTAACTCGTGTTTTTCCGACCTGTGAAGTCGTACCAGTTCGATCTGGTACGAGTTCACGGGTCGGAAGTTACGAGTGGCCATTATAGTGCACTTTCACAGGTAAAACAGGTCGGAAAAACACGAGTGGGTTGCCTGGAACGCTACAAAGTCGTGACTTGAAGCTGTAATTTACGCTTTCAAAAGCCTGCCTGGAACGCAGCATTAGCCAAAATGACCGGATCGCTTACTTCTGCTTTAAGTTCAGTGTTCAGCTTTTGCAGCTACAGTGGAATATGTGCGTCCATGTGAAATGTAAATTACATTCTACTTTGTTATCATAACATTTCATTAGTTTGAGTTGTATCAGTGAGTGTGCTTGTGATTGGGATTGTTGCTGTTTGTGGATGCAGAATGTAAACTGGAGTGATGTTGCCATGTAGTTTGGAGTAGTTGTGTTACTGAGACTGACCTCTAATGTAACAGTTGTAGTTTAACGTAAACGTTGTGTTGGTATGAGGATAAATAATACATTGTTTCATTTCTTAGCTAGTATGTTTCACATTCACAAGCAAATGCATTTGGAGCGGGTCGAGGTCCGGCCGCGTTCACATAACAAACAGACCGGAGCAGAGTTCGACTGTAGCCGCACCGTTTCAGTTCACACCTGAATGTGACTGTTATGTTCACACTGCCCTGGTGAAAAAAAAGTGTACTTTATTGTATTTCAAGTATATTTGTATTTTGAATGGTATATTGAAAATGTAATTATACAAATTGTACTTTATATAAATATATAAAAATTACACTAACATCACACTTTCACGCTAACACTTTTAACACACTTGAAAATAATTATACTATATTACACTTTATAGAAATATATTAAAATAAAATATACTTAAAGTGAAATTTATGTGTAATTTCTAAAGTGTACTTATTTGAAATTTGTTTTCACACATACTTTTGATATATTTTAAAATGTATGCTAAAATTGTCATTGTAAAATACAATGATAACATATTTTGAAAGTATACATTTTAATATCAACACTGTAATATTAAGTTTGAGTGTATTTTAAGTTACATTTGAGTTTAATTATAAAGTGAAGTTATTTATGCTTGTAGCCTACTTCAGGACATTTTGGAAAGTGGTATTAGCCTATGCACCTAAACCCGTTTATTAAATTTTGTGCTGTGTGTTTGGCAAAAAAAAAAAAAGATAGGCTACAACCTTACACGCATGAAATCACATTAAACAATACACTTAATTAACACTTAACAATCATCCACAAGAGCGTTGTAGAGTTGTTGGATTGTGTGTTTGATAGTCTCCGTAGCGGTAGCTGAGCAGCTCATGTCTCTGCCCCGCCGATCTAAAAACAGCTTGTAGGTTACCGTCAATTACAGTAAAAGTAACGAACCCTATCCCTAAGACTAGGGACTAACGGGCAAATCTGCCAAAATGTTGAAATATCCCTTTAAGCACATTGTTTTAATGTTATAATGTCTGTTGTAACCAAGGTTTAAAGTCTGTATTAAAAATTAGTTGATTGCATATTAAAACAGCTGAATTCATATTTAAAAAGTTAATTAATAAATACTAAGTTATGTTAATAATTAAAAACAGATACTTACCTATAAAAAGAAATTGAAGAGTGATAAAATATTTTTTTATACGTTTATTTTGAAAGAGATTGGCTGGAGATGAGCTGTCAGCCAATCGGGAAGAAGCTCCCGCCCCTTGACCTGCTCAGAACAAGGTTCACTTCCTCCGGAGCCGTTGTCAGGAGAGCGAGCAGCCCCGCATCGAGCACGACACTTAGCTTGTGAAGAGGAGACACTAGTAAAAGTTGATAAAAGTGATTAAAAACTACGGGATAACTCCGGTGACGCCCTGGACCTGTGAGAGTGAAGCTAGAGGGACCCGACATCTCCACCAAGAAGAAAACGCATCGGTGAGAAATCGTTTTTTCCATGCTAAATGCTAACCGCCAGTGCTAATCAGTGCTAATACCAGAGACCTTACACACTCGTGTGAATCACTAGCGTTAAAGCTAGCACTAGCTTCATTTTGAAGGTGCAATATGAGACGTTTTGAGAATTTGTTGCACACTGAACTGTAAAATCTGATGATTTAGCACAGTATCTGCGTTTTTTAGCACGCCGAGTCACTATTTTATGCTAAGACATGGCAGAAGGTGCACACTGTACGTCTTCTTACTGGTATTAATGTTATATTTGCATGCTTATTACTATGTGAAGACGTTATTTTTATATTATTGATGTGGAGAAGTTATTTTAATAACTTAATCTCTGATATTTTGAGAATGTTGCTATGATATTATTGGGTGTGGTGTCATATTACAATGTTTCTTCAGTTAGAAATATTCTCTGTGAATTGAGTGGATTTAACATGATTTATATATTGTATTTCATGATTGAGAGTTGAGAGAATTAAGAGAATGTTCTGACATTACTCATCATAGGTCAGGTTTTCCTGTTGGATCCTTTGAACCTTGGACCTACCCGGATGTTGGAGCCTGGATCGAGACGTTTGATGGCGAACCACAGCCTGGAGGACAACTAGAGATATGGTGCCCGCAAAGAATCAAGAACCTGGATCCTTTCATCACTTCATTACACACACACACACATACACATATCCAACACATTCAACCATGCGGTAGGATAGATCCTCTTCACTTCCTCAGTGGACTGAACATTTCATACTGGGAGTGACTGAAAAAAGAGGTGACTTGAACTTTCAAACATAGCTGCAATTTTTTTTTTTTTTATGTTCCTACTTACCTGGGTAAGAATTGTGTTACACTGTGTATGTACATGTGTTTTGCTTATCCTTCTTTAAAGGACAATTCCAGGCAAATTCAACTTGAGGGTGTATGTTCTTATCATTTTAAGTCTAAAAGAAGGAATGTGAAGATTTTCAGTTTAACGTCTCCTGTTTTGCGGTAGCTGCGTCTGTCCCAGCATCGCTACGGCAGCAATGAATGGGAGTGGATGCAAGTTCCGCTGGTTAGGCTGTTTACATCCCTCAAAGCCGCAATTTTTTTCCACAGACAGCGTCAGATGGTTACTCAAACATGCACTGAGAAGTTTCTTTACTTCAAGCAAGCCGACATGCTTGTAAAACTAGATCTAAATTCAAAGTCTCACGCGAGACCCTGTTGCCGTGCTCGGTGCATTCAGGGGTAGTCAGCAAGCTACCGTTTGTGTCATAAACACAGGAATATCGACTCTTGACTTGCTTCAAGTAAAAAAAAACGTATCGGCGCATGTTTGAGTCGCCACCTGACGCTGTCTGTTGAAAAAAATGTACACTTGAAGCAAGTAAAGAGTCGATATTCCTGTGTTTATGACACAAAAGGTAGCTCCTACTGCACCTGAATGCACCGAGCACGGCAGCAGGGTCTCGCACAAGACTTTGAATTAGATCTAGTTTTACAAGCATGTCGGCTTGCTTGAAGTAAATAAACTTCTCGGTACATGTTTGAGTCGCCATCTGACGCTGTCTGTGGAAAAAAATCTGAAAAAAATGCGGCTTTGAGGGATGTAAACAGGCTAACCAGCGGAACTTGCATCCACTCCCATTCATTGCTGCCGTAGCGATGTGGCGACAGACCAAGCTACCGCAAAACAGGAGCGATTACACTGAAAATCTTCACATTCAGACCCAAAATGATAGCAACATACACCCCCAAGTTGAATTCACCTGGAATTGTCCTTAAAGGTTTATTTGTAATGTTTAGGTCTGCTGCCTGAAATAAACCTATTTCTATTTTCTATTTCCTATGTACGAAAGAAGCAATATTTGAAAATGTGTTATTAAAGTTTTCCTTTGAAAATGTTTAAAAGCCATATGTAAATGTTTATACATTTAGAGATAGTACAAGTTTCTGTATTATTTGCAATGTATTATTATAATTTGGATGTGGTTTAAATACATTAAAGTATGTTTTTTTACCTGGAAGTAGTCCCACAAGTCTTTCAGCCTTTAGTATACTTGTAACACATTTGCATGAAGGTAGAAAGTAGTATACCAAAAGTATAATTAAGTATATATTTTAATACACTAACATCTAATTTTTAATGTACTTATAATACAAACAAAGTACACTTTAATTTAACTAATTAGGCATGTATTAGTACATGAAATGTCATGTACTTAAAGTGCACTAAATATACTTTAAGTTGTTCCACTTTAGTACACAAAAGTACACTAAATACACTTTAAGTTGAGCTTTTCTACAACTTAATTACAATTTAAATATACTTAACACAAAATTAGTTGTTCCAATTTAGCACTCTTCAAGTTAACTAATCTTAAACACACTTGAAATATAATGATGATTAGTGCGGCTTGAAGTACACAAAAGTATGCTAAATTTTAGTACACTTAGTACATTAATTTTTCACCAGGGTGAACCAAACGCACCAAACTCAGGCCATCATTCATTCATCTGGGCCGACCCAAACACTGCCTGTGTGACAACACCCTTAATCAACTAGTAACATCAGACATATGATAGTAGTAAAGCTGTCATGTTAGGGTGTCATTTGTTAACTGTTGAAGTTGGCACATTGCTATGTAGAGCTAGGTGGTCCGTGAGTGGTTTTTATGGGTTGAGTGGTCCTTTGTCTAAAAAGGTCTAAGAAACACTGGTGTAGCTGTCGCCATAATACAGCTATGGGTTACCGGGGCGACAGAGAAAGTTACAGTGATACTGTCACATTTGATTTCTAATTGTTTTCTTTAAATTTATAATGAAACTTTCTGCAGTTAAATTAATAGTTCTGCTATTAGACATTATTAGAATATTAAGTTAAAATTGTTAAAAGCTTACTTCCTGTCAGAGTCACGTAATACGTGAGTCGGAAGTTATGAGTGAGAAGCAGGCAAGAGGGAGAGAAAGAGGGAAAGAAGAAAAGAGACGAAAGGACTGTCTATCACTGGCTTAGCAGGCGTACACGGTAATTATTCAGAATGTTGAAATGTGTGTGCCCATGTATAGGAAACTGATCTGTGGAAATAATGTATGTGAATGTGTTTTGTTTTTTTGCACTTTTCACGGTGTTCCGTAACTTTGGAGAGAATAAAATGGTTGTGGGGTTACACCCCGCCTTTCCGAAGCCCCGCCTTTCCGACAATAGACTTCCATTCATCGTAATAGCGGGGTTTTCTATTTTTTCTAAAGACCCCCGCTACTCCGAAAAGGCCAGTGGGGGAAACCCCCCCACTCCGAACGGACAGACGGACCTAATCAGAAAGGAACCAGAGGCTGTGCAGTGCGCAGTGCGCAGTGATCCTTTTTTCCTTTTTGGGGTCAAACGGATCATGTGCATAATTAACTGCAAAACAAGCAAATACTTCATATTAATGACATATAATGTTCACTATGCTTCTAGCCTGTCTAGCCTCTACCTGGTCTTTTTACTAAACTTAACCAACTCCTTTCTTCATTGCCTAAATCCAACCAAAGCATCTCCCTCAGTCAGCTGTCAGCACGAGCGGTGGCTGCAGCAGCCTCGCACCCCTGTGAGCTCAAGCCGGCTTCAGCCGCGCTCGAGCGGAGGAGGGGGGGAGAAAAAGAAAAAAAGTGTATTTCTATTACTGTGTGGGAGATCTCCAACAACGGAGTCTGGGAGAAAGCAAGTGGGACAGATCTGCCCAGTCTCTGAGCAGCGCACGTTTCACAGACAAGCCACAAAGCAGAATGTAAACAACGTCACGCGGTTCAGCACCTTGGACAGCTGCAGGGGGGAGGAGGGGGTGTCGGAGTAGCGGTGTTTCGAAGTGGGGCTATTTCTGAACAGCGGGGTGTCGAAGTGGAGGTGTGTCGGAATGGAGAGCTGTCCCCTGGTTGTGGACATCAGTACGAAGCGTCAGTCATTTAGCCAGGGTAGATACAGTGAAAACGTGTCCCAATTCATTAAGAGGCTTCAGAGTGCAACGCTGCTTCACATCTTCGCAACAAGCTACGGGCTAAGAGCTACAATGAGCGGTTGTGTTTACATCCTGCAACAAGCTACAGGCTATGAGCTACAACAAGCGGCTGTGTTTACATCCTGCAACAAGCTACGGGCTATGAGCTACATCAGGCGGCGGTGTCTACATCCTGCAACAAGCTACGGGCTATGAGCTACATCGGGCGGCGGTGTCTACATCCTGCAACAAGCTACAGGCTATGAGTTACAACGAGCGGCTGTGTTTACATCCTGCAACAAGCTACGGGCTATGAGCTACATCGGGCGGCGGTGTCTACATCCTGCAACAAGCTACGGGCTATGAGCTACATCGGGCGGCGGTGTCTACATCCTGCAACAAGCTACGGGCTACGAGCTACATCGGGCGGCGGTGTCTACATCCTGCAACAAGCTACGGGCTACGAGCTAGATCGGGCGGCGGTGTCTACATCCTGCAACAAGCTACGGGCTACGAGCTACATCGGGCGGCGGTGTCTACATCCTGCAACAAGCTACGGGCTACGAGCTACATCGGGCGGCGGTGTCTACATCCTGCAGCAAGCTACGGGCTACGAGCTACATCGGGCGGCGGTGTCTACATCCTGCAACAAGCTACGGGCTACGAGCTACATCGGGCGGCGGTGTCTACATCCTGCAACAAGCTACGGGCTACGAGCTAGATCGGGCGGCGGTGTCTACATCCTGCCACAAGCTACGGGCTACGAGCTACATCGGGCGGCGGTGTCTACATCCTGCAACAAGCTACGGGCTACGAGCTACATCGGGCGGCGGTGTCTACATCCTGCAGCAAGCTACGGGCTACAAGCTACATCGGGCGGCGGTGTTTACATCCTGCAGCAAGCTACAGGCTACGGCGAAAGGCGGCATTGTTGCTTTACATCCTGCAGCAAGCTACAGGTCTCAGGGAGCAGCTTCAGGCTACAACGTGGTCCACAGGTTTGACTGTGCAATTATTATGCCTCAGGAAGTTGATGGATAGAACTTAAGTTAAGACATTAAAGGGATTCTGAACATTCAAAAAAAAAAAATCAATTGAATGCTCTGATAACCGCTATTGTTTTGTTGTTTTGCTGAAAAGACTGTTGCTTGACAATGTTTGATTTCATTAAGTTAATCTCTGGTGCTAACTAAGTAATAAGGGTGTCATTCTGTGTTATTTGGTTACTCACTGCTAATTACAGGGTTGCCAACTTTTGGTCCTGGGCTGGAGTGAGATTCTGTTGGCGGGGGGGGGGGGGGTTGTCTATAATAATAATAATTATGTTTATTGTAGTTTTTCTCTCTGTCTCTCTCTCTCTGTCTCTCTCTCACACACACACACACACACACACACACACACACACACACACACACACACATTATACCTGCAAACTGAGTAGGCTAGAGGTGTAATAGGTGACAAAATATGTATATCCCTCTAGGGGGGTCTGGGGGCACCCCCCCAGGAAAAAATTGTGATTTTAACATGTATTTGAAGCATTCTGGTGTACTCTGAGAAGAAAATAAAGGGAAAACACAACATTTGCTTCAGATAACAGGGGAAAAAAGCAGATCTGTGGTTCCTATCATTGTATGGCTGGAGTGTATGAAACTGGTCTAGTGGGGAGCTCTGGCTTTTGGCCTGGACCAGCCTATTGACCCTATTAATATATGAAAGGACAGAACAGACATGTCCTGTGATTTTCAGTCTTCTATTAGGCTACAGCCTGATGATACAAGTCAGGTCCTGAAATGTGTGTTTCTCTTCTGTAATAAATATTCTACATACCCATTCAGAGTTTGCAGGTATGGCCCACGTGCATGCATGCGCAGTTGCGCACACACGTACACACAGACGTACACACACACACACCTGTTGCTGCGCTGTCTCTCTCTCCTCTGCTCTCTGGACTGAGCTGCCTGGCTGTACTTTTGTGCTACCCAGTCTGCATCTTGATTTTATAGTTTTCAACGGACTGGCCCAACCAGCCCGACCGCAGGCGTGAGTTCGAGCCGCGTTCAGTCTGAAAACATAACTCAGTCAGGTCAGGTTGTGTCTCGGGCTTCGCTCTCTCCCTCTTTTTTTTGGCCATCGGATTCGGACCAAGTCGGGTCCAGGCTTCAGCACCGTGCCGCTGTTGGTGGGGGGGGGGTAGCGGATCGACAACTCCCCGTCCTACTGTGCTGTGATCACAGGCTTGAGCAGCCGTCCAATCGACACGCGGATAAGCAACGCGCACACCAATCAGAGAGCCTATTGACGAGTGCCAAGCTTGCTTTAATTTTTTTTTTTTTTTTTTTTTTGCCAAATCGCTTGATTTTGGCGTGAGAATTGTTTGAGTGGCGTGAGAGCGTGAGACAGGACCTAAAAGCGTGTGACACACGCCAGATGCGTGAGAGTTGGCAACCCTGTAATTATAGCCATCATAACTTACCTTGCTTTCTCCATATGGTAATTCTAAAAGGTTAAAAATGTCTCAAAATGGTGATAATCAGTCATATACCACAAGGGCAAAATGCAGGGGAGCTAGATGAGGGAAAAAGTAGAAGCTTGACTCAGAGTTAAAGGAGCTGTATGATAGTATCCGACTCCAAGTCGTACCAAGTCAAGAAAGTTGATGCATGCTCAGCTGTGACAGAAGACCACCTCACTGAAGGAAGAGGTGAGTTTGATGCTGAGACAGAGAGATCAAGGTTACGCATGCTACTTGATAATGAATATGCTAGGTCCATATATGGATCTGCAGCCTCCAGAGTTACTGCACGCAGCTGCCACCATTCGGAGCATCTCTCGGAATCACCTAGCATAACAGCTGAGAGAGCAGAAACAGCTGCTCAGTTGGCCGCAAAGAAAGCTGAAATTGATATGGAAGCTGCTATTGAAGCTCAACGTCAGCAGTTGAGAAAACTTGAAAATCAGAGAGACATTGATGTTATTCAAGCAAAGCTAAATGTTTACACTGAAGAAGAAACAAAAGGAAAAGATGGATCATGCGGTTCTGTACGCAGCAAAGTTAATGATACAAACCCATTCACTCACTTCATCTCAGGTCAAGAACAGCAAGCGGTAAAAAAAAAAATGCGGCATCCTTAGTCCAGGCATTACAAGAATCATTAGCTCGAGGAGGCCTATCAACAAGCATGGGATAGGTTGAACGCAAGATATGGCCACTCCTTTGTCATGCAACGTGCTTTCAGAGAGTAAGCTAAATATGTGGCCAAGGATTGGTGGAAAAGAGTATGTCAAACTGAGAGAATTCAGCGATTTCTTGCAACCATGTAGTTATGCCATGTCTCATATAAAGGGTTTACAGGTTCTGAATGACTGTGAGGAGAACCAGAAAATGCTGGTCAAGCTTCCTGAATGGGTGACGTCCGGGTGGAACCGCTACGTTACAGAGCAGCTGGATCGAGGCCAAGACTATCCAAGCTTTCACAAGTTTGCTGCATTCATCGCTAAAGAGGCACGTATTGCATGTAATCCAGTGTCGTCCTTACATGCTTTGAGGCACTCTGCAGAAACACCAGTAAGAGAGATGAAGCGCTCAAAAGTAAACACGCTTGCCACAGATGTCAAGGCTCCATTCCCATCAAGATCCACATCCAAACCAGACCGGGATGAAATCCAGGTGAGAGATACTGGAAAATCAAAGACACAGAGTACACCATTACAAAACTCAAACACAAATGAGTGTAACAGCTGTGGAGGAAGTCCCTCCATACATAAATGCAAAAAGCTGATAGAAATGTCGATAGAAGAAAAGAAAAAATGCATACATGAAAATAAACTGTTTTTTGCATGTCTAAGAAAAGGTCACACTTCTAAAGATGGTAGAAATAGAGCCATGTGTGGCATATGCAGAAAGAATCACCCAACTCCACTGCATGAAAATCGTTTCCTAGCAGAATCAATGCAAAGTGAAGTTGAAGAAAGTACATCATCATTATCATGCTGTGTGAATGGAGGAGAAGGTGGGAGCACAACTATGATTGTGCCAGTGTGGATTTCAGCACCTAATGCTCCTGATAATGAAACCCTAGCATACGCCCTACTGGACACACAAAGCAGTCACACATTTGTTGATCAAGAGGTGTGTGAAAGGCTTCAGGCAGCAATGGAACCAGTAAAGCTGAAGCTCTTCACCATGATGGGGAAAGATTCAGTTGTGAAGAGTCAGAGAGTATGATTGTGATCTCAAAGTCAGAGGTCTCTCCTCAAACATTTCCATTGACTTACCTCCAGCCTACACGAGAGACTTCATTCCTCTTGACCGCGCACATATCCCCACTTGTCAAACAGCCAGAAAATGGAAACACCTTGTCAACTTAGTCGAGGAGATACCCTCATTAATGGACTGTGGTGTCGGATTGTTGATTGGTTATGACTGCTCCAGAGCACTCATTCCAAGGAACATCATCACTGGTGGTGACTATGAGCCCTACGGCATTAAAACTGACCTTGGTTGGAGCATTGTGGGAAGTGCGCCACAGCGTGTGAATGCTAAAGATGTGACTGGTCTTTGTCATCATGTATCTGTCAGCGAGCTACCACATGTAACACCATCTTCTGGCACCAAGGCTCTAGAGTTCAACACAAAATCAGGTGTCAAAAGCAAATCTCAAGAAGATATTGGTTTCCTGCAGATCCTAAAAGGAGGAATCCAGCAAAATGAGCATGGTCACCTTGAGAAGCCTCTTCCCCTTAAAGTGTGTCCTCACCTCTCTGACAATAAGGCTCGGCTGAAGCACCTCAAAAGGAAGTGGAACAGGGAAATAGTCGCAAACCATCTTCCATCAGAGCTGTTGGTGGGAGATCCAGTTATGAGGATTACACAGGGACAGGACACTGACACTCAAGGTTCTCAAGATGGACCACAGCGGTCAATGGCATTGTTTGTATCCAACGGTTGGCTAAGAGAATCAAGACCACAGAATCCTTAGATGTGGAAAAGAGAAGGCAGGCCGCACTGACTCATTTCAAGCTTGCACAACAAGATGCCTTCCAAGAGGAGCTGAACAGGCTCAGCCAGAAAACAGGAAAGCTGCATTACAACCAAGATGGTGTAATGAACACCATCTGTCATTGCACATCATGATGTGCAATGAACCCCGTCATTGCACATCATGATGACAAAATACAACACCAAGTCAGAGGACAAACTCTCAATTGGAAGGTTAGGAAAAAGGTGTGAATGCCTCACACAGCCATCCATCATTCAAAAGTTGGTGTTAGTGAAGAGTAGCTAGTAAGGGGGGAAAGGTCAGCTGTTGATTAAAGTCTCCTTTCTAAGCTAAAAGTGGTTAATGGTCATTATGCTGTAGTTCATTCTCAATTGAGTATTGTTCTTTCTGTCTTGATATGTGAATTCTACTGTTAATCTGTGATGTTGAATTTATTTGTTGTGGGGAATCATATATGGATAATTTTCAAGTGTCAGAGTGTTAAAGGAAACAACAGACCAGTGCTTGGGAATTACCATTAATTATCTAAAGAAGAGTGTATTACACATCTCCATTTGTGCTAATCAAAGGTAATTGGTGGGAGTGTAGCTGTCGCCATAATACAGCTATGGGTTACCGTGGCGACACAGAAAGTTACAGTGATACTGTCACATTTGATTTCTAGTTGTTTTCTTTATTATGTTTATATAAATTCATAATGAAACGTTCTGCAGTTAAATGAATAGTTCTGCTATTAGACATTATTAGAATATTAAGTTAAAATTGTTAAAAGGTTACTTCCTGTCAGAGTCATGTAATACGTGAGCCAGAAGTTGTGAGTGAGAAGCAGGCAAGAGGGAGAGAAAGAGGGAAAGAAGAAAAGAGACGAAAGGACTGTCTATCACTGGCTTAGCAGGCGTACACGGTAATTATTCAGAATGTTGAAATGTGTGTGCCCATGTATAGGAAACTGATCTGTGGAAATAATGTATGTGAATGTGTTTTGTTTTGTTGCAGTTTTCACGGTGTTCCGTAACTTTTGGAGAGAATAAAATGGTTGTGGACATCAGTACGAAGCGTCAGTCATTTAGCCAGGGTAGATACAACTGGTCTAATGACTGAACCATCTTCAGCTCAGTTTACAGCAGAAACCGTCTTACTGTGAATCTGAAGGTCCAGGTCCAGGTCCAGGTCCAGGTCCAGGTCCAGGTCCAGGTCCAGGTCCAGGTCCAGGTCCAGGTCCAGGTCCAGGTCCAGGTCCAGGTCCAGGACTGAAGTTTGGAGCTTCATCTCTGGACAGGTCACTCTTCACGGACCAGCAGGTGGGTCCAGGTCCTGGTTCAGGTCCAGGACTGAAGTTTGGAGCTTCATCTCTGGACAGGTCACTCTTCACGGACCAGCAGGTGGGTCCAGGTCCAGGTCCAGGTCCAGGTCCAGGTCCAGGTCCAGGTCCAGGTCCAGGTCCAGGTCCAGGTCCAGGTCCAGGTCCAGGTCCAGGACTGAAGTTTGGAGCTTCATCTCTGGACAGGTCACTCTTCATGGACCAGCAGGTGGGTCCAGGTCCTGGTTCAGGTCCAGGTCCAGGTTCTGGTCTGAAGTCTAGAGGCCATCCTTTGGACTGGTCACTCTTCATGGACAGTCTCCAGGATCCTGGAGACTCTGCTCTCAGTCTCTGGTTCTGACCTCTGCAAACACAAACATATTTTTATTCACATCACACTGATCACTGATCAGTTCTCTGGTCACAGATGCATTGTGGGAAGTCTACAGTGACTTCTGGATCCATTGGGTCAACATCTGCATCTACCAGGATCACTACATCAAGACAATGCTAACTAATATATCTGCATTTATTTCAGGATGTTGTGCATAAACAAACAGAATGAACGTAAACAGAACTGTGTTGATAATATAGAGGAGGAACACACTTACTGTTATCCATAGATATACCTGTCACATTACCATAGTTGGTAACTTTTTATTTTTTGTAACCGAGAACTACCATCGTTGGTATTACATCTGCCACTGTTGCCACTTTCATGTTTTACTTATTACCACTTTATTTATTACTATCAATACTGTGAATAATCATGCTGCTATGAGTACTTTTGCACTTTGTCCACCACACATAGTGTATGACGGTCAACATCGCTGCTATAAGCACTTTGCACTTTGCCTACCTCATACATGTTGTTGTCTAAATGTTGTCCATTGTCAATCTGTATCTGTTTATGCCTCATCTTTGTATAATAGCTTGTATTCTGTGTATTTTATTACTTTTATGTTATGTGTAGGGACTACAGATGGAAATTAGCTGGGAGCTAAATCTGGTGCAACCATCTTTTCATTTTTTTTTCTTTAAATGATTAATGTAATTGCACATTGTCCCTTAATAAACTAATAAACTAAACTAAACTAAACTGTAAATCATAAACATCCAGAATCTTGATTTAATAATTAGGACATTTACAGCCAAAATACACTCATTTTCCCTCATTTATCAAACTTGCGCAGGATCTGGTGTAGATTCTGGTGTAAATATCAGTGTACGCAAAGTGTCACGTGTGATTTACTAAAAGTGTGTACGCTGCTGATTTCGGCGTAGAACCGGCGTGGTGGTGATAAATACGGCGGCTGAAAACCAGCGTCATTTAAATGTCACGCCCCGATATATTCCTGCTTTAGAGGCGTCACCCTGCCCCTTTTTACGACATGGAGACACGGAAGACGGGCAAGAAGAGGGACTTTACCGACATTACTGCGTTGAACAGGGAGAGGGCGGCAACATTAAATATCTGGACATTGATAGATTGATAGATTTTGTGATTGATAAGCGTCATCCCGGTGGATGGAGGCTGCAGACGCACGTGTCACCGACCACGTCAGGAAAACCAGCGATCTCATGAAATGCTCCTGCAGTTTACTAAACACAAGTGACTGAGGAGAAATCATATGCATATTACTGCTGCGAACGCGACTTTATGACCATCAGTACCGCTGGCATGGTTCGGCTGATGGAGGGATGTGAAACACCGGCTCGATCTCCCGCTGACAGGTCCCGGTGACGGGGAAAAAAAAAAAAAGACTCAGCCGCGGAGATCAGCTGGACCTGGACAGGCAGCGGAGCTCTCCCCCCCGCCCCCGGGGGCTCCGGTGTCTGGCAGAGAGAGAGACTGAGGAGCCGTCCGGTCATGCTCTGGTGCTGCAGATGTTGGAAGTTTGTGTGTGTGATCTACAATAACAGGTCTGTCTGTCATTGACTGTTTCTGTTTACACAGCTGATTAACGAGCATCTGTCACGTCGTGGTTTTTAATTCATCTCAGTTGCTCAAAATAAAAGTCGAGTTAAATTTTCAACACGGACTTGGTTTTATCGTTTCTTTTTTTTAGGGGGGCTACTTTTGATCTTTGTATCAATATAAACAACAACAACATGTGGTCCACATCGCTGCGTTATTAGACTATGGTTTAATAATCATTTTGACACAGCAGCACTCGTTCCTGCATGTTCTACGCTGGTTCCAAATGTGCGTACACCTAGTCAGAGCTGGCGTGAGATACGCTCATGCTCAGATTGATAAATGCCGATCCTTGCGGTGAATTTGGTGTACACCCATTTTTTTGGTGTACGCAAGTTTGATAAATGAGGGCCTTTAAGTGTATGGGGCAGGTGGCTCAACTTCCCCCCGAGCTACCATATTGACTTTATTAGTCCCCACAGCTAAAATGGTGAACTTTCATGCAGGTTTACTACCTCATAATGTGGTTCATAGATACTCATGTATAAAACTAATTAAACATTGCCAAAACTAAACTGATGATATTTTCCAATGGCAGCGAAGTACCTGCGTCTCCTCCCAGCATTTTGTCGGGTGTGAGATTGAACTTCTGACATGTTACAAGTATCTCAGCATTTTACTGTAATCGATGATCGGCTTTCTTTTAAACCACATGTAGAAAACCTGGTAAAAAAAAAAAAAATTAAGACTGAAACTGGGATTCTTTTTCCGTCACACATCTTGTTTTTTCTTTTTCTACCAGGAAAAAGTTGGGCTGCAGTTGAGTGCAGTATAATTAAAACAAAAACATACATATAAAGTGCATGGGGATTATAAATATATTACGTTCCAACGAGTTTTATTAAATAAAATGATGCCTTCCTCAATATTTGGTTACATGCTCAGTTTTTCTTATGGTTCCCTAGGAACAAGGAGTGGCTCAACTTGCCCCTATGCTCAACTTACCCCACCTCCCCCATCTAAAATTCAAAATTCAACTTCAACTTCATCTGTCATGGTAAAGTAAGAGCACGTAGATTATGTTTCCTATTGAAATGCCTCAGTGGCTGAAAGCATTCTCTTAACTTAGCCTGTGCAGTGTGTGTGTGTGTGTGTGTGTGTGTGTGTGTGTGAACTCTGAACGCTGTTACACTGATGTGAACTTTGATGGCAGCATTTCACTAGAGATCAATCCTCTTTCATCAACACACACACACACACACACACACACACACACGCACAGCTCTTACTGTGAGTCTGAAGGTTCTTGTCCAGGTCCAGGACTGAGAGTTGGAGGATTTCCTTTGGCCTTGTCACTCGACAAACAGATGGATCCTGGAGACTCTGGTCCGTCCTCCTCTTCCTCCACGTTAACACTCATCTTCAGTCTGAGAGGGAAACCAGGAACACACACACACACACACACACTCTTCAATAATAACTATAATAATAACAACATGATGTTTTGTGTTGACACTCACCCGTCTCGTGGCGTGTCTCGTGGCGTCTGACTGTGAATTCACTCAACGCTTTCACTTCTCTGTCTGTTCTGTTCCTCTTTCTTCTCTGGATTTACAGAAAATCACATGACTGTGTGTCAGTGTGTGTAGTTCAGGTTCAAGTTGTTTAAACCAGTTTATTGATATTATGTATTAGACTACTTATTTAAAATCACACGTGGCACGCTTTATGTAATCTCAACTTTCCCCCAGCTTCATATAAACACAGTGAAACACTGTTTATTTATTTTGGAAATCCATTTTTGCTACTGCGAACAAAACATTAGAAGTCGAACTGGCTAGAGACCCTTTGACAGCGATTCTTGGGATGAAACCAGATGTTATTCTCAGTAGAAAAAGGATGTATATCCTACAAATAGTACTAATAGCAGCACATTAAGATGTCTTAAACAGGACCCCCTACATATATGTTGAGATTACAGAAGGAAGTGTTTACAGAGAGATGGCAACCATTAATGGAGGTAGTGGGAGAACAAATTGATTGATAATTTAAAGATCTTTTCTTCTTTGGTTGTTTTTTGGTAGGCTACTGAGCGGGATTATAGGCTATACTCAGAAGTGATTGATAAAGATATGTACGTGCTGATGAATTGATTGAGGGAACCCATGACTGATACTATTATTTTTGATATATTGTTTTTGTTTTGTCTTAGTCTTGTTTTGTCTTTTTTCTTTGTTTGTTTGGTGTGTCTTTTTATTTTTTATGGTTGCTGTTGTTTTTGATTTCTTTTTTCTCTTTTGTCTTCTTCTTAAATATTCTAAAATTTTGGTTTTCGATTGTCTACTAATACCACTTGTAAAATGAATTGTTCAAATGGATGCTGAATTAATATTGTAAAAGTGGTTGCGAGGAAATAATAATAAAAAAAGAAATTGAAAAAAAGAAACACTGTTTATGGTCTGTGACTGTGGAGTGAAGTCACCAGATACAGTAGAAATGATTCAATAACGTTATTAATTTGATGATGTATTATCTTTAAAAATAAATGAATAAATAAAAGATAACGTTATTATATTATATTATTAACCTCCTATACACTAATAGATAGTCGGTAGATAGATAGGAGATAGGAGATAGATAGATAGATAGATAGATAGATAGATAGATAGATAGATAGATAGATAGATAGATAGATAGATAGATAGATAGATAGATAGATAGATAGATAGATAGATAGACAGACAGACAGACAGACAGACAGACAGACAGACAGACAGACAGACAGACTAGCTGTATGTAAACACAAAGAGGCAGAAAGACATGGGCTTCTGTTTAGCAGGACTGCAGGATTTATTCTGCAGGATCTTCCTCTAAGGGGTTTTGTGTTCCCTTCAGGCGCAAGGCGCCCTCTACTGACATAAGAAAGTATCGCGCTAACACCAAAAACAACAGTACAATGAAATGAGCACTGAAATACCATTTGCTGCCACAATAAAATTAAATAAAAACATATTTATAGGGGTGTCTAGTTTTCTTTTCTTTTTTTTTGTTAAACCCTTTCTAACACTATTCTTAATGCATTCAGTAGGCTACCTTTCAACACATAATGAACTGCACAACCACTTAAATGACAATATCAGTGCTTATAGAAAGATGATCATGTGTCTGTCTGATCAGCTCTGTCTTGACCTTAACCCTCTATGGTAGCTGCATCATGATGCCAGTGGGGGAAAAAATGTTTGGAGCGTTTTTATGTCTCAAAATAGACTAAATAAACATAATCTAAAGAAATTTTTAAAAATTATTTATTTTTGGAAGTTTTGGGGATTTGTTGACTGTAGGCAACATTGTACTATTACGGTTCATCATCTACTGTATTAGAAACACCAGTCTCTGTAGACTTTACCCTTCACTGGCTTCATCCTCATCCAAATTCTCACTCTCATCTTCATCATCATCATCATAACAGCCTGATGTTTACTTTACTGCATCCAAAATCACATTTATTAAGGATAAAAAACAAAATTATGGTGAATTATATGTTTTTGAACATTATATTTACACCTGAACACACACACTACCATAGTCTCATAATGCAATATTGATTCCATAATGGTCCACTGTCGCCTCAAGGCAACACTGCAATTTTCTATAATGGTATAATGGCATCTATTAGTGTAAATATATTTTTTTCCAGATGAAAAGGGGCCAGGAAGTTACTGTATGTTTTCAGACCGTTTTAGTGGAGCAAAGTGGCAAACCTGTTTCCTTCGAAAAAGTCTGCAAAAAAGGGTTTCAGTATGGCTTCTTGAAAGTCATGTGATAAATTAAAGCATTGTTATTGGTTCTCTAAGGTCTCCTCTCTTTTTTAAAGTATTACAGCATTAAATGGGATGAATTGTGGAGATGTGACAGGCCAAAAAGTGGTATGTTGCCTGAGGGCAACATGGTACCATAGAGGGTTAAGATTGTGGGTTTGATTCCCATGTTGACAGAGATGGCAAAACCGGCAGTAGCCCCGTGGGCCTTTCAAAATTTCCCCAGAGGAAATTTTCTAGTAACCTTTATTGTTACAATAAATGGGAACATCACCCAAGAGACCAACTTTGCACAACTGTATTTTTTCTTCTGGAATCGAGTAGCCTACTTTAAATTACACATGTTCTACACATTCTAGCCCTTGTCCTTATGTTTTGTTACAAATATTGTTTTATTTTATGATATTGTATTTGTTATTTATATGGGAATTAAATATATTGCCATGGCTTATCATTTTAATTTACTACTTCATTTCTACCTAGGCCTGTCTTCAATTCTGTGAGAAGTTTCCTCTCATCACAGAAAGCTGAGCAGTTCATGCTCATTTTCTAATCCATTCATAGTCAAAGCAGTAATGGGGGATGCTTGGAGGGGGTAATGTTCTGGAGCAGGTGTGAATGTTCAGAGTGTAGGGTGTGGTGGTAAGTTGGGGGCGCATGCATACCTACCTTTTAGGATGCTAATCACAGTAATAGGTTAGCCAGACAGTGTTGTGTGACTGGTGAAATGTATGAATGTGTAAACACTTTATATTTTACTAAATTCCCCTACCACCCCAACTTTTCCTGCAGGTAATCTACAAGCTAATAAGCATGTGTAGGATTTATACATAGGTAAACATTTGTTTCACATTTATTTTTTCCATTTCAGAAGGACAGATCCTTGATACAGTGTGCTGGACGTGAGTGTTATCATCCAAAATGGATAATGTGATGTGGACATGATGTTAGATGACACTGATGCAAGTGATGCAGAGGTGACAATACCTGTGGACAAGTGGACAAAGTTAACCAACCAAGGCAAGGCAAGGCATCTTTATTTATATAGTGCATTTCATACCAAGGCAACTCAATGTGCTTTATATGAAGACAAAACATTAAAAAAAAGAAGCATACGACAGAATAAAAACAAACAAAACACTGAAAACAGAGTTAAAAGCAAGAGCAAATAAAAGTAAAATAAAATAAAATAGATAAAGTTTTAAGTTCTCAGCTATAAGCACATGAAAAGAGAAATGTTTTTAACCTGGATTTAAAAGTGCTGACAGTTGGGGCTGATCTCAGGTCTGCTGGTAGTTTGTTCCAGTTGTTGCAGCATAACAGCTAAATGCTGCTTCACCATGTCTGGTCTGAACTCTGAGCTCCACTATCTGACCTGAGTCAGTAGATCTCAGAGCTCTACTGGGTTTATACTCTACTAACATGTCATTCATGTATTCTGGACCTAAACCATTCAGTGATTTGTAAAAAACAACAAGCTGGACAAAGACACAACATTCTTTATACAACTGGTAGTACTTACGGCCAAATTTCATATCCACAAAAAAAATGGACAGAATCAAAACCCAGCCTGGATCATTTCACACAAGAAATTCTCCAATATGCAACTACAATAAAAGACATTAAAAATAAAAAAGCTATTAAAACGAACTGTATTTTTGAAAGATTTAACATAGCCCCTCTTTAAGAACTTTTTACTAGGTAAATGGATTCTTCCAAATCTGGCAATGTTTATTTGTATTTATTTATTTATTTAATTTTTATTTGTAATGTCATTATTTGTATTGTTATTGTCATTTTTGTTTCCTTTTACATTATCCCCCTGTCTGCTTTGTCCACCTCTGTCTCTCTGTATAATGCATAATGCTATGTTATGTGTTAAGATAATTATGTTATGCTTACAATAAAGCACAAAATTTTTTTTTAAAAAAAGTCAATGTGGACATTGAGTCCTGACCGAAAAAACACACCATGCTCGCGAGAATACAAAGGAGAACAGATGGCCCTCTCCTCAGCTCCAGACTCACTCGTCTTCCAGTGACGACGCTCTGGCAAATCAGGGGAAGGCAGTCGGCTGACGTCACGTTTAGGGCTGGGGCGTTACCAAAGAAGTAGCAGGTAGCAGGTGGGAGGGGCTGGAGGAGGAGAAGAGGATAAAACCGAGTAGAGCCGTGCTGTACCGTACTGAGCCAGTGGAAAGGCACCATGAGGAGGTCCCGTCTGACCAGGACCAGGATGAAGGAGGAGAACCTGGACCGGGAAATTAGCGACCTGGATCAGAACACGACCGGAATTAAGGAGGAGAACCAGCACCAGGACTACAACATAGTAAAGGAGGAGAACCAGGACCAGACTGGGACTACGGGGGAGGAGCAGCACGCGGTCCACCAGGACAAGGAGCCCTCCGGTCCGTCCGGTCCACGTCCACAGGTCTGTGTTTCTGTTTTCAGTGGGAGCGAGTCAAGAGATGAAGCTAACAGCTGTTAGCTGCTAACTCTACTTTTTGTGGTTCACTAAAAAGTCTAAAACCTAACCTGCCTACTTTAGTTCCTGCTGTAGCGCTGTTACATCACTTTATTACATTTTATACAACAGTTAGTTCCGACCGGTCCCAGCCGAGCAATTTGATTGGACAAGAGACGTAGCACTGCGACTTTTTACGGACGTTATCACTCCGCTGTTCAGCTGGACAGGAGCTAAGTCAGAGCCAGGCTCCCCATACAGGAGCTGCCCCACCTCTCTGCTGCTGCTACAGTTAGAAACGGACCTGAACATTAAAACCTGGACCTGACCTGGTCCGTCTAATTGGAGATAAATCTCTACTAAACCCGGCTGGAAAAAAATCGCCGCGGGGGCAACTACGTTTTGACGGCGATGTGTTTTGATATTAGCGTTAGCTGTTGTTAGCCACGTAGCTCAGCTACTTAGCTTCAACTGTGTTTATATCGATTACATAGCAGATAAACAGATGTAATACGGTATCGATAACGTCTCTGTGTCTTCACGCTGGTCCTGTTGCTGCGGTGCTAATCAGACACGGGCTCAGAACCAGCACTGGAAGCAGCTCGGTGGAAAAGCTTGTAGCTAGTAGCTAGCTAGTTGTATGTAATGTTTATGTGTTGCCTGGCAACAGCCTCGTCTCCCTTCCAGTTGCAGAACTATTTCTGTTGGCGGAGCCAAATAAATGAATAAACAAACAAATCATAATCTCTTGTAGTTTGTTACTGTTCTAAAATGCGCTCGTAGCACTGTTGTATAAAAGCAATATCACACTGGAGGTCGTGCTGTTGTACCGTATATCAGCACGGTGGGATTATCTGCGGCTAATTAAATTTCCCCGCAGGTTTTTTAGAGGGTTACCGCCGGCCGGCTTTTTGGGAGATAAATGCTGGTCTCATTGATGAAGTCTAACAATTGTGGCCGCCGCATTGTTTGAACGAAATGTGAAGCTGTATTAGACAGAAGAAAGGGGCTGCCTTGGTGGTCTGTAGCCTACGTACATAAATTACCACATTAATCAATCAATTACATTTAATTACATTTTCCAACTGTAAACTTGCAGCAACTGCTGAATGTAACTGCAACAGTCCACTGTGAAAATGAAAAATATAATTGCGTAGCCTCTAACACTGGCCAATCATTCGCCATTCTCATCCTCCATCCCCCTCCCTCATGCCCATCTCATCATTATCAAGCGGGCGGGATATTCAGTGTTTGGGGTGAGACCAAGCTCGGTGTCTGTGTGTCTCAGACGTTTGATTGATGGATGACGGATCCAATATCACTGGCCATAGTGGAATCAAATTCATTTTTCTTTTCTGTGCACCTTGAATGAAGGAAAACAAATGTCCATCCATCATCCATCATTGATTCATTCTCTCTCTCCCTGTCTGTTGCCATAGAAACAGGACCACACCAAGGTGAAACCACACAGCTGTAACGGGTGTGGGAACGCGTTCAGGACCTCAGTTCATCTGAACGCTCACCGCCGGCAGCGCCAATGTGGACAGACGGCGTACAGGTGCGAGCAGTGCGGCACATCGTGCACCGACTTGTCAGGACTGAAAATTCACCAGCGGATCCACACCGGAGAGAAGCCGTACAGCTGTGAGCAGTGTGGCGCCGCCTTCACAAGGGCGAACACCCTGAAAATTCACCAGCGGATCCACACCGGAGAGAAGCCGTACAGCTGTGAGCAGTGTGGGAAGGCGTTCGCTACCTCCAGACATTTAGCAGTCCACCGGCGCGTCCACACCGGAGAGAAGCCATACAGCTGCGAGCAGTGCGGAAAGGGGTTCGCTAGCTCCTCAAATTTAATGACCCACCGGCGCATCCACACTGGAGAGAAACCATACAGCTGTGAGCAGTGTGGGAAGGGGTTCACTCAACCCGGAGCGTTAACGATCCATCGGCGCATCCACACCGGCGAAAAGCTCTACAGCTGCGAGCAGTGTGGGAAGGCGTTCACTCAATCCGGAGTGTTAACGATCCATCGGCGTGTCCACACCGGAGAGAAGCCGTACAGCTGCGAGCAGTGTGGGAAGGCGTTCGCTACCTCCAAAGAGTTAACGATCCATCAGCGCGTCCACACCGGAGAGAAGCCGTTCAGCTGCGAGCAGTGTGGGAAGGGGTTTGTTACCTCCGGACATTTAGCAGTCCACCAGCGCATCCACACCGGAGAGAGGCCGTACAGCTGTGAGCAGTGTGGGAAGGCGTTCGCTACCTCCAAAGAGTTAACGATCCATCAGCGCTACCACACCGGAGAGAAGCCGTACAGCTGCGAGCAGTGTGGGAAGGGCTTTGTTGTCTCCGGACATTTAACGGCCCATCGGCGTGTCCACACTGGAGAGAAGCCGTTCAGCTGCGAGCAGTGTGGGAAGGGGTTCAAGAGCTCCGGGCAGTTAACGATCCATCGGCGCATCCACACTGGAGAGAAGCCGTACAGCTGCGAACAGTGCGGAAAGGCCTACGCTTGCTCCTCAAATTTAACGGTCCACCGGCGCATCCACACCGGAGAGAAACCATACAGCTGTGAGCAGTGTGGGAAGGCGTTCACTCAATCCGGAGCGTTAACGATCCATCGGCGCGTCCACACCAGAGAGAAGCCGTAAGTGTGTGGGAAGGCGTTCGCTGACTCCAGTAGGTTAGCAGCCCACCAGCGCATCCACACCGGAGAGAGGCCGTACGTGTGTGGGCAGTGTGGGAAGGCGTTCACTACCGTAGGAAAATTAACGGCCCACCAACGTGTCCACACCAGAGAAAAACCATATGTGTGTGGGCAGTGTGGAAAGGCCTTCCGCCAGTCCAACAACCTGGAGAAACACCAGCAGCTCCACAGCAGCTAGAGGACGGGACGGGACGGTCCTACACCTGAGCAACTAACGATTATTTTCATCCTCGATTAGCCTGTTGATATGTAAATGATTAATTGATTTGTTGTTTGGTCAATAAAATGTTTTTAAAAAATGTTGAAAAATGTCAGTGTTTCCCAAACCACCAGATGACGTCCCCAAACCTAACCCTAACCCGCAGGTTTTAAGAGGTTTACCGCCGGCTGGTTAAATTCTTTATAGGAGATAAATGTTGGTCTCATTGATGAAATCTAACAATTGTAGCAGTCACATTAGTTTGTTTGAATGAAAAGTGAAGCTTCATGTGTGTATTGGACAGCAGAGCAGCGCTGCCTGGGGCTCTGTACAGAAATCACCACATTCACATCAATAAATTATGTTTCACAATGAGCTGATCAGTCTGCATTACATTTTCTTTTCTTTTATTAAGTTCTATAACATGGCAGCATTTTTAATTTGTCATGATTACGCAACCGTTAACTGCTGCGTTTGCTGTGCGACGTACCGGAATGTGCAAACCTAACTATGCAGTCGCTTACGTTCCCAAACGTAAACTATGCAGTGACGTAGCACTGATGACATTTCTCTGACCCTGTCTGTTGACAGGTCAGGTGTTTTTGTTTTTCTGTTCTTTTGGTTTTTTATTTTTTGTTTGGACCTTCCTGTGAAGTGACACAATGGCGAGCCACCCACTTGATGTAGAGTGTGGGGGGGGGGCGACCCCCATTCCAAAAATTCCTTCCTTCCTTCCTTCCTAATGTGTTTTATTTTGAAAATTGACCGGATTCTCTCGTGGTTTGACTTCCTGCCCGGCTTGACACGATCGCGCCGCGGGGACAGCCCCCCCCCCCTCCAAAGTTTCACCCAGGTGCGAGTCTGATGCAGCCGCGGTGCTCCTGCTGAAAAATACATGTCCTTGCTCTGTGCTTTGGTTGGGTTTAGGCAATGTAGACAGGAGTTGGTTTAGTTTAGTAAAAAGATCAGGTGTAGCGGCCAAGAAAGTCTCTGCTAATATGCAGCTCCTCCGGGTGTCAAACACTGATTTCCCGCGCTAGAGGCGGATGCTCTCACCACTGTGCTACGAAAGCATTCACTGCAATGTGTACACCCAGTGTGTTAAACCTTTAAATGGCGGACTTTTTTCAGGTTCAGAAAGGCACCCCTTTTCCATAAATAATTAAGGGCCGGCATTCCGACATATTAAAGTAAATGTTCGGCATGGCGGCCCTTCGCAATGGCACCCTGGAACCAGAGTGAAGTGAACCCCAGATACCCCGTGGTCACTGGACAGGTCCTGCTACACTCTCTGGTGTGGTAGGCTCAGCATCTGAAACACCCTCACACTCAGCCCTTTCACACAATTCCCCTTACACTTAATTTCCGCAGGCTACATTTTCTCCATCCCTGGAACACTGGACTGCATACGCATTGCTGTTGTGGAGGATAATCTTCTAGTGATAGTTTATTTTTTTCCTTTGGTTTATTAGGGCCACGGGCCATCGCACCGGGCACTGATCCCTACAGCTATGAAATAACACTACATTAAGAAAAAACTTTAACCCGCGGAGTGGCCCTTTTTTTCAAAATGGCCTGTGTGGTTTTTGGTCATTTTCTCCAAAACCACCGGCCCTATTTCAACCATACCTTCTGCGTTGGACTCCCTTCGGACCCCCTGATGATATATCCGAGTTTGGAGAAATTTTAATTTTTGGTCAAAAAAAAAAAAAGTAACCCGCGGAGTGGTCTCCTTTTTCAAAATGGCCTGTGTGGTTTTTGGTCATTTTCTCCAAAACCACCGGCCCGATTTCAACCAAACCTTCTGCGTTGGACTCCCCTCGGACCCCCAGATGATATATCCGAGTTTGGAGAAATTTTAATTTTTGGTCAAAAAAAAAAAGTAACCCGCGGAGTGGCCTCCTTTTTCAAAATGGCCTGTGTGGTTTTTGGTCATTTTCTCCAAAACCACCGGCCCGATCTCAACCAAATCCTCCGGTTGGACTCCCCTCGGACCCCCAGATGATATATCCGAGTTTGGAGAAATTTTAATTTTTGGTCAAAAAAAAAAAGTAACCCGCGGAGTGGCCTCCTTTTTCAAAATGGCCTGTGTGGTTTTTGGTCATTTTCTCCAAAACCACCGGTCCGATTTCAACCAAATCCTCCGGTTGGACTCCCCTCGGACCCCCAGATGATATATCCGAGTTTGGAGAAATTTTAATTTTTGGTCAGAAAAAAAAAAAGTTTGGTAAAAAAAAAAAAAAAGTAACCCACGGAGTGGCCTATTTTTTTCAAAATGGCCTGTGTGGTTTTTGGTCATTTTCTCCAAAACCACCTGCCCGATTTCAACCAAACCTTCTGCGTTGGACTCCCCTCGGACCCCCAGATGATATATCCGAGGTTGGAGAAATTTTAATTTTTGGTCAAAAAAAAAAAATGTTTGGTCAAAAAAAAAAAAGTAACTCGCGGAGTGGCCTCCTTTTTCAAAATGGCCTGTGTGGTTTTTGGTCATTTTATCCAAAACCACCGGCCCGATTTCAACCAAACCTTCTGCGTTGGACTCCCCTCGGACCCCCAGATGATATATCCGAGGTTGGAGAAATTTTAATTTTTGGTCAAAAAAAAAAAATGTTTGGTCAAAAAAAAAAAAGTAACTCGCGGAGTGGCCTCCTTTTTCAAAATGGCCTGTGTGGTTTTTGGTCATTTTATCCAAAACCACCGGCCCGATTTCAACCAAACCTTCTGCGTTGGACTCCCCTCGGACCCCCAGATGATATATCCAAGTTTGGAGAAATTTTAATTTTTGGTCAAAAAAAAAAACGTTTGGTCAAAAAAAAAAAAGTAACCCGCGGAGTGGCCTCCTTTTTCAAAATGGCCTGTGTGGTTTTTGGTCATTTTCTCCAAAACCACCAGCCCGATTTCAACCAAACCTTCTGCGTTGGACTCCCCTCGGACCCCCAGATGATATATCCGAGTTTGGAGAAATTTAAATTTTTGGTCAAAAAAAAAAAGTAACCCGCGGAGTGGCCTCCTTTTTCAAAATGGCCTGTGTGGTTTTTGGTCATTTTCTCCAAAACCACCGGCCTGATTTCAACCAAACCTTCTGCGTTGGACTCCCCTCGGACCCCCAGATGATATATCCAAGTTTGGAGAAATTTTAATTTTTGGTCAAAAAAAAAAAAAGTAACCCGCGGAGTGGCCTCCTTTTTCAAAATGGCCTGTGTGGTTTTTGGTCATTTTCTCCAAAACCACCGGCCTGATTTCAACCAAACATTCTGCGTTGGACTTCCCTCGGACCCCCAGATGATATATCCGAGTTTGGAGAAATTTTAATTTTTGGTCAAAAAAAAAAAAGTTTGGTCAAAAAAAAAAAGTAACCCGCGGAGTGGCCTCCTTTTTCAAAATGGCCTGTGTGGTTTTTGGTCATTTTCTCCAAAACCACCGGCCCGATTTCAACCAAACCTTCTGCGTTGGACTCCCCTCGGACCCCCTGATGATATATCCGAGTTTGGAGAAATTTTAATTTTTGGTCAAAAAAAAAAAAAGTAACCCGCGGAGTGGCCTCCTTTTTCAAAGTGGCCTGTGTGGTTTTTGGTCATTTTCTCCAAAACCACCGGCCCGATTTCAACCAAACCTTCTGCGTTGGACTAGAGAGAACACATCTTAGCCCATTTTAGCTTCTCTCCACTGGCTTCCTGTAGGATTTAGAAAAGACTTCAAAATCTTTCTGCTGACTTATAAGGCTCTTAATGATAAAGCTCCATCCTATCTGAAAGAACTAATCATTCCTTACTGTCCTACCAGAGCACTCCGCTCCCAGAACGCAGGTCTGTTAGTGACTCCCAGTATCTCTAAAAACCGACTGGGAGGTAGAGCATTCAGTTACCGGTCTTCTATACTGTGGAACCAGCTCTCTCCATGGGTCAAAGAGGCAGACACTCTAACTACATTTAAGTCTAGACTTAAGACCTTCCTTTATGACAGGGCTTTTAGTTAGGGCTGGTTCAGGTAGCTCTGAACCATTTTATAGCTACACTGCTATTGATAGCTTTCATGTGACGTCACGGCCCGTATGGAACGCCCTCCTGGCGGTCAAAACAATCCACTTCCCCGCTGTCCGCGGCTTAGGACAAGGCAGAAAAACACACACTGCTCCCCGCTGCTTCAAAAATACCGGTGTTATGGCCCAACTGTTGTCTGATTTAACTGGTTACCGTACCGAACAACAGCTGTGCTGCACTTCCGTCCGCAGATTTGTCACAAATTCACAAATCAAGCCACAGTTCACATGTTACTGCAGCCAATATGCGTCTGTGAGTGAGCTTATTCCTCCATACGGACAGTCAGCGCCACACTACTCTCACTCTGCACAACACTGCACTGCACACTATGACAAAGCCTGTCATGTTAAAGTTATGAACTAATGGAAAAAACTCTGAAAATACGCTAAACAATACCGGTCATCGTCCTCGCCACGCCACGGTCGGTCCCGACCCCCGTTACCGTGTCGCTGCCGCCGCCGGTCCTGCTGCTATCGGACCGCCGTCATCGTTGCCGTCGGTAGCGGTGCGTAGCAAAGCTCCGGGGGGTAAAGGGGGGGGAAGCTGGTCACCGTGCAGCCCAGCTAAGGGCTCTGGTTTGTGGGTGAGAGGAGCAGGGAGCCTGGGCTCAGTGGGCTGGAGCTCAGACTGTGGAGCTCAGCGGAGCTGCGGTACCAGGACGGTGTTCCCGTACAGGAAAGTTATAGGTACATTTCTACCACTTCAATGAGTTCAGAAACATTATTTTAAGATCAAAAAACTACAAAATGGGGCTTTTAATCAGAAACCAGTTGAGCCATAACACCGGAGGTATTGGTTGCAAGCGGTGGAGGATGATGGATTCTCCACCAGGTAAACGTAAACATCGCCCAACTCGAGCTTCGGCAGGGAACTGGTCATCTTAAACAGCTCGTATACAGCAGCTGGTGTTGAATATGGGTCACAAGTGCCCAAAACTTCAAAGTTGTTTTTATATCTTTCTTTCTCGGCTGCTGGCAGATGATTTAAGTCATTACTCGGTTGTTTGTCCATAGAAAGTCCGTTGCGCTGCCATTTTGGAATGTTGCTTTTGACCGCCAGGTCCCTGGGAAGTGACGTCACTGAAAGCTATCAATAGGCTTAGACTGCTGGGGACACATCTGGTCACACAGAGCCAGGGCCGCCCCTGCCTACACGCAGATCACGCACAGTGCGTAGGGCCCCGCGATCCAATAGGGGCCCCGTTTTGCACAAAGGATGCGCATATGCACAGCCGTCGTGCGCGCTACTAGATCAGCTGTCAGCGCGAGGCAGGAGAAGAGGGAGAAGAGACCCTTTTTTTTTGTAATCTGACACCGCACGCGCCGTCACGCGTCGATCTGACCAATCACTGGTCAGATGCTGCAGGCACTTGTCAAGCAGCTGCAGGTGAAGACGTGATCATAGCTTCGAAAAGAACGAGTCAGGCGCGAGCAAGAGGGGAAAAAACCAAAACAAGAGGAAACTCGTGCTTCTCTCGAAGGTGGGCATTTGTTGAAGTTAGTGCTGGGCTGGGTTAATGTCCGTTAACGCTGCTAATGGTGTTAAAGCCAGCACTAGTAAAAATGTAAAACTTTGTGGCATAAGCAAGCACTAAACCTCCATGCTCAGCACAGCTGCTGCTGCAGGTAGGAGGAGAGATGCTGCTAGCCTCCATGTGGACTGTGGTCTGGAGATGAAAGTTATTTTCCAGCGGCCCTTACCATTTATTAAATGTCTTGTTAACACCTTTGTCTATATGCATTCACCTCTGTTGAAAGGCAGTGGTAAATTTATCAGTTGTTGGTCATATTTTCGGCTAAACTTTATAATCTATTTTATCTCCACACAAGGATCTGTTGGTGAATTTAATCTATGACAGGCAGCTTTGGAGGAGATATTAGAGATACATATTGATAGAAATGAGTGTATTTGATACTTTGGTTGACAGAAGGAACTGAATTTGAATGTAGCTACATTTTGAAATATCAGTCTCTTTGGTGCTGAATTAGTATGTTTTATTAGGATTGTAGTTGTAGCCTATATAATAATAATAATAATAATAATGATGATAATAATGACAATAATAGTAATAATAGATAGTGATAGCAATTGTTTTTTTTAAATTAATATTAGTATAAGTATATAACTGCTAAACTGCCAGTATTAGTGGTTGTAGTTTGCATTAGTAATCGATTATAGGAGGGCCCGACAAAATTTTTTCGCTTAGGGCCCCATTTTGGTCAGGGACGGCCCTGCACAGAGCCCTCTCCTCTCCCCTCCTCTCCTCTCCTCTCCTCTCCTCTCCTCTCCTTTCCCCTCCTCTCCTCTCCTCCTCTCCTCTCCCCTCCCCTCCTCTCCTCTCCTCTCCCCTCCCCTCCCCTCCCCTCCCCTCCCCTCCTCTCCTTTCCCCTCCTCTCCTCCTCTCCTCTCCCCTCCTCTCCTCTCCTCTCCTCTCCTCTCCTCTCCTCTCCTCTCCTCTCCCCTCCCCTCCTCTCCTCTCCTCTCCTCTCCTCTCCTCTCCTCCTCTCCTCTCCCCTCCCCTCCTCTCCTCTCCTCCTCTCCTCTCCCCTCCTCTCCTCTCCTCTCCTCTCCTCTCCCCTCCTCCCTCGCGAAAAACTGCGCAGAATTTTTGCATTAAAATCAATGGGACGGGCGGGAAAAAAAGAGCGAAAAAGACCAGTCATTGGAGTTTAACAAACGTCTACTGCTCAGGCATACTTTCACCTAGAGACTTCATTTAAACTTTAAACAGTAGACACAAGTCTTGTGTATTGGCGTATTACTCCACGTTTTGATAGGTCATATAGTTTTTGATCAATCCATGATCAATGACCATGATCATTTTTGGAGAAATTATGAGATTATAATGGGTGTGTATTGCACGGAATGTTCGTGTCAGAGTGCGTGACATCATCGGTTAGAGTGGGAGAGATGCCAGAAAAACTCCTGATTTTTTCTCTTTCCAAACTCCAAACGGCCACAATTTACACTCTACACACATCATTTCCGCCACGTTTGTAGACGAGCTCATCCTCGATCTCTTAATCTGCTCAAAATATCAGAGTGACTTACAGAATTTAAACTCTGAGCCTCTAAGTGCGGCCACGTCTGTCTCTGCTCCTCATTGAGTCCAATACAAATATTTTCTGAGAGAAGCAGAACGGCCTGATGTTTTAAAACTGCCAGCGTCGCCAAAATATTTACTGTAGAAACACCAAATCGTATCAAAATTTTCAGTAAGTCCTTAGAGCAACGTTGATCTGTGTTTTGTTCTGATAGGAGTTACCGTTTTCTCACCCTAAGCCTAAATGTGAGACCGGTGCAGAGGCAGAAAATGGCTCTTTTTCTCCACGTTTCTGTCTGTCTCAGCCTGCGGCCTATCGCCGTGGTAACCTCTTTGATCCTCAGGCCAGAGCTCGTTAACTTCATAAACAATCCACCTGGCGCTCGTTTAAATGTTTATAAACACAGACACAGCTAAATCAGACTGACACAGGATGCAGCTACTAACTAACTATGTGTCAAGTCAGTCACACACACACACACAGACTCTAGAGCCAGCTTCATGTGATTACAGTTACACACACACACACACAGTTAACCTAATGTGGTTACAGCTCCTCCATATCAGTGCTTATAGAAAGATGATCATGTGTCTGTCTGATCAGCTCTGTCTTGACCTTAAGATCGTGGGTTTGATTCCCATGTTGACAGAGATGGCACAACCCGCAGTAGCCCCGTGGCCCATTCAAAATTTCCCGAGAGGAAATTTTCTAGTTTTATGATATTGTATTTGTTATTTATATGGGAATTAAATATATTGCCATGGCTTATCATTTTAATTTACTACTTCATTTCTACCTAGGCCTATCTTCAATTCTGTGAGATGTTTCCTCTCATCACAGAAAGCTGAGCAGTTCATGCTCATTTTCTAATCCATTCATAGTCAAAGCAGTAATGGGGGATGCTTGGAGGTGGTAATGTTCTGGAGCAGGTGTGAATGTTCAGAGTGTAGGGTGTGGTGGTAAGTTGGGGGCGCATGCATACCTGCCTTTTAGGATGCTAATCACAGTAATAGGTTAGCCAGACAGTGTTGTGTGACTGGTGAAATGTGTGAATGTGTAAACACTTTATATTTTACTAAATTCCCCTACCACCCCAACTTTTCCTGCAGGTAATCTACAAGCTAATAAGCATGTGTAGGATTTATACATAGGTAAACATTTGTTTCACATTTATTTTTTCCATTTCAGAAGGACAGATCCTTGATACAGTGTGCTGGACGTGAGTGCTATCATCCAAAATGGATAATGTGATGTGGACATGATGTTAGATGACACTGATGCAAGTGATGCAGAGTCAGGTGACAATACCTGTGGACAAGTGGACAAGTTAACCGCAAGGCAAGGCAAGGCAAGGCAAGGCAAGGCAAGGCAAGGCAAGGCAAGGCAAGGCAATGTGCTTTACATAAAGACAGAACATTAAAAAAAAGAAGCATAAGACAGAATAAAAACAAACAAAACACTGAAAACATAGTTAAAAGCAAGAGCAAATAAAAGTAAAATAAAAATAAAATAGATAAAGTTTTAAGTTCTCAGCTATAAGCACATGAAAAGAGAAATGTTTTTAACCTGGATTTAAAAGTGCTGACAGTTGGGGCTGATCTCAGGTCTGCTGGTAGTTTGTTCCAGTTGTTGCAGCATAACAGCTAAATGCTGCTTCACCA
Source organism: Trachurus japonicus (assembly GCF_045865225.1). NCBI lineage: Eukaryota > Metazoa > Chordata > Actinopteri > Carangiformes > Carangidae > Trachurus > Trachurus japonicus. The sequence goes on along the minus strand of NC_140915.1, from coordinate 3,172,736 downwards.
TGTCTGGTCTGAACTCTGAGCTCCACTATCTGACCTGAGTCAGTAGATCTCAGAGCTCTACTGGGTTTAGACTCTACTGACATGTCATTCATGTATTCTGGACCTAAACCATTCAGTGATTTGTAAAAAACAACAAGCTGGACAAAGACACAACATTCTTTATACAACTGGTAGTACTTATGGCCAAATTTCATATCCACAAAAAAAAATGGACAGAATCAAAACCCAGCCTGGATCATTTCACACAAGAAATTCTCCAATATGCAACTACAATAAAAGACATTAAAAATAAAAAAGCTATGAAAACGAACTGTATTTTTGAAAGATTTAACATAGCCCCTCTTTAAGAACTTTTTACTAGGTAAATGGATTCTTCCAAATCTGGCAATGTTTATTTGTATTTATTTATTTATTTAATTTTTATTTGTAATGTCATTATTTGTATTGTTTTGTCATTTTTGTTTCCTTTTACATTATCCCCCTGTCTGCTTTGTCCACCTCTATCTCTCTGTATAATGCATAATGCTATGTTATGTGTTTAGATAATTATGTTATGCTTACAATAAAGCACAAAAAAAAAAAAAAAAAAAAATTCAGTGATTTGTAAACCAGTAGCAGGCACTTATTGCCCAGTCAATGTGGACATTGAGTCCTGACCGAAAAAACACACCATGCTCGCGAGAATACAAAGGAAAACAGATGGCCCTCTCCTCAGCTCCAGACTCACTCGTCTTCCAGTGACGACGCTCTGGCCAATCAGGGGAAGGCAGTCGGCTGACGTCACGTTTAGGGCTGGGGCGTTAGGGCGTTACCAAAGAAGTAGCAGGTAGCAGGTGGGAGGGGCTGGAGGAGGAGAAGAGGATAAAACCGAGTAGAGCCGTGCTGTACCGTACTGAGCCAGTGGAAAGGCACCATGAGGAGGTCCCGTCTGACCAGGACCAGGATGAAGGAGGAGAACCTGGACCGGGAGATTAGCGACCTGGATCAGAACACGACCGGCATTAAGGAGGAGAACCAGCACCAGGACTACAACATAGTAAAGGAGGAGAACCAGGACCAGACTGGGACTACGGGGGAGGAGCAGCACGCGGTCCACCAGGACAAGGAGCCCTCCGGTCCGTCCGGTTCACGTCCACAGGTCTGTGTTTCTGTTTTCAGTGGGAGCGAGTCAAGAGATGAAGCTAACAGCTGTTAGCTGCTAACTCTACTTTTTGTGGTTCACTAAAAAGTCTAAAACCTAACCTGCCTACTTTTTGACGGCGATGTGTTTTGATATTAGCGCTAGCTGTTGTTAGCCACGTAGCTCAGCTACTTAGCTTCAACTGTGTTTATATTAACTGCACTGGAAGCAGCTCGGTGGAAAAGCTTGTAGCTAGTAGCTAGCTAGTTTAATGTTTATGTGTTGCCTGGCAACAGCCTTGTCTCCCTTCCAGTTGCGGAACTATTTCTGTTGGCGGAGCCAAAGAAATGATTAAATAAACAAACAAATCATAATCTCTTGTAGTTTATTACTGTTCTAAAATGCGCTCGTAGCACTGTTGTATAAAAGCAATATCACACTCGAGGTCGTGCTGTTGTACCGTAAATAAGCACGGAGGGATTATCTGCGGCTAATTAAATTTCCCCGCATGTTTTTTAGAGGGTTACCGCCGGCCGGCTTTTTGGGAGATAAATGCTGGTCTCATTGATGAAGTCTGACAATTGTGGCCGCCGCATTGTTTGAACGAAATGTGAAGCTGCATTAGACAGAAGAAAGGTGCTGCCTTGGTGCTCTAACACTGGCCAATCATTCGCCATTCTCATCCTCCATCCCCCTCCCTCATGCCCATCTCCTCGTCGTTATCAAGCGGGCGGGATATTCAGTGTTTGGGGTGAGACCAAGCTCGGTGTGTGTGTGTGTGTGTGTCTCAGACGTTTGATTGACGGATGACGGATCCAATATCACTGGCCATAGTGGAATCAAATTCACTTTTCTTTTCTGTGCACCTTGAATGAAGAATTTTTAAAAAGGAAAACAAATGTCCATCCATCATCCATCATTGATTAATTCTCTCTCTCCCTGTCTGTTGCCATAGAAACAGGACCACACCAAGGTGAAACCACACAGCTGTAATGGGTGTGGGAACGCGTTCAGGACCTCAGTTCATCTGAACGCTCACCGCCGGCGGCGCCAATGTGGACAGACGGCGTACAGGTGCGAGCAGTGCGGCACATCGTGCACCGACTTGTCAGGACTGAAAATTCACCAGCGGATCCACGCCGGAGAGAAGCCGTACAGCTGTGAGCAGTGTGGCGCCGCCTTCAGAAGGGCAGACGCCCTGAAAATCCACCAGCGGATCCACACCGGAGAGAAGCCGTACAGCTGTGAGCAATGTGGGAAGGGGTTCGCTACCTCCAGACAATTAATGATCCACCGGCGCGTCCACACCAGAGAGAGGCCGTACAGCTGCGAGCAGTGTGGGAAGGGGTTCGCTAGCTCCTCAAATTTAAGGGCCCACCGGCGCATCCACACTGGAGAGAAACCATACACCTGTGAGCAGTGTGGGAAGGGGTTCACTCAACCCGGAGCGTTAACAGTCCATCGGCGCGTCCACACCGGAGAAAAGCTCTACAGCTGCGAACAGTGTGGGAAGTGGTTCACTCAATCCGGAGCGTTAACGATCCATCGGCGTGTCCACACCAGAGAGAGGCCGTACAGCTGTGAGCAGTGTGGGAAGGCGTTCGCTACCTCCAAAGAGTTAACGATCCATCAGCGTTACCATACCGGAGAGAAGCCGTACAGCTGCGAGCACTGCGAGAAGGCGTTCGCTACCTCCGGACATTTAGCAGTCCATCGGCGTGTCCACACCGGAGAGAAGCCGTTCAGCTGTGAGCAGTGCGGGAAGGCGTTCGCTACCTCCAAAGAGTTAACGATCCATCAGCATTACCATACCGGAGAGAAGCCGTACAGCTGCGAGCAGTGTGGGAAGGCCTACGCTAGCCCCTCAAATTTAACGGTCCACCGGCGCATCCACACCGGAGAGAAGCCGTACAGCTGTGAGCAGTGTGGGAAGGCCTACGCTAGCCCCTCAAATTTAACGGTCCACCGGCGCATCCACACCGGAGAGAAGCCGTACAGCTGTGAGCAGTGTGGGAAGGCGTTCACTCAATCCGGAGCGTTAACGATCCATCGGCGTGACCACACCGGAGAGAGGCCGTACAGCTGTGAGCAGTGTGGGAAGTGGTTCAAGAGGTCCGGACACTTAAAGGTCCACCAGTGTGTCCACACCGGAGAGAGGCCGTACAGCTGTGAGCAGTGTGGGAAGTGGTTCAAGAGCTCCGGATACTTAAAGGTCCACCAGCGCATCCACACCGGAGAGAGGCCATAAGTGTGTGGGAAGGCGGTCGCTGACTCCAGTAGGTTAGCAGCCCACCAGCGCATCCACACCGGAGAGAGGCCGTACGTGTGTGGGCAGTGTGGGAAGGGGTTCACTACCTTAGGAAAATTAACGGCCCACCAACGTGTCCACACCAGAGAAAAACCATACGTGTGTGGGCAGTGTGGAAAGGCCTTCAGCCAGTCCAACAACCTGAAGAAACACCAGCAGCTCCACAGCAGCTAGAGGACGGGACAGGACGGTCCTACACCTGAGCAACTAACGATTATTTTCATCATTGATTAGCCTGTTGATATGTAAATGATTCATCGATTTGTTGTTTGGTCAATAAAATGTTTTTAAAAAATGTTGAAAAATGTCAGTGTTTCCCAAACCACCAGATGACGTCCCCAAACCTAACCCTAACCCGCAGGTTTTAAGAGGTTTACTGCCGGCTGGTTAAATTCTTTATAGGAGATAAATGTTGGTCTCATTGATGAAATCTAACAATTGTAGCAGTCACATTAGTTTGTTTGAATGAAAAGTGAAGCTTCATGTGTGTATTGGACAGCAGAGCAGCGCTGCCTGGGGCTCTGTACAGAAATCACCACATTCACATCAATAAATTATGTTTCACAATGAGCTGATCAGTCTGCATTACATTTTCTTTTCTTTTATTAAGTTCTATAACATGGCAGCATTTTTAATTTGTCATGATTACGCAACCGTTAACTGCTGCGTTTGCTGTTATCGTGCGACGTACCGGTATGTGCAAACCTAACTATGCAGTCGCTTACGTTCCCAAACGTAAACTATGCAGTGACGTAGCACTGATGACATTTCTCTGACCCTGTCTGTTGACAGGTCAGGTGTTTTTGTTTTTCTGTTCTTTTGGTTTTTTATTTTTTGTTTGGACCTTCCTGTGAAGTGACACAATGGCGAGCCACCCACTTGATGTAGAGTGTGTCATGTTCGTGTTCCAAGGATGAGGCCGTGTTGATAGCAAGTAACTTAGTTTAATGTCTCACGTTCTCAACAACATACATGTGGCTCCATGCAGTCTTGCTCTACTGTCTTATATGGTACGGTAAGCTGACTACTAACCAGTACTGCCGCCTAGCGGTCAAACATGTAATAACATCTAATCATAACATCCCCCCTTTTCTAAGGTAAAATGCATTAACATGAATTATCACATTAGCTGTGTCAGTTATTTTAACCATTTCACATTCAGCATAACTCTGCAACACATAAGCAGTTTATATCAGATTGCACAACTCATATCTAAGCCAACACTAGACCATTTAGAACACATTCACAACATCAATCAATATACATTTTGTTCAACATCTTTAACATGCATATTGAATTTTCTTTGTTTATAAGTTCAGTCTATCAGGCTTTCTGATTTCTCTTGTGGACCTTCTTAACTCAGGTTCACTTGGAGTAGGTGTGTGAGAGTCAGTGTTACAGTCCATAACAGGTGTGGGAGTTACCTGAGATTCACCACAGGTTACACTGAGCTCACCAACAGTCCCTTGAGGAGTCTTTAACAGACTGCGACGATTGCGTCTGAGGATTTGTCCATCATCAGTTTTCACTGTGTACGATCGTGGAGCAACTTCTTGCAGGACAGTTGCTTTTGTACTCCATCCATCAGCATCCTCAATCCTGACTGTGTCGTTGTTAGTCAGTGGAGGGAGATGCTTGGTTGTCCGGTCATAGAATGACTTTTGCATCATTTTCTGTTGTCGTAGCTTATGTTCAATCTTTGAGTGATTCTTTTGCTTTAATTTGTCGTTTTGATGACTCTGCAAAGTTGTTCGTAGCTTCCTCTTCATCAGCAGTTCAGCTGGTGATAGGCCGCACTGAAGAGGTGATGCTCTGTAGCTCAATAAAGCCAGATACGGATCTGAGTCACTGTCAGCTGCTTTCTTTAGGAGTTGCTTGAGAATGTGAACTCCTTTTTCAGCTTGCCCGTTTGACTGTGCATAGTGTGGGCTTGACGTCACATGCTTGAAATCATATTGCACTGCAAACTTCTGCCATTCTTTGCTGCTGAAGCAGGGGCCATTGTCGCTCACCACGGTGTGTGGGATGCCATGCCTGGCGAAGATAGATTTAGCATGTGTTATGACACAAGTTGATGTTGAGCTTGTTAGTAGCGCCATCTCAGGGAAGTTTGAGTAGTAATCCATTACCACTAAATAGTCTTTACCTCTGAGATGAAACAAGTCCATTCCTACTTTGTGCCATGGTGCTGTTGGCACCTCAGCTACCACCATAGGCTCTTTGCTCTGCTTGTTCCTGTGTTTCTGGCATGTTTCACATTTACTTATAAGTGTTTCAATGTCTTTGTTCAGTCCGGGCCAGAAAACCGTGTCTCTCGCCCTCCTTTTGCACTTTTCGATGCCGAGATGGCCTTCATGTATCCTGTGCAACATGTCCATTCTCAAAGCCCGTGGAATAACAATCCTGCCCTTTTTCAACAGCAGACCGTCCACAGTACTAAGCTCACCTCTGACATGGTAAAATTGTGGACACGAACCAGCTGGCCATCCCTCATCCATGTTCCTCATGACATGCTGTAGCTCAGCATCCTTTGCTGTAGCCTCCGCTATTTGTCTTGACTTTGTGTCAGACACAGGCAGTGTAGCCGACACCATGTTCACGTGACACTGTATGTCCTCGTCTGTTGCACTCACACTGTCGCCTGTAGTTGCTCTGGATAGGGCATCAGCAAGGACTAGGTGTTTACCTGGAGTATATATCAGTTCAAAATCATACCTTTGCATCTTCATCATTAACCGCTGAATCCGTGGAGACATTTCATTCAGATTCTTTTTGATGATGGCGACCAGCGGTCGATGATCAGTTTCGACTGTGAAAGACGGCAGGCCGTACACGTAGCTATGAAACCGCTCCAAACCATACGCCAGTCCCAAACATTCTTTTTCGATCTGAGCGTATCGGCATTCAGTTTTTGTCATAGCCCGAGATGCATAGGCTACCGGTTTCCAGTGCTCACCCTCAGCCTGGAGTAGAACGGCACCAATACCATCTTTGGAAGCATCTGTAGACACTTTTATCCTCTTCGTGTGGTCATAAAATGACAACAAAGGTGCTGTGCTCAGTGTGTCCTTGAGTTTTTGCCACTCATGCTCATGTTTCACTGTCCATTTAAACTCACAGTCCCTGTGCAGAAGCTCTCGTATGCATGATGTCTTTGCTGTCAGATTGGGAATGAATTTACCTATGAAATTCACCATCCCCATGATGCGTAGCACCCCTGTCTTGTCTGTGGGCCTTGGCATGTTCTGTATTGCATGTATTTTGTCTTTATCCGGTTGGACACCACGTGCAGACAGCTTGTCTCCCAGGAAGAGGATCTCTTGAACGCCAAACTCACATTTACTCTTGTTGAGTTTCAGTCCATACTTTTGTATGCGCTCCATAACTCTGTTCAGCCTCTCGTTGTGCTCTTGGGCTGTGGACCCCCATATGATGATGTCATCAATGTAGACTCGAACTCCATCCAAGCCCTCGATGATCTGCTCCATCGCTCTGTGAAATATTTCAGGTGCTGACTTGATTCCAAAAGGCAGTCTGAGAAAGCAGTGTCTGCCGAAGGGCGTATTAAAGGTACAGTACTTGGTGCTGCTTTCATCCAGTTTTAGCTGCCAGAAGCCTTGTGAGGCGTCAAGCTTTGTGAAGTATTTGGCACCTGACATTTCACTGAGGATCTCTTCACGTGTAGGTATTTGATAATGTTCACGCTTTATGCTCTCGTTTAAGTCTTTAGGGTCCATACATATTCTCAACTCACCATTCTTCTTCTTTGTGATGACCAGTGAGTTGACCCAGTCTGTAGGCTCATTAACCTTTTTGATCACTCCTAGCATGATCATTCTGTTGAGTTCTTTCTTTAGGCAGTCTTTCAGTGGCGCCGGAACTCTGCGTGCTGCATGCACAACTGGTTGGGCTCCTTCTTTCAACTGTATTTTATATGTGAAGGGCAAAACACCAAAACCCTTGAAAACATCTGAAAAGTTCTGAACAATTGTGTCCATAGAGTCATTTGTTGGGTTTATGGTTGGAACGATGCGATGCACTCTTTTCACAAGCCCCAGTTCTTCACAGGCTCTGTCACCAAGAAGTGATTCCCGTCCCTCATTCACAACAAAGAAGAATAGGTGGTGCACTTTTCCTTTAACTGTGACACTCAACCTGCATGTGCCCAAACATTTGATTGGCCGTCCATTGTAGTCTTTCAGTCCAGATTCTTTTCTTTTTATTTGTGGCTTATTTTTCATTGCCTTCACATCACACATGCTTATGAGATTTGCTTTCGCACCAGTGTCCAATCTCATGGTGACTACAGTCCCATTTATCATTAGAGGAGCTATCCACTTATCTTCTGTAGTGACATCATTTACATTGTCTGGCTTATTTATTTGATCACTTTCACAATTCACCATTCCAACAAAGAACGTGTCACTTAGATCAGGCTCGTCTATTAAGTTTACAGTTTTTTCTTTTTTCCACTCTTTTCGTTTGGAGAAGCATTGTTTAGCAAAATGATTCTTGCCTTGGCAACTGGAGCATTGCTTACCAAACGCTGGACACTGTCTAGGCTTGTGCTGTGAGCCGCAGCGCTTGCAGTTTATCATCACGTCCTCCTGCTGTGCAGGCCGGGTCTGTGTGCGCCGTCTCCGCTGATACGACACTGCTCCAACCGCTGCCGCGCTGTCGCTCTGCGCCGAGGCGACTGCAGACATCTCGCTGAACGTCCTCACGTGCCTTTGGGACAGCTCACTGGCCTGGCAGATCTTAATGGCTCCTGCCAGCGTTAGCTCCATCTCCCGTAGTAGCCTCTCTCTGACCTTTTTATCGGGGTCATTCCTATGTTCCCACAGCCCTATGTTCCCTCAGCCCTATGTTCCCTCATTTCTAACTTTTGTTGTCACTGAAAATTAGGCCCTATGTTCCTCAGCCCTTTGGTCCCACCATTGGTTGGGTTTAGGCAATGAAGAAAGGAGTTGGTTAAGTTTAGTAAAAAGACCCGGTAGAGGCTAGACAGGCCAGATAGGTAGAGTACAGATAGGTAGAGAGAGTCCAGAGGGAACATAGGGCTGAGGGAACATAGGGCTGTGGGAACATAGGCACGCTCCCTTTTTATCCGCCACACCGTAGACGATCTGGTCCCGGACCATGGAGTCCGTCAGCGCCGCGAAGTTGCAGGACTGCGCCTTTAGCCGCAAGTCCGTCAGGAAGCTATCGAAGGGCTCATGCTGCAGCTGTGTACGAGACCGAAACACGTACCTCTCGTACGTCTCGTTCTTCTTCGGAGAACAGTGACTATCAAACTTGCTAAGCACTACATCCAACTTTTCATTATCTTCAGGACTGTCAAACACGAACGTGTTAAATACTTCTATGGCCTGTGGCCCTGCTATTGTTAGCAGCAGCGCTACCTTTCTTGCTTCCGGCTTAGCCTCGAGTCCCATAGCAGCAACATAAAGGTGAAACCGCTGTTTGAAGGTGCGCCAGTTCTCGTCGACATTCCCCGTCAGTTTCAAACTTTCCGGTGGTTTTAAATCCATGTCGCCCATTCGAGTTTACTCCTGGTACCATGTCATGTTCGTGTTCCAAGGATGAGGCCGTGTTGATAGCAAGTAACTTAGTTTAATGTCTCACGTTCTCAACAACATACATGTGGCTCCATGCAGTCTTGCTCTACTGTCTTATATGGTACGGCAAGCTGACTACTAACCAGTACTGCCGCCTAGCGGTCAAACATGTAATAACATCTAATCATAACAGAGTGTAGGGGGGGGCGACCCCCATTCCGAAAATTCCTTCCTTCCTTCCTTCCTAATGTGTTTTATTTTGAAAATTGACCGGATTCTCTCGTGGTTTGACTTCCTGCCCGGCTTGACACGATCGCGCCGCGGGGACAGCCCCCCCCCCCCCCTCCAAAGTTTCACCCAGGTGCGAGTCTGATGCAGCCGCGGTGCTCCTGCTGAAAAATACATGTCCTTGCTCTGTGCTTTGGTTGGGTTTAGGCAATGTAGACAGGAGTTGGTTTAGTTTAGTAAAAAGATCAGGTGTAGCGGCCAAGAAAGTCTCTGCTAATATGCAGCTCCTCCGGGTGTCAAACACTGATCTCCCGCGCTAGAGGCGGATGCTCTCACCACTGTGCTACGAAAGCATTCACTGCAATGTATGTACCCAGTGTGTTAAACCTTTAAATGGCGGACTTTTTTCAGGTTCAGAAAGGCACCCCTTTTCCATAAATAATTAAGGGCCGGCATTCCGACATATTAAAGTAAATGTTCGGCATGGCGGCCCTTCGCAATGGCACCCTGGAACCAGAGTGAAGTGAACCCCAGATACCCCGTGGTCACTGGACAGGTCCTGCTACACTCTCTGGTGTGGTAGGCTCAGCATCTGAAACACCCTCACACTCAGCCCTGTCACACAATTCCCCTTACACTTAATTTCCGCAGGCTACATTTTCTCCATCCCTGGAACACTGGACTGCATACGCATTGCTGTTGTGGAGGATAATCTTCTAGTGATAGTTTATTTTTTTCCTTTGGTTTATTAGGGCCACGGGCCATCGCACCGGGCACTGATCCCTACAGCTATGAAATAACACTACATTAAGAAAAAACTTTAACCCGCGGAGTGGCCCTTTTTTTCAAAATGGCCTGTGTGGTTTTTGGTCATTTTCTCCAAAACCACCGGCCCAATTTCAACCAAACCTTCTGCGTTGGACTCCCCTCGGACCCCCAGATGATATATCCGAGTTTGGAGAAATTTTAATTTTTGGTCAAAAAAAAAAAATTAACCCGCGGAGTGGCCTCCTTTTTCAAAATGGCCTGTGTGGTTTTTGGTCATTTTCTCCAAAACCACCGGCCTGATTTCAACCAAACATTCTGCGTTGGACTTCCCTCGGACCCCCAGATGATATATCCGAGTTTGGAGAAATTTTAATTTTTGGTCAAAAAAAAAAAAAGTAACCCGCGGAGTGGCCTCCTTTTTCAAAATAGCCTGTGTGGTTTTTGGTCATTTTCTCCAAAACCACCGGCCCAATTTCAACCAAACCTTCTGCGTTGGACTCCCCTCGGACCCCCAGATGATATATCCGAGTTTGGAGAAATTTTAATTTTTGGTCAAAAAAAAAAAATTAACCCGCGGAGTGGCCTCCTTTTTCAAAATGGCCTGTGTGGTTTTTGGTCATTTTCTCCAAAACCACCGGCCTGATTTCAACCAAACATTCTGCGTTGGACTTCCCTCGGACCCCCAGATGATATATCCGAGTTTGGAGAAATTTTAATTTTTGGTCAAAAAAAAAAAAAGTTTGGTCAAAAAAAAAAAGTAACCCGCGGAGTGGCCTCCTTTTTCAAAATGGCCTGTGTGGTTTTTGGTCATTTTCTCCAAAACCACCGGCCCGATTTCAACCAAACCTTCTGCGTTGGACTCCCCTCGGACCCCCTGATGATATATCCGAGTTTGGAGAAATTTTAATTTTTGGTCAAAAAAAAAAAAAGTAACCCGCGGAGTGGCCTCCTTTTTCAAAATAGCCTGTGTGGTTTTTGGTCATTTTCTCCAAAACCACCGGCCTGATTTCAACCAAACATTCTGCGTTGGACTTCCCTCGGACCCCCAGATGATATATCCGAGTTTGGAGAAATTTTAATTTTTGGTCAAAAAAAAAAAAAAGTTTGGTCAAAAAAAAAAAGTAACCCGCGGAGTGGCCTCCTTTTTCAAAATGGCCTGTGTGGTTTTTGGTCATTTTCTCCAAAACCACCGGCCCGATTTCAACCAAACCTTCTGCGTTGGACTCCCCTCGGACCCCCAGATGATATATCCGAGTTTGGAGAAATTTTTATTTTTGGTCAAAAAAAAAAAATTAACCCGCGGAGTGGCCTCCTTTTTCAAAATGGCCTGTGTGGTTTTTGGTCATTTTCTCCAAAACCACCGGCCTGATTTCAACCAAACATTCTGCGTTGGACTTCCCTCGGACCCCCAGATGATATATCCGAGTTTGGAGAAATTTTAATTTTTGGTAAAAAAAAAAAAAAGTTTGGTCAAAAAAAAAAAGTAACCCGCGGAGTGGCCTCCTTTTTCAAAATGGCCTGTGTGGTTTTTGGTCATTTTCTCCAAAACCACCGGCCCGATTTCAACCAAACCTTCTGCGTTGGACTCCCCTCGGACCCCCTGATGATATATCCGAGTTTGGAGAAATTTTAATTTTTGGTCAAAAAAAAAAAAAGTAACCCGCGGAGTGGCCTCCTTTTTCAAAATAGCCTGTGTGGTTTTTGGTCATTTTCTCCAAAACCACCGGCCTGATTTCAACCAAACATTCTGCGTTGGACTTCCCTCGGACCCCCAGATGATATATCCGAGTTTGGAGAAATTTTAATTTTTGGTCAAAAAAAAAAAAAGTTTGGTCAAAAAAAAAGTAACCCGCGGAGTGGCCTCCTTTTTCAAAATGGCCTGTGTGGTTTTTGGTCATTTTCTCCAAAACCACCTGCCCGATTTCAACCAAACCTTCTGCGTTGGACTCCCCTCGGACCCCCAGATGATATATCCGAGTTTGGAGAAATTTTAATTTTTGGTCAAAAAAAAAAAGTAACCCGCGGAGTGGCCTCCTTTTTCAAAATGGCCTGTGTGGTTTTTGGTAATTTTCTCCAAAACCACCGGCCCGATTTCAACCAAACCTTCTGCGTTGGACTCCCCTCGGACCCCCAGATGATATATCCGAGTTTGGAGAAATTTTTATTTTTGGTCAAAAAAAAAAAGTAACCAGCGGAGTGGCCTCCTTTTTCAAAATGGCCTGTGTGGTTTTTGGTCATTTTCTCCAAAACCACCTGCCCGATTTCAACCAAACCTTCTGCGTTGGACTCCCCTCGGACCCCCAGATGATATATCCGAGTTTGGAGAAATTTTAATTTTTGGTCAAAAAAAAAAAGTAACCCGCGGAGTGGCCTCCTTTTTCAAAATGGCCTGTGTGGTTTTTGGTCATTTTCTCCAAAACCACCGGCCCGATTTCAACCAAACCTTCTGCGTTGGACTCCCCTCGGACCCCCAGATGATATATCCGAGTTTGGAGAAATTTTTATTTTTGGTCAAAAAAAAAAAATGTTTGGTCAAAAAAAAAAAGTAACCCGCGGAGTGGCCTCCTTTTTCAAAATGGCCTGTGTGGTTTTTGGTAATTTTCTCCAAAACCACCGGCCCGATTTCAACCAAACCTTCTGCGTTGGACTCCCCTCGGACCCCCAGATGATATATCCGAGTTTGGAGAAATTTTTATTTTTGGTCAAAAAAAAAAAAGTAACCAGCGGAGTGGCCTCCTTTTTCAAAATGGCCTGTGTGGTTTTTGGTCATTTTCTCCAAAACCACCTGCCCGATTTCAACCAAACCTTCTGCGTTGGACTCCCCTCGGACCCCCAGATGATATATCCGAGTTTGGAGAAATTTTAATTTTTGGTCAAAAAAAAAAAAGTAACCCGCGGAGTGGCCTCCTTTTTCAAAATGGCCTGTGTGGTTTTTGGTCATTTTCTCCAAAACCACCGGCCCGATTTCAACCAAACCTTCTGCGTTGGACTCCCCTCGGACCCCCAGATGATATATCCGAGTTTGGAGAAATTTTTATTTTTGGTCAAAAAAAAAAAATGTTTGGTCAAAAAAAAAAAGTAACCCGCGGAGTGGCCTCCTTTTTCAAAATGGCCTGTGTGGTTTTTGGTCATTTTCTCCAAAACCACCGGCCCGATTTCAACCAAACCTTCTGCGTTGGACTAGAGAGAACACATCTTAGCCCATTTTAGCTTCTCTCCACTGGCTTCCTGTAGGATTTAGAAAAGACTTCAAAGTCTTTCTGCTGACTTATAAGGCTCTTAATGATAAAGCTCCATCCTATCTGAAAGAACTAATCATTCCTTACTGTCCTACCAGAGCACTCCGCTCCCAGAACGCAGGTCTGTTAGTGACTCCCAGTATCTCTAAAAACAGACTGGGAGGTAGAGCATTCAGTTACCAGGCTTCTATACTGTGGAACCAGCTCTCTCCATGGGTCAAAGAGGCAGACACTCTAACTACATTTAAGTCTAGACTTAAGACCTTCCTTTATGACAGGGCTTTTAGTTAGGGCTGGTTCAGGTAGCTCTGAACCATTTTATAGCTACTGCTATTGATAGCTTTCATGTGACGTCACGGCCCGTATGGAACGCCCCCCTGGCGGTCAAAACAATCCACTTCCCCGTTGTCCGCGGCTTAGGACAAGGCAGAAAAACACACACTGCTCCCTGCTGCTTCAAAAATACCGGTGTTGTGGCCCAACTGGTGTCTGTTTTAACTGGTTACCGTACCGAACAACAGCTGTGCTGCACTTCCGTCCGCAGATTTGTCACAAATTCACAAATCAAGCCGCAGTTCACATGTTACTGCAGCCAATATGCGTCTGTGAGTGAGCTTATTCCTCCATACGGACAGTCAGCGCCACACTACTCTCACTCTGCACAACACTGCAGTGCACACTATGACAAAGCCTGTCATGTTAAAGTTACGAACTAATGGAAAAAACTCTGAAAATACGCTAAACAATACCGGTCATCGCCATCGCCATGCCATGGTCGGTCCCGACCCCCGTTACCGTGTCGCTGCCGCCGCGGGCGGTACTGTCCGGTGGCGGGCGGTCCCGCCGGGTTACCATCGCCGCCGCCGCCACCGGTCCTGCTGCTATCGCACCGCCGTCATCGTTGCCGTCGGTAGCGGTGCGTAGCAAAGCTCCGGGGGGTAAAGGGGGGGCAGCTGGTCACCGTGCAGCCCAGCTAAGGGCTCTGGTTTGTGGGTGAGAGGAGCAGGGAGCCTGGGCTCAGTGGGCTGGAGCTCAGACTGTGGAGCTCAGCGGAGCTGCAGTACCAGGACGGTGTTCCCACACAGGAAAGTTACAGGTACATTTCTACCACTTCAATGAGTTCAGAAACATTATTTTAAGATTAAAAAAAACTACAAAATGGGGCTTTTAATCAGAAACCAGTTGAGCCATAACACCGGAGGTATTGGTTGCAAGCGGTGGAGGATGATGGATTCTCCACCAGGTAAACGTAAACATCGCCCAACTCGAGCTTCGGCAGGGAACTGGTCATCTTAAACAGCTGGTATACAGCAGCTGGTGTTGAATATGGGTCACAAGTGCCCAAAAAAAAGTTGTTTTTATATCTTTCTTTCTCGGCTGCTGGCAGATGATTTAAGTCATTACTCGGTTGTTTGTCCATAGAAAGTCCGTTGCGCTGCCATTTTGGAATGTTGCTTTTGACCGCCAGGTCCCTGGGAAGTGACGTCACTGAAAGCTATCAATAGATACTTATCAGTAGGTGACGTCACGGTGCGTTCCACCTGGCCGCCGCCATGCTGGATACCGAACACTGAGTTAACCTCTATTAAGATCAGTGCAGCCACATCCTCTCTGACCAGAAGACTGCTGCCTGATGTAGTTTGGATATGGATATTTCTCATTTTGATGGCCTTGCCTTGAAAGCACACACCATTTCTGCTGAGACGATCTTTGACAGCGCGGTGCGCCGCTCTCTCTCCCGTTAAAAGTTAATCTAGCTCACCCAGCGGACTTCCTCGTCTCTCTCTCTCTCTCGCTCGCTCGCTCGCTCTGTCTCTCCTCCAAATACACGAAAAGCCAAATCAAATCAGAAATGCGTAGCCCACTTCTTTTTAACTCACAGACATTTATTTTCATAAAGTAATAAAATATCTGGACATTTTGCCATCGTTAACATTGAGACAAAAGGCTGCAGGAATGGAAGAAGAATTCGGCAAATCATCTTATAACGCAAAAAGGCACAACAAACAGGTTTTGCACAATGGTTTGCACAGATAAGTCTTAAAATATGTGCAACACCTTCTCATCACAATCCACGCCATCTATACAGTTACGTTATCACAAACCGTTAACTATTAATAATTATAAATATATTAATAATTTGTTTTTGGGTGGGAGGGGGGGGGGGGGGGGGGGGGGGGGTCTCAGCGTCTCAGCTGGGGTCAGTAAAATGTTTTTCTAACAGGCTGACAGTGACAATCACGTGAAACTGAGGCGAACTCATTCATGGTTGTCTCTGATTACACTGATAACAGCCTACCTCCAAAGTAGACGCGCGACGTGCACGCTCATTAAAGCGGCGCGGAGCCGCGTGCAGTCGGTGCGACGGCGACGCCGTTTTTTCCCCCGTGCATGTCTGTGGAGCTGTGATGTCCGTGTAGCTGTGCACCGCGGACATGCACGGTTCCCTACGTTGCTGTGTCAGGCAGGTGTCTCCCACGGAGCTCTGCCCCGTTTCAGAGGTGAAGGAGAGACGTCGCCTCCGCGATGTAGAATGTGTTCAATTGTGAAACTAACACATTATGTCCACATTATATCCATTACACACTGAATGAAACATCCCATGTCTTTATTTGTTCAGTTTATTTTAATAGTAATAATTATGACTAACATTCAGTGAAGACCTAAAATTCAGTATCTCCAAAATTGAAATATTGCAAAGGATCTTTTTTTAAAAAGCATTTTTAATATAGAAATGTTGGCCTTCTGAAAACTATGTCTATAATCAATCAATCAATACTTGGTTGGGGGGTTGAACTACTGGAACTTGACTTTTCCATGATATTGTAATGTAATCATTTGTTAATGGTGAGCACCCCCCCCCCCCTAGCTACCGTAGTTCAGGCGTCGGTCTCCCGTCAGGTAAAAGCTGCCGTTTATTCCTCAAATGAAGCTCATGTTGAGCCTCTCCGGTACAGTTATCCATCACTGCTGTTGAATTAGCCGCTAAACTGCTGGACGCTAAAAACCGAGGGGGCGTCTGTGTGTTTACAATTCACGAAAGCAACGTTAACGTACGTGCCGCTCACACTCAGTAGAGTGAGGCAGCCTCCCTTGGCGTACATGTCTCCCAAGCTGTTTAATGATGGTAAAAAATGAAACAGAAAGTAAATATTCTGCATAGTTTCTCTTTTCTGTGCTGCGCTGATCAGAGCGGCGTCCCTACCTAGTGTATTTTACTTAGCAACGATCTGTTAAACAGGAATAACAGACTGTTAAATGCAAAATCAAGATGTAAATAAATATCAGAAATATCAATAAATTATCGGAATACGACATTCAATAGAGCCATGTAATAAAAAAAGGTTTATCCACTATTTTTGTGAGATTTGATGTCACAACCATAGATGTATTAGGTCACAGCCCATAGACTGCCTTTGGAAGTCGGTACCCAAGATGGCGCTGTGACCGGCTAAGAACGCTGTGTGACGTCACGTGATATCTATCTATAGGCTTAGACTGCTGGGGACACATCTGGTCACACAGAGCCCTCTCCTCTCCCCTCCTCTCCTCTCCTTTCCCCTCCTCTCCTCTCCTCCTCTCCTCTCCCCTCCCCTCCTCTCCTCTCCTCTCCCCTCCTCTCCTCTCCTCTCCTCTCCTCTCCTCTCCTCTCCTCTCCCCTCCTCTCCTCTCCTTTCCCCTCCTCTCCTCTCCTCCTCTCCTCTCCCCTCCCCTCCTCTCCTCTCCTTTCCCCTCCTCTCCTCTCCCCTCCCCTCCTCTCCTCTCCTCCTCTCCTCTCCTCCCCTCCTCTCCTCTCCCCTCCCCTCCTCTCCTCTCCTCTCCTCCCCTCCCCTCCTCTCCTCTCCTCTCCTCTCCTCTCCTCTCCTCTCCTCCTCTCCTCTCCTCTCCTCTCCTCTCCCCTCCTCCCTCGCGAAAAACTGTGCAGAATTTTTGCATTAAAATCAATGGGACGGGCGGGAAAAAAAGAGCGAAAAAGACCAGTCATTGGAGTTTAACAAACGTCTACTGCTCAGGCATACTTTCACCTAGAGACTCCATTTAAACTTTAAACAGTAGACACAAGTCTTGTGTATTGGCGTATTACTCCACGTTTTGATAGGTCATATAGTTTTTGATCAATCCCTGATCAATGACCATGATCATTTTTGGAGAAATTATGAGATTATAATGGGTGTGTATTGCACGGAATGTTCGTGTCAGAGTGCGTGACATCATCGGTTAGAGTGGGAGAGATGCCAGAAAAACTCCAGATTTTTTCTCTTTCCAAACTCCAAACGGCCACAATTTACACTCTACACACATAATTTCCGCCACGTTTGTAGACGAGCTCATCCTCGATCTCTTAATCTGCTCAAAATATCAGAGTGACTTACAGAATTTAAACTCTGAGCCTCTAAGTGCGGCCACGTCTGTCTCTGCTCCTCATTGAGTCCAATACAAATATTTTCTGAGAGAAGCAGAACGGCCTGATGTTTTAAAACTGCCAGCGTCGCCAAAATATTTACTGTAGAAACACCAAATAGTATCAAAATTTTCAGTAAGTCCTTAGAGCAACGTTGATCTGTGTTTTGTTCTGATAGGAGTTACCGTTTTCTCACCCTAAGCCTAAATGTGAGACCGGTGCAGAGGCAGAAAATGGCTCTTTTTCTCCACGTTTCTGTCTGTCTCAGCCTGCGGGGGCCCCTATCGCCGTGGTAACCTCTTTGATCCTCAGGCCAGAGCTCGTTAACTTCATAAACAATCCACCTGGCGCTCGTTTAAATGTTTATAAACAGAGACACAGCTAAATCAGACTGACACAGGATGCAGCTACTAACTAACTATGTGTCAAGTCAGTCACACACACACACACACACACACACACAGACTCTAGAGCCAGCTTCATGTGATTACAGTCACACACACACACACACACAGTTAACCTAATGTGGTTACAGCTCCTCCATATCAGTGCTTATAGAAAGATGATCATGTGTCTGTCTGATCAGCTCTGTCTTGACCTTAAGATCGTGGGTTTGATTCCCATGTTGACAGAGATGGCACAACAATTTTCTAGTTTTATGATATTGTATTTGTTATTTATATGGGAATTAAATATATTGCCATGGCTTATCATTTTAATTTACTACTTCATTTCTACCTAGGCCTATCTTCAATTCTGTGAGATGTTTCCTCTCATCACAGAAAGCTGAGCAGTTCATGCTCATTTTCTAATCCATTCATAGTCAAAGCAGTAATGGGGGATGCTTGGAGGGGGTAATGTTCTGGAGCAGGTGTGAATGTTCAGAGTGTAGGGTGTGGTGGTAAGTTGGGGGCGCATGCATACCTACCTTTTAGGATGCTAATCACAGTAATAGGTTAGCCAGACAGTGTTGTGTGACTGGTGAAATGTATGAATGTGTAAACACTTTATATTTTACTAAATTCCCCTACCACCCCAACTTTTCCTGCAGGTAATCTACAAGCTAATAAGCATGTGTAGGATTTATACATAGGTAAACATTTGTTTCACATTTATTTTTTCCATTTCAGAAGGACAGATCCTTGATACAGTGTGCTGGACGTGAGTGTTATCATCCAAAATGGATAATGTGATGTGGACATGATGTTAGATGACACTGATGCAAGTGATGCAGAGTCAAGTGACAATACCTGTGGACAAGTGGACAAGTTAACCAACCAAGGCAAGGCAAGGCAAGGCATCTTTATTTATATAGCGCATTTCATACCAAGGCAACTCAATGTGCTTTACATAAAGACAAAACATTAAAAAAAAGAAGCATAAGACAGAATAAAAACAAACAAAACACTGAAAACAGAGTTAAAAGCAAGAGCAAATAAAAGTAAAATAAAAATAAAATAGATAAAGTTTTAAGTTCTCAGCTATAAGCACATGAAAAGAGAAATGTTTTTAACCTGGATTTAAAAGTGCTGACAGTTGGGGCTGATCTCAGGTCTGCTGGTAGTTTGTTCCAGTTGTTGCAGCATAACAGCTAAATGCTGCTTCACCATGTCTGGTCTGAACTCTGAGCTCCACTATCTGACCTGAGTCAGTAGATCTCAGAGCTCGACTGGGTTTAGACTCTACTAACATGTCATTCATGTATTCTGGACCTAAACCATTCAGTGATTTGTAAAAAACAACAAGCTGGACAAAGACACAACATTCTTTATACAACTGGTAGTACTTATGGCCAAATTTCATATCCACAAAAAAGAATGGACAGAATCAAAACCCAGCCTGGATCATTTCACACAAGAAATTCTCCAATATGCAACTACAATAAAAGACATTAAAAATAAAAAAGCTATGAAAACGAACTGTATTTTTGAAAGATTTAACATAGCCCCTCTTTAAGAACTTTTTACTAGGTAAATGGATTCTTCCAAATCTGAAAATGTTTATTTGTATTTATTTATTTATTTAATTTTTATTTGTAATGTCATTATTTGTATTGTTTTGTCATTTTTGTTTCCTTTTACATTATCCCCCTGTCTGCTTTGTCCACCTCTATCTCGCTGTATAATGCATAATGCTATGTTATGTGTTTAGATAATTATGTTATGCTTACAATAAAGCACAAAAAAAAAAAAAAATTCAGTGATTTGTAGACCAGTAGCAGGCACTTATTGCCCAGTCAATGTGGACATTGAGTCCTGACCGAAAAAACACACCATGCTCGCGAGAATACAAAGGAAAACAGATGGCCCTCTCCTCAGCTCCAGACTCACTCGTCTTCCAGTGACGACGCTCTGGCCAATCAGGGGAAGGCAGTCGGCTGACGTCACGTTTAGGGCTGGGGCGTTACCAAAGAAGTAGCAGGTAGCAGGTGGGAGGGGCTGGAGGAGGAGAAGAGGATAAAACCGAGTAGAGCCGTGCTGTACCGTACTGAGCCAGTGGAAAGGCACCATGAGGAGGTCCCGTCTGACCAGGACCAGGATGAAGGAGGAGAACCTGGACCGGGAAATTAGCGACCTGGATCAGAACACGACCGGAATTAAGGAGGAGAACCAGCACCAGGACTACAACATAGTAAAGGAGGAGAACCAGGACCAGACTGGGACTACGGGGGAGGAGCAGCACGCGGTCCACCAGGACAAGGAGCCCTCCGGTCCGTCCGGTCCACGTCCACAGGTCTGTGTTTCTGTTTTCAGTGGGAGCGAGTCAAGAGATGAAGCTAACAGCTGTTAGCTGCTAACTCTACTTTTTGTGGTTCACTAAAATGTCTAAAACCTAACCTGCCTACTTTAGTTCCTGCTGTTACATCACTTTATTACATTTTATACAACAGTTAGTTCCGACCGGTCCCAGCCGAGCAATTTGATTGGACAAGAGACGTAGCACTGCGACTTTTTACGGACGTTATCACTCCGCTGTTCAGCTGGACAGGAGCTAAGTCAGAGCCAGGCTCCCCATACAGGAGCTGCCCCATCTCTCTGCTGCTGCTACAGTTAGAAACGGACCTGAACATTAAAACCTGGACCTGACCTGGTCCGTCTAATTGGAGATAAATCTCTACTAAACCCGGCTGGAAAAAAATCGCCGCGGGGGCAACTACGTTTTGACGGCGATGTGTTTTGATATTAGCGTTAGCTGTTGTTAGCCACGTAGCTCAGCTACTTAGCTTCAACTGTGTTTATATCGATTACATAGCAGATAAACAGATGTAATACGGTATCGATAACGTCTCTGTGTCTTCACGCTGGTCCTGTTGCTGCGGTGCTAATCAGACACGGGCTCAGAACCAGAACCAGCACTGGAAGCAGCTCGGTGGAAAAGCTTGTAGCTAGTAGCTAGCTAGTTGTATGTAATGTTTATGTGTTGCCTGGCAACAGCCTCGTCTCCCTTCCAGTTGCAGAACTATTTCTGTTGGCGGAGCCAAATAAATGAATAAACAAACAAATCATAATCTCTTGTAGTTTGTTACTGTTCTAAAATGCGCTCGTAGCACTGTTGTATAAAAGCAATATCACACTGGAGGTCGTGCTGTTGTACCGTATATCAGCACGGTGGGATTATCTGCGGCTAATTAAATTTCCCCGCAGGTTTTTTAGAGGGTTACCGCCGGCCGGCTTTTTGGGAGATAAATGCTGGTCTCATTGATGAAGTCTAACAATTGTGGCCGCCGCATTGTTTGAACGAAATGTGAAGCTGTATTAGACAGAAGAAAGGGGCTGCCTTGGTGGTCTGTAGCCTACGTACATAAATTACCACATTAATCAATCAATTACATTTAATTACATTTTCCAACTGTAAACTTGCAGCAACTGCTGAATGTAACTGCAACAGTCCACTGTGAAAATGAAAAATATAATTGCGTAGCCTCTAACACTGGCCAATCATTCGCCATTCTCATCCTCCATCCCCCTCCCTCATGCCCATCTCATCATTATCAAGCGGGCGGGATATTCAGTGTTTGGGGTGAGACCAAGCTCGGTGTGTGTGTGTCTGTGTGTCTCAGACGTTTGATTGATGGATGACGGATCCAATATCACTGGCCATAGTGGAATCAAATTCATTTTTCTTTTCTGTGCACCTTGAATGAAGGAAAACAATTGTCCATCCATCATCCATCATTGATTCATTCTCTCTCTCCCTGTCTGTTGCCATAGAAACAGGACCACACCAAGGTGAAACCACACAGCTGTAATGGGTGTGGGAACGCGTTCAGGACCTCAGTTCATCTGAACGCTCACCGCCGGCAGCGCCAATGTGGACAGACGGCGTACAGGTGCGAGCAGTGCGGCACATCGTGCACCGACTTGTCAGGACTGAAAATTCACCAGCGGATCCACACCGGAGAGAAGCCGTACAGCTGTGAGCAGTGTGGCGCCGCCTTCACAAGGGCGAACACCCTGAAAATCCACCAGCGGATCCACACCGGAGAGAAGCCATACAGCTGTGAGCAGTGTGGCGCCGCCTTCACAAGGGCGAACACCCTGAAAATTCACCAGCGGATCCACACCGGAGAGAAGCCGTACAGCTGCGAACAGTGTGGGAAGGGGTTCGCTACCTCCAGACAGTTAATGATCCATCGGCGCATCCACACCGGAGAGAAGCCATACAGCTGCGAGCAGTGTGGGAAGGGGTTCGCTAGCTCCTCAAATTTAATGACCCACCGGCGCATCCACACTGGAGAGAAACCATACAGCTGTGAGCAGTGTGGGAAGGGGTTCACTCAACCCGGAGCGTTAACGATCCATCGGCGCATCCACACCGGCGAAAAGCTCTACAGCTGCGAGCAGTGTGGGAAGGCGTTCACTCAATCCGGAGTGTTAACGATCCATCGGCGTGTCCACACCGGAGAGAAGCCGTACAGCTGCGAGCAGTGTGGGAAGGCGTTCGCTACCTCCAAAGAGTTAACGATCCATCAGCGCGTCCACACCGGAGAGAAGCCGTTCAGCTGCGAGCAGTGTGGGAAGGGGTTTGTTACCTCCGGACATTTAGCAGTCCACCAGCGCATCCACACCAGAGAGAGGCCGTACAGCTGTGAGCAGTGTGGGAAGGCGTTCGCTACCTCCAAAGAGTTAACGATCCATCAGCGCTACCACACCGGAGAGAAGCCGTACAGCTGCGAGCAGTGTGGGAAGGGCTTTGTTGTCTCCGGACATTTAACGGCCCATCGGCGTGTCCACACTGGAGAGAAGCCGTTCAGCTGCGAGCAGTGTGGGAAGGGGTTCAAGAGCTCCGGGCAGTTAACGATCCATCGGCGCATCCACACTGGAGAGAAGCCGTACAGCTGCGAACAGTGCGGAAAGGCCTACGCTAGCCGCTCAAATTTAACGGTCCACCGGCGCATCCACACCGGAGAGAAGCCGTACAGCTGTGAGCAGTGTGGGAAGGGGTTCACTCAATCCGGAGCGTTAACAATCCATCGGCGCGTCCACACCAGAGAGAAGCCGTAAGTGTGTGGGAAGGCGTTCGCTGACTCCAGTAGGTTAGCAGCCCACCAGCGCATCCACACCGGAGAGAGGCCGTACGTGTGTGGGCAGTGTGGGAAGGCGTTCACTACCTTAGGAAAATTAACGGCCCACCAACGTGTCCACACCAGAGAAAAACCATATGTGTGTGGGCAGTGTGGAAAGGCCTTCAGCCAGTCCAACAACCTGGAGAAACACCAGCAGCTCCACAGCAGCTAGGGGACGGGACGGTCCTACACCTGAGCAACTAACGATTATTTTCATCCTCGATTAGCCTGTTGATATGTAAATGATTAATTGATTTGTTGTTTGGTCAATAAAATGTTTTTAAAAAATGTTGAAAAATGTCAGTGTTTCCCAAACCACCAGATGACGTCCCCAAACCTAACCCTAACCTAACCCGCAGGTTTTAAGAGGTTTACCGCCGGCTGGTTAAATTCTTTATAGGAGATAAATGTTGGTCTCATTGATGAAATCTAACAATTGTAGCAGTCACATTAGTTTGTTTGAATGAAAAGTGAAGCTTCATGTGTGTATTGGACAGCAGAGCAGCGCTGCCTGGGGCTCTGTACAGAAATCACCACATTCACATCAATAAATTATGTTTCACAATGAGCTGATCAGTCTGCATTACATTTTCTTTTCTTTTATTAAGTTCTATAACATGGCAGCATTTTTAATTTGTCATGATTACGCAACCGTTAACTGCTGCGTTTGCTGTGCGACGTACCGGAATGTGCAAACCTAACTATGCAGTCGCTTACGTTCCCAAACGTAAACTATGCAGTGACGTAGCACTGATGACATTTCTCTGACCCTGTCTGTTGACAGGTCAGGTGTTTTTGTTTTTCTGTTCTTTTGGTTTTTTATTTTTTGTTTGGACCTTCCTGTGAAGTGACACAATGGCGAGCCACCCACTTGATGTAGAGTGTAGGGGGGGGGCGACCCCCATTCCAAAAATTCCTTCCTTCCTTCCTTCCTAATGTGTTTTATTTTGAAAATTGACCGGATTCTCTCGTGGTTTGACTTCCTGCCCGGCTTGACACGATCGCGCCGCGGGGACAGCCCCCCCCCCCCCCCCAAAGTTTCACCCAGGTGCGAGTCTGATGCAGCCGCGGTGCTCCTGCTGAAAAATACATGTCCTTGCTCTGTGCTTTGGTTGGGTTTAGGCAATGTAGACAGGAGTTGGTTTAGTTTAGTAAAAAGATCAGGTGTAGCGGCCAAGAAAGTCTCTGCTAATATGCAGCTCCTCCGGGTGTCAAACACTGATCTCCCGCGCTAGAGGCGGATGCTCTCACCACTGTGCTACGAAAGCATTCACTGCAATGTGTACACCCAGTGTGTTAAACCTTTAAATGGCAGACTTTTTTCAGGTTCAGAAAGGCACCCCTTTTCCATAAATAATTAAGGGCCGGCATTCCGACATATTAAAGTAAACGTTCGGCATGGCGGCCCTTCGCAATGGCACCCTGGAACCAGAGTGAAGTGAACCCCAGATACCCCGTGGTCACTGGACAGGTCCTGCTACACTCTCTGGTGTGGTAGGCTCAGCATCTGAAACACCCTCACACTCAGCCCTTTCACACAATTCCCCTTACACTTAATTTCCGCAGGCTACATTTTCTCCATCCCTGGAACACTGGACTGCATACGCATTGCTGTTGTGGAGGATAATCTTCTAGTGATAGTTTATTTTTTTCCTTTGGTTTATTAGGGCCACGGGCCATCGCACCGGGCACTGATCCCTACAGCTATGAAATAACACTACATTAAGAAAAAACTTTAACCCGCGGAGTGGCCCTTTTTTTCAAAATGGCCTGTGTGGTTTTTGGTCATTTTCTCCAAAACCACCGGCCCGATTTCAACCATACCTTCTGCGTTGGACTCCCCTCGGACCCCCTGATGATATATCCGAGTTTGGAGAAATTTTAATTTTTGGTCAAAAAAAAAAAAAGGAACCCGCGGAGTGGCCTCCTTTTTCAAAATGGCCTGTGTGGTTTTTGGTCATTTTCTCCAAAACCACCGGCCCGATCTCAACCAAATCCTCCGGTTGGACTCCCCTCGGACCCCCAGATGATATATCCGAGTTTGGAGAAATTTTAATTTTTGGTCAAAAAAAAAAAGTAACCCGCGGAGTGGCCTCCTTTTTCAAAATGGCCTGTGTGGTTTTTGGTCATTTTCTCCAAAACCACCGGTCCGATTTCAACCAAATCCTCCGGTTGGACTCCCCTCGGACCCCCAGATGATATATCCGAGTTTGGAGAAATTTTAATTTTTGGTCAGAAAAAAAAAAAGTTTGGTAAAAAAAAAAAAAAGTAACCCACGGAGTGGCCTATTTTTTTCAAAATGGCCTGTGTGGTTTTTGGTCATTTTCTCCAAAACCACCTGCCCGATTTCAACCAAACCTTCTGCGTTGGACTCCCCTCGGACCCCAGATGATATATCCGAGGTTGGAGAAATTTTAATTTTTGGTCAAAAAAAAAAAATGTTTGGTCAAAAAAAAAAAAGTAACTCGCGGAGTGGCCTCCTTTTTCAAAATGGCCTGTGTGGTTTTGGTCATTTTATCCAAAACCACCGGCCCGATTTCAACCAAACCTTCTGCGTTGGACTCCCCTCGGACCCCCAGATGATATATCCGAGGTTGGAGAAATTTTAATTTTTGGTCAAAAAAAAAAATGTTTGGTCAAAAAAAAAAAAGTAACTCGCGGAGTGGCCTCCTTTTTCAAAATGGCCTGTGTGGTTTTTGGTCATTTTATCCAAAACCACCGGCCCGATTTCAACCAAACCTTCTGCGTTGGACTCCCCTCGGACCCCCAGATGATATATCCGAGGTTGGAGAAATTTTAATTTTTGGTCAAAAAAAAAAAATGTTTGGTCAAAAAAAAAAAGTAACTCGCGGAGTGGCCTCCTTTTTCAAAATGGCCTGTGTGGTTTTTGGTCATTTTATCCAAAACCACCGGCCCGATTTCAACCAAACCTTCTGCGTTGGACTCCCCTCGGACCCCCAGATGATATATCCAAGTTTGGAGAAATTTTAATTTTTGGTCAAAAAAAAAAATGTTTGGTCAAAAAAAAAAAAGTAACCCGCGGAGTGGCCTCCTTTTTCAAAATGGCCTGTGTGGTTCTTGGTCATTTTCTCCAAAACCACCAGCCCGATTTCAACCAAACCTTCTGCGTTGGACTCCCTCGGACCCCCAGATGATATATCCGAGTTTGGAGAAATTTAAATTTTTGGTCAAAAAAAAAAAGTAACCCGCGGAGTGGCCTCCTTTTTCAAAATGGCCTGTGTGGTTTTTGGTCATTTTCTCCAAAACCACCGGCCTGATTTCAACCAAACCTTCTGCGTTGGACTCCCCTCGGACCCCCAGATGATATATCCGAGTTTGGAGAAATTTTAATTTTTGGTCAAAAAAAAAAAGTAACCC
Organism: Trachurus japonicus; assembly: GCF_045865225.1. NCBI lineage: Eukaryota > Metazoa > Chordata > Actinopteri > Carangiformes > Carangidae > Trachurus > Trachurus japonicus. Next base: position 3,146,169 of record NC_140915.1, on the reverse strand, counting down.
GCGGAGTGGCCTCCTTTTTCAAAATGGCCTGTGTGGTTTTTGGTCATTTTCTCCAAAACCACCGGCCCGATTTCAACCAAACCTTCTGCGTTGGACTCCCCTCGGACCCCCTGATGATATATCCGAGTTTGGAGAAATTTTAATTTTTGGTCAAAAAAAAAAAAAGTAACCCGCGGAGTGGCCTCCTTTTTCAAAATGGCCTGTGTGGTTTTTGGTCATTTTCTCCAAAACCACCAGCCCGATTTCAACCAAACCTTCTGCGTTGGACTCCCCTCGGACCCCCAGATGATATATCCGAGTTTGGAGAAATTTAAATTTTTGGTCAAAAAAAAAAAGTAACCCGCGGAGTGGCCTCCTTTTTCAAAATGGCCTGTGTGGTTTTTGGTCATTTTCTCCAAAACCACCGGCCTGATTTCAACCAAACCTTCTGCGTTGGACTCCCCTCGGACCCCCAGATGATATATCCAAGTTTGGAGAAATTTTAATTTTTGGTCAAAAAAAAAAAAGTAACCCGCGGAGTGGCCTCCTTTTTCAAAATGGCCTGTGTGGTTTTTGGTCATTTTCTCCAAAACCACCGGCCTGATTTCAACCAAACATTCTGCGTTGGACTTCCCTCGGACCCCCAGATGATATATCCGAGTTTGGAGAAATTTTAATTTTTGGTCAAAAAAAAAAAAAGTTTGGTCAAAAAAAAAAAGTAACCGCGGAGTGGCCTCCTTTTTCAAAATGGCCTGTGTGGTTTTTGGTCATTTTCTCCAAAACCACCGGCCCGATTTCAACCAAACCTTCTGCGTTGGACTCCCCTCGGGCAGCTGATGATATATCCGAGTTTGGAGAAATTTTAATTTTTGGTCAAAAAAAAAAAAAGTAACCCGCGGAGTGGCCTCCTTTTTCAAAGTGGCCTGTGTGGTTTTTGGTCATTTTCTCCAAAACCACCGGCCCGATTTCAACCAAACCTTCTGCGTTGGACTAGAGAGAACACATCTTAGCCCATTTTAGCTTCTCTCCACTGGCTTCCTGTAGGATTTAGAAAAGACTTCAAAATCTTTCTGCTGACTTATAAGGCTCTTAATGATAAAGCTCCATCCTATCTGAAAGAACTAATCATTCCTTACTGTCCTACCAGAGCACTCCGCTCCCAGAACGCAGGTCTGTTAGTGACTCCCAGTATCTCTAAAAACCGACTGGGAGGTAGAGCATTCAGTTACCGGTCTTCTATACTGTGGAACCAGCTCTCTCCATGGGTCAAAGAGGCAGACACTCTAACTACATTTAAGTCTAGACTTAAGACCTTCCTTTATGACAGGGCTTTTAGTTAGGGCTGGTTCAGGTAGCTCTGAACCATTTTATAGCTACACTGCTATTGATAGCTTTCATGTGACGTCACGGCCCGTATGGAACGCCCCCCTGGCGGTCAAAACAATCCACTTCCCCGCTGTCCGCGGCTTAGGACAAGGCAGAAAAACACACACTGCTCCCCGCTGCTTCAAAAATACCGGTGTTATGGCCCAACTGTTGTCTGATTTAACTGGTTACCGTACCGAACAACAGCTGTGCTGCACTTTCCGTCCGCAGATTTGTCACAAATTCACAAATCAAGCCACAGTTCACATGTTACTGCAGCCAATATGCGTCTGTGAGTGAGCTTATTCCTCCATACGGACAGTCAGCGCCACACTACTCTCACTCTGCACAACACTGCACTGCACACTATGACAAAGCCTGTCATGTTAAAGTTACGAACTAATGGAAAAAACTCTGAAAATACGCTAAACAATACCGGTCATCGTCCTCGCCACGCCACGGTCGGTCCCGACCCCCGTTACCGTGTCGCTGCCGCCGCCGGTCCTGCTGCTATCGGACCGCCGTCATCGTTGCCGTCGGTAGCGGTGCGTAGCAAAGCTCCGGGGGGTAAAGGGGGGGGAAGCTGGTCACCGTGCAGCCCAGCTAAGGGCTCTGGTTTGTGGGTGAGAGGAGCAGGGAGCCTGGGCTCAGTGGGCTGGAGCTCAGACTGTGGAGCTCAGCGGAGCTGCGGTACCAGGACGGTGTTCCCACACAGGAAAGTTATAGGTACATTTCTACCACTTCAATGAGTTCAGAAACATTATTTTAAGATCAAAAAACTACAAAATGGGGCTTTTAATCAGAAACCAGTTGAGCCATAACACCGGAGGTATTGGTTGCAAGCGGTGGAGGATGATGGATTCTCCACCAGGTAAACGTAAACATCGCCCAACTCGAGCTTCGGCAGGGAACTGGTCATCTTAAACAGCTCGTATACAGCAGCTGGTGTTGAATATGGGTCACAAGTGCCCAAAACTTCAAAGTTGTTTTTATATCTTTCTTTCTCGGCTGCTGGCAGATGATTTAAGTCATTACTCGGTTGTTTGTCCATAGAAAGTCCGTTGCGCTGCCATTTTGGAATGTTGCTTTTGACCGCCAGGTCCCTGGGAAGTGACGTCACTGAAAGCTATCAATAGGCTTAGACTGCTGGGGACACATCTGGTCACACAGAGCCAGGGCCGCCCCTGCCTACACGCAGATCACGCACAGTGCGTAGGGCCCCGCGATCCAATAGGGGCCCCGTTTTGCACAAAGGATGCGCATATGCACAGCCGTCGTGCGCGCTACTAGATCAGCTGTCAGCGCGAGGCAGGAGAAGAGGGAGAAGAGACCCTTTTTTTTGTAATCTGACACCGCACGCGCCGTCACGCGTCGATCTGACCAATCACTGGTCAGATGCTGCAGGCACTTGTCAAGCAGCTGCAGGTGAAGACGTGATCATAGCTTCGAAAAGAACGAGTCAGGCGCAAGCAAGAGGGGAAAAAACCAAAACAAGAGGAAACTCGTGCTTCTCTCGAAGGTGGGCATTTGTTGAAGTTAGTGCTGGGCTGGGTTAATGTCCGTTAACGCTGCTAATGGTGTTAAAGCCAGCACTAGTAAAAATGTAAAACTTTGTGGCATAAGCAAGCACTAAACCTCCATGCTCAGCACAGCTGCTGCTGCAGGTAGGAGGAGAGATGCTGCTAGCCTCCATGTGGACTGTGGTCTGGAGATGAAAAGTTATTTTCCAGCGGCCCTTACCATTTATTAATGTCTTGTTAACACCTTTGTCTATATGCATTCACCTCTGTTGAAAGGCAGTGGTAAATTTATCAGTTGTTGGTCATATTTTCGGCTAAACTTTATAATCTATTTTATCTCCACACAAGGATCTGTTGGTGAATTTAATCTATGACAGGCAGCTTTGGAGGAGATATTAGAGATACATATTGATAGAAATGAGTGTATTTGATACTTTGGTTGACAGAAGGAACTGAATTTGAATGTAGCTACATTTTGAAATATCAGTCTCTTTGGTGCTGAATTAGTATGTTTTATTAGGATTGTAGTTGTAGCCTATATAATAATAATAATAATAATAATAATGATGATAATAATGACAATAATAGTAATAATAGATAGCGATAGCAATTGTTTTTTTAAATTAATATTAGTATAAGTATATAACTGCTAAACTGCCAGTATTAGTGGTTGTAGTTTGCATTAGTAATTGATTATAGGAGGGCCCGACAAAATTTTTTCGCTTAGGGCCCCATTTTGGTCAGGGGACGGCCCTGCACAGAGCCCTCTCCTCTCCCTCCTCTCCCTCTCTCCCCTCCCTCCCATCCTCCCCTCCTCTCTCCTCCCTCCTCTCCTCTCCCCTCCTCTCTTCCTCTCCTCCTCCCCATCCTCTCCTCTCTCCCTCCTCTCCTCTCCTCTCCTCTCTTCCTCTCCTCTCCCCCCTCCTCTCCTCCTCCCTCTCCTCTCCTCTCCTCCCCTCCTCTCCTCTCCTCTCCCCTCCTCTCCTCTTCCTCTCCTCTCCTCTCCTCTTCCTCTTCCTCTCCTCTCCTCTCCTCTCCTCTCCTCTCCTCTCCTCTCCCCTTCTCCCTCGCGAAAAACTGCACAAATTTTTGCATTAAAATCAATGGGACGGGCGGGAAAAAAAGAGCGAAAAAGACCAATCATTGGAGTTTAACAAACGTCTACTGCTCAGGCATACTTTCACCTAGAGACTCCATTTAAACTTTAAACAGTAGACACAAGTCTTGTGTATTGGCGTATTACTCCACGTTTTGATAGGTCATATCGTTTTTGATCAATCCATGATCAATGACCATGATCATTTTTGGAGAAATTATGAGATTATAATGGGTGTGTATTGCACGGAATGTTCGTGTCAGAGTGGGTGACGTCATCGGTTAGAGTGGGAGAGATGCCAGAAAAACTCCAGATTTTTTCTCTTTCCAAACTCCAAACGGCCACAATTTACACTCTACACACATAATTTCCGCCACGTTTGTAGACGAGCTCATCCTCGATCTCTTAATCTGCTCAAAATATCAGAGTGACTTACAGAATTTAAACTCTGAGCCTCTAAGTGCGGCCACGTCTGTCTCTGCTCCTCATTGAGTCCAATACAAATATTTTCTGAGAGAAGCAGAACGGCCTGATGTTTTAAAACTGCCAGCGTCGCCAAAATATTTACTGTAGAAACACCAAATCGTATCAAAATTTTCAGTAAGTCCTTAGAGCAACGTTGATCTGTGTTTTGTTCTGATAGGAGTTACCGTTTTCTCACCCTAAGCCTAAATGTGAGACCGGTGCAGAGGCAGAAAATGGCTCTTTTTCTCCACGTTTCTGTCTGTCTCAGCCGGCGGGGGCCCCTATCGCCGTGGTAACCTCTTTGATCCTCAGGCCAGAGCTCGTTAACTTCATAAACAATCCACCTGGCGCTCGTTTAAATGTTTATAAACAGAGACACAGCTAAATCAGACTGACACAGGATGCAGCTACTAACTAACTATGTGTCAAGTCAGTCACACACACACACAGACTCTAGAGCCAGCTTCATGTGATTACAGTCACACACACACACACACAGTTAACCTAATGTGGTTACAGCTCCTCCATATCAGTGCTTATAGAAAGATGATAATGTGTCTGTCTGATCAGCTCTGTCTTGACCTTATATCGTGGGTTTGATTCCCATGTTGACAGAGATGGCACAACCCGCAGTTGCTCCCGTGGCCCATTCAAAATTTCCCGAGAGGAAATTTTCTAGTTTTATGATATTGTATTTGTTATTTATATGGGAATTAAATATATTGCCATGGCTTATCATTTTAATTTACTACTTCATTTCTACCTAGGCCTATCTTCAATTCTGTGAGATGTTTCCTCTCATCACAGAAAGCTGAGCAGTTCATGCTCATTTTCTAATCCATTCATAGTCAAAGCAGTAATGGGGGATGCTTGGAGGTGGTAATGTTCTGGAGCAGGTGTGAATGTTCAGAGTGTAGGGTGTGGTGGTAAGTTGGGGGCGCATGCATACCTACCTTTTAGGATGCTAATCACAGTAATAGGTTAGCCAGACAGTGTTGTGTGACTGGTGAAATGTGTGAATGTGTAAACACTTTATATTTTACTAAATTCCCCTACCACCCCAACTTTTCCTGCAGGTAATCTACAAGCTAATAAGCATGTGTAGGATTTATACATAGGTAAACATTTGTTTCACATTTATTTTTTCCATTTCAGAAGGACAGATCCTTGATACAGTGTGCTGGACGTGAGTGTTATCATCCAAAATGGATAATGTGATGTGGACATGATGTTAGATGACACTGATGCAAGTGATGCAGAGTCAAGTGACAATACCTGTGGACAAGTGGACAAAGTTAACCAACCAAGGCAAGGCAAGGCAAGGCATCTTTATTTATATAGCGCATTTCATACCAAGGCAACTCAATGTGCTTTACATAAAGACAAAACATTTAAAAAAAGAAGCATAAGACAGAATAAAAACAAACAAAACACTGAAAACATAGTTAAAAGCAAGAGCAAATAAAAGTAAAATAAAAATAAAATAGATAAAGTTTTAAGTTCTCAGCTATAAGCACATGAAAAGAGAAATGTTTTTAACCTGGATTTAAAAGTGCTGACAGTTGGGGCTGATCTCAGGTCTGCTGGTAGTTTGTTCCAGTTGTTGCAGCATAACAGCTAAATGCTGCTTCACCATGTCTGGTCTGAACTCTGAGCTCCACTATCTGACCTGAGTCAGTAGATCTCAGAGCTCTACTGGGTTTAGACTCTACTAACATGTCATTCATGTATTCTGGACCTAAACCATTCAGTGATTTGTAAAAAAAAAACAACAAGCTGGACAAAGACACAACATTCTTTATACAACTGGTAGTACTTATGGCCAAATTTCATATCCACAAAAAAAAAATGGACAGAATCAAAACCCAGCCTGGATCATTTCACACAAGAAATTCTCCAATATGCAACTACAATAAAAGACATTAAAAATAAAAAAGCTATGAAAACGAACTGTACTTTTGAAAGATTTAACATAGCCCCTCTTTAAGAACTTTTTACTAGGTAAATGGATTCTTCCAAATCTGGCAATGTTTATTTGTATTTATTTATTTATTTAATTTTTATTTGTAATGTCATTATTTGTATTGTTATTGTCATTTTTGTTTCCTTTTACATTATCCCCCTGTCTGCTTTGTCCACCTCTATCTCTCTGTATAATGCATAATGCTATGTTATGTGTTTAGATAATTAAGTTATGCTTACAATAAAGCACAAAAAAAAAAAAAAAAAAAAAATTCAGTGATTTGTAAACCAGTAGTAGGCACTTATTGCCCAGTCAATGTGGACATTGAGTCCTGACCGAAAAAACACACCATGCTCGCGAGAATACAAAGGAAAACAGATGGCCCTCTCCTCAGCTCCAGACTCACTCGTCTTCCAGTGACGACGCTCTGGCCAATCAGGGGAAGGCAGTCGGCTGACGTCACGTTTAGGGCTGGGGCGTTACCAAAGAAGTAGCAGGTAGCAGGTGGGAGGGGCTGGAGGAGGAGAAGAGGATAAAACCGAGTAGAGCCGTGCTGTACCGTACTGAGCCAGTGGAAAGGCACCATGAGGAGGTCCCGTCTGACCAGGACCAGGATGAAGGAGGAGAACCTGGACCGGGAGATTAGCGACCTGGATCAGAACACGACCAGCATTAAGGAGGAGAACCAGCACCAGGACTACAACATAGTAAAGGAGGAGAACCAGGACCAGACTGGGACTACGGGGGAGGAGCAGCACGCGGTCCACCAGGACAAGGAGCCCTCCGGTCCGTCCGGTCCACGTCCACAGGTCTGTGTTTCTGTTTTCAGTGGGAGCGAGTCAAGAGATGAAGCTAACAGCTGTTAGCTGCTAACTCTACTTTTTGTGGTTCACTAAAAAGTCTAAAACCTAACCTGCCTACTTTAGTTCCTGCTGTAGCGCTGTTACATCACTTTATTACATTTTATACAACAGTTAGTTCCGACCGGTCCCAGCCGAGCAATTTGATTGGACAAGAGACGTAGCACTGCGACTTTTTACGGACGTTATCACTCCGCTGTTCAGCTGGACAGGAGCTAAGTCAGAGCCAGGCTCCCCATACAGGAGCTGCCCCATCTCTCTGCTGCTGCTACAGTTAGAAACGGACCTGAACATTAAAACCTGGACCTGACCTGGTCCGTCTAATTGGAGATAAATCTCTACTCAACCCGGCTGGAAAAAAATCGCCGCGGGGGCAACTACGTTTTGACGGCGATGTGTTTTGATATTAGCGTTAGCTGTTGTTAGCCACGTAGCTCAGCTTCAGCTGTGTTTATATTGATTACATAGCAGATAAACAGATGTAATACGGTATCGATAACGTCTCTGTGTCTTCACGCTGGTCCTGTTGCTCCGGTGCTGATCAGACACGGGCTCAGAACCAGAACCAGCACTGGAAGCAGCTCGGTGGAAAAGCTTGTAGCTAGTAGCAAGCTAGTTTAATGTTTATGTGTTGCCTGGCAACAGCCTTGTCTCCCTTCCAGTTGCGGAACTACTTCTGTTGGTGGAGCCAAAGAAATGATTGGATAAACAAACAAATCATAATCTCTTGTAGTTTATTACTGTTCTAAAATGCGCTCGTAGCACTGTTGTATAAAAGCAATATCACACTCGAGGTCGTGCTGTTGTACTGTATATCAGCACGGTGGGATTATCTGACCGAATCACAGCCGTGCTGATATACAGTATAGCACGACCTCTCGTGTGATATTGCTTAAATAAAATATTTTTTCATGCGAGAAAGTAACTGTTTAGACCCCAATGTGCAGTTCCAAACTGTTTAGGAGAAGGCTTCACCCGTGTGAGCAGCGGCTCGTCTGCAGAGCTGCTCAGCCGGCCAACCTCTGTCGTCATCCTGGAGGAGAAAACGATATCACTAATTAAATTTCCCCGCAGGTTTTTTAGAGGGTTACCGCCGGCTGGTTAAATTATTTTTGGGAGATAAATGCTGGTCTCATTGATGAAGTCTAACAATTGTGGCCGCTGCATTGTTTGAATGAAAGGTGAAGCTGCACCTGTGTATTAGACAGAAGAAAGGTGCTGCCTTGGTGCTCTGTAGCCTACGTACATAAATTACCACATTAATCAATTACATTTTCCAACTGTAAACTTGCAGCAACTGCTGAATGTAACTGCAACAGTCCACTGTGAAAATGAAAAATATAATTGCGTAGCCTCTAACACTGGCCAGTCATTTGCCATTCTCATCCTCCAACCCCCCTCCCTCATGCCCATCTCCTCGTCGTTTGATTGACGGATGACGGATCCAATATCACTGGCCATAGTGGAATCAAATTCATTTTTCTTCTGTGCACCTTGAATGAAGAATTTAAAAAGGAAAACAAATGTCCATCCATCATCCATCATTGATTAATTCTCTCTCTCCCTGTCTGTTGCCATAGAAACAGGACCACACCAAGGTGAAACTACACAGCTGTAATGGGTGTGGGAACGCGTTCAGGACCTCAGTTCATCTGAACGCTCACCGCCGGCGGCGCCAATGTGGACAGACGGCGTACAGGTGCGAGCAGTGCGGCACATCGTGCACCGACTTGTCAGGACTGAAAATTCACCAGCGGATCCACGCCGGAGAGAAGCCGTACAGCTGCGACTGGTGTGGCGCCGCCTTCACAAGGGCGTACGCCCTGAAAATCCACCTGCGGATCCACACCAGAGAGAAGCCGTACAGCTGCGAACAGTGTGGGAAGGGGTTCGCTAGCTCCTCAAATTTAAGGGCCCACCGGCGCATCCACACCAGAGAGAGGCCTTACGGCTGCGAACAGTGCGGAAAGGCTTTCGCTCGCTTCTCAAATTTAATGACCCACCGGCGCATCCACACTGGAGAGAAACCATACAGCTGTGAGCAGTGTGGGAAGGCGTTCACTCAATCCGGAGCGTTAACAGCCCATCGGCGCGTCCACACCGGAGAAAAGCTCTACAGCTGTGAGCAGTGTGGGAAGGCGTTCGCTACCTCCAAAGAGTTAACGATCCATCAGCGCTTCCATACCGGAGAGAAGCCGTACAGCTGCGAGCAGTGCGGAAAGGCCTTCGCTAGCTCCTCAAATTTAATGACCCACCGGCGCATCCACACTGGAGAGAAACCATACAGCTGTGAGCAGTGTGGGAAGGGGTTCAAGAGCTCCGGACAGTTAACGATCCATCGGCGCATCCACACCGGAGAGAAGCCGTACAGCTGCGAGCAGTGTGGGAAGGGGTTCGCCACCTCCGGACATTTAGCAATCCACCAGCGCGGTCACACCGGAGAGAAGCCGTACAGCTGTGAGCAGTGTGGGAAGGGGTTCACCACCTCCAGAGAGTTAACGATCCATCGGCGCGTCCACACCGGAGAGAAGCCGTACAGCTGCGAGCAGTGTGGGAAGGGGTTCGCCACCTCCAGAGAGTTAACGATCCATCGGCGCATCCACACTGGAGAGAAGCCGTACAGCTGCGAGCAGTGTGGGAAGGGGTTCAAGAGCTCCGGAGAGTTAACGATCCATCGGCGCATCCACACCGGAGAGAAGCCGTACAGCTGCGAACAGTGCGGAAAGGCCTACGCTAGCTCCGGAAATTTAACGGCCCACCGGCGCATCCACACCGGAGAGAAGCCATACAGCTGCGAACAGTGCGGGAAGGCCTACGCTAGCCGCTCAAATTTAACGGTCCACCGGCGCATCCACACCGGAGAGAAACCATACAGCTGCGAGCGGTGTGGGAAGGCGTTCACTCAATCCGGAGCGTTAATGATCCATCGGCGCATCCACACCGGCGAAAAGCTCTACAGCTGCGAGCAGTGTGGGAAGGCGTTCACTCAATCCGGAGTGTTAACGATCCATCGGCGTGTCCACACCGGAGAGAAGCCGTACAGCTGCGAGCAGTGTGGGAAGGCGTTCGCTACCTCCAAAGAGTTAACGATCCATCAGCGCGTCCACACCGGAGAGAAGCCGTTCAGCTGCGAGCAGTGTGGGAAGGGGTTTGTTACCTCCGGACATTTAGCAGTCCACCAGCGCATCCACACCGGAGAGAGGCCGTACAGCTGTGAGCAGTGTGGGAAGGCGTTCGCTACCTCCAAAGAGTTAACGATCCATCAGCGCTACCACACCGGAGAGAAGCCGTACAGCTGCGAGCAGTGTGGGAAGGGGTTTGTTGCCTCCGGACATTTAACGGCCCATCGGCGTGTCCACACTGGAGAGAAGCCGTTCAGCTGCGAGCAGTGTGGGAAGGGGTTCAAGAGCTCCGGGCAGTTAACGACCCATCGGCGCATCCACACCGGAGAGAAGCCGTACAGCTGCGAACAGTGCGGAAAGGCCTACGCTAGCCGCTCAAATTTAACGGTCCACCGGCGCATCCACACCGGAGAGAAGCCGTACAGCTGTGAGCAGTGTGGGAAGGCGTTCACTCAATCCGGAGCGTTAACGATCCATCGGCGCGTCCACACCAGAGAGAAGCCGTAAGTGTGTGGGAAGGCGTTCGCTGACTCCAGTAGGTTAGCAGCCCACCAGCGCATCCACACCGGAGAGAGGCCGTACGTGTGTGGGCAGTGTGGGAAGGCCTTCAGCCAGTCCAACAACCTGAAGAAACACCAGCAGCTCCACAGCAGCTAGAGGACGGGATGGTCCGGTCCTACACCCGAGCAACTAACGATTATTTTCCTCATTGATTAGCCTGTTGATATGTAAATGATTCATCAATTTGTTGTTTGGTCAATAAAATGTTTTTAAAAAATGTTGAAAAATGTCAGTGTTTCCCAAACCACCAGATGACGTCCCCAAACCTAACCCTAACCCGCAGGTTTTAAGAGGTTTACCGCCGGCTGGTTAAATTCTTTATAGGAGATAAATGTTGGTCTCATTGATGAAATCTAACAATTGTAGCAGTCACATTAGTTTGTTTGAATGAAAGGTGAAGCTTCATGTGTGTATTGGACAGCAGAGCAGCGCTGCCTGGGGCTCTGTACAGAAATCACCACATTCACATCAATAAATTATGTTTCACAATGAGCTGATCAGTCTGCATTACATTTTCTTTTCTTTTATTAAGTTCTATAACATGGCAGCATTTTTAATTTGTCATGATTACGCAACCGTTAACTGCTGCGTTGGTGTGCGACGTACCGGAATGTGCAAACCTAACTATGCAGTCGCTTACGTTCCCAAACGTAAACTATGCAGTGACGTAGCACTGATGACATTTCTCTGACCCTGTCTGTTGACAGGTCAGGTGTTTTTGTTTTTCTGTTCTTTTGGTTTTTTATTTTTTGTTTGGACCTTCCTGTGAAGTGACACAATGGCGAGCCACCCACTTGATGTAGAGTGTAGGGGGGGGCGACCCCCATTCCGAAAATTCCTTCCTTCCTTCCTTCCTAATGTGTTTTATTTTGAAAATTGACCGGATTCTCTCGTGGTTTGACTTCCTGCCCGGCTTGACACGATCGCGCCGCGGGGACAGCCCCCCCCTCCCCCTCCAAAGTTTCACCCAGGTGCGAGTCTGATGCAGCCGCGGTGCTCCTGCTGAAAAATACATGCAGGCTACATTTTCTCCATCCCTGGAACACTGGACTGCATACGCATTGCTGTTGTGGAGGATAATCTTCTAGTGATAGTTTATTTTTTTCCTTTGGTTTATTAGGGCCACGGGCCATCGCACCGGGCACTGATCCCTACAGCTATGAAATAACACTACATTAAGAAAAAACTTTAACCCGCGGAGTGGCCTTTTTTTCAAAATGGCCTGTGTGGTTTTTGGTCATTTTCTCCAAAACCACCGGCCCAATTTCAACCAAACCTTCTGCGTTGGACTCCCCCCGGACCCCCAGATGATATATCCGAGTTTGGAGAAATTTAAATTTTTGGTCAAAAAAAAAAATGTTTGGTCAAAAAAAAAGAAGTAACCCGCGGAGTGGCCTATTTTTTTCAAAATGGCCTGTGTGGTTTTTGGTCATTTTCTCCAAAACCACCGGCCCGATCTCAACCAAATCCTGCGGTTGGACTCCCCTCGGACCCCCAGATGATATATCCAAGTTTGGAGAAATTTTAATTTTTGGTCAAAAAAAAAAAAGTAACCCGCGGAGTGGCCTCCTTTTTCAAAATGGCCTGTGTGGTTTTTGGTCATTTTCTCCAAAACCACCGGCCCGATTTCAACCAAACCTTCTGCGTTGGACTCCCCTTGGACCCCCAGATGATATATCCGAGTTTGGAGAAATTTTAATTTTTGGTCAAAAAAAAAAAAGTAACCAGCGGAGTGGCCTCCTTTTTCAAAATGGCCTGTGTGGTTTTTGGTCATTTTCTCCAAAACCACCGGCCCGATTTCAACCAAACCTTCTGCGTTGGACTCCCCTCGGACCCCCAGATGAAAAAGTTTGGTCAAAAAAAAAAAAGTAACCCGCGGAGTGGCCTCCTTTTTCAAAATGGCCTGTGTGGTTTTTGGTCATTTTCTCCAAAACCACCGGCCCGATTTCAACCAAACCTTCTGCGTTGGACTCCCCTCGGACCCCCTGATGATATATCCGAGTTTGGAGAAATTTTAATTTTTGGTCAAAAAAAAAAAAAAAGTAACCCGCGGAGTGGCCTCCTTTTTCAAAATGGCCTGTGTGGTTTTTGGTCATTTTCTCCAAAACCACCAGCCCGATTTCAACCAAACCTTCTGCGTTGGACTCCCCTCGGACCCCCAGATGATATATCCGAGTTTGGAGAAATTTAAATTTTTGGTCAAAAAAAAAAAGTAACCCGCGGAGTGGCCTCCTTTTTCAAAATGGCCTGTGTGGTTTTTGGTCATTTTCTCCAAAACCACCGGCCTGATTTCAACCAAACCTTCTGCGTTGGACTCATAGACTGTAAAAAAAAATGGACGTAGACTTCCGGTCTGAAAAGTGAAGCCAACGCGGAAGTAACTTTACTTGCAATCCCCCCGAGATCCGCTAGGGGTGTTTCCAAGAAGCCCTGGTTCCAATCCACTCCCATTCATTTTCAATCATGAAATACTCGATCAATAATTTTTTTTCACAACTGATAACGGTCTAAAAAGCTAAAGTTCCTCATCCTTAAATATGACCTGGTGGTCCATCTGAAAAAATATATATAATTAATTAGATATTAGTCCTTAAAGGTTGGTATAACTGACCAATCACCTTCCAGCACGGAATATGATTGACAGCCTGATGACTGAGACGTCACAGGTCAGACACAGTGGATCAGACACCGAGGATTAACACCGGAGGGGACCTCCCGTCGTTTGCGTATTGTGTTCAGTCAGTTTTAATTTAATTTCTGATATTTTGTCGATATGTGTGGATGATAGATAGCACGGGTACAGTGTTGGCAGTTAATTAATTTCACCCAGTTTTTTGTTTATGATTCGTCCGACGGTGCTAACAGACCGGAGGAAGCTGATATCACGATTTGGTGAGTAAGTTATTTTTTTCTTTTTCTGAATGTGTAAAAATTATATTTAATTTGTTGTATATTCCAGAAGACCACTGATTACTTTCCCATGTTCTCATGTCTGTTCTGACCGGAGAACATGAGACTGTCACCGTCCAAGACAAGTTAATTTATAGTTAATGTGAATAACCGATTCACTTTGCTACACGGCTAACGTTAGCTCGCCGTTAGCTCCGTGTTAGCCATGCTAACCGTTAGCTCGTCTCCGACTTCTACCGGACCGGGATAAATCCGGTTTAATATTTAACGACCACGGCGTCATGTTTAGCAGAACAGTAATCGGTAGGATCGGTCTACAAGCTGCAAAGCCCCCAGGTTTATCCATCAACTTGTTATCTTGCTCGTAACGTTATCATACTGTAACGTTACTGATAACTACAGGTGGGGATTTGTCATTTACTGCTGTAAAATCACACACAAAAAACTGAAGCAGACAGTCATGCACCTCACAACAATGTTTTAATCTAAGTTCTTGTGTTTTACTGTGATTCTAAGGAGCCACAGTGAGAGCTGAGTGACCGGTGCCAACAGAAGGAGGACATCATGTGAAGTTATGGAGCTGTGATGATGATGAAACCAGAAAACCTCTGATGAGAGAACAGACCAACTGTTTTATTATTCTATGTCCACATTTGACCTCACACTTTTTAGGGTGAACTTAAAATTGACAGTGAAGATTTTGAAGCAGCTATTTTCATAGTCCAGTTAATACAAATGCTTTATTCAGACCATGATTGTTATTATTGAAAATGTAATAATAAAGAAAGTTACTGTGATTAAACTGTAGTATTTCTTTTACATATTTAACATAACCTCGTGGCCAATATAATGTGACACTTTGGTGAATTATTGTTTTCAGTATCATAGATTAGTTGACAAGAAACATCAAGCACAAGCTCTGATATTCATCTCTGGATGCTTTATTATCATTTCAAGGAGGGTAACATTAAACATTTGTATTTTTCTTGTGTGTAATGAAAGCATACATAGAAGTAGTCCTGTAAGTTTTTCCTGAATTTATTGATTACAGCAGTGTGTCTTGGCATTCATGTTACTGTACAGATCTGGCCCATTAAAAATCAGTGAAGCAATTCTTAGTAAATAAATTAATTTCAGGTTTAAGATGCACTTATTTTAGCATTTTACAGCACTGAAAACGTTTTATAAGCTGTGGATGATGTTAAGGTGAGCCATACTGTCAAAAGACAAGCTTGTATTGTATTAGCTGAATTTCCAGTACATCATCATGTTGGTAACCTGCAAAAAAGACGTGCATATATATAATTGGAATGTAAAATAATAGCTAATAGCTGGGTGAATGCAGTGTAACGTGGTCGACAGGTCGGAGCTCCAGTAGCCGATCATCGGTGATGCAGGTGAGGTAACATCAAGTCCAGGAGCGGTCACCCACCAGTCTCAGTCCATGACAGTTTAATGTGTTGCAGCTTCACAGTTTGAGACAGAAACTAGTCTCTGGGTTCTGTAAAACAATTTAAAACACAATATTAAAATACGTTTCACAGCTTTACATTAGCTTATTAATGCTAACATCAGCTACAATAACGTGACACATTACTCCTCATGGGATCTATGTATATGTAGTTCAAACATGGACATGTATTTAATAAGCTTCTGAGATTACTTTCACCGTTAAATATAAAGTTTACCTCGAGTTGTAGATGCTAACGGTGCTAGCAGCGTAGCCGCTCGGCAGTTAGCCGGTGTTGCTGGGTAAACTAGCAGCCTCGGAGACACGGGTCCGACCCGCCCCTCGACCTCCTTAGCTCCGCCCCCTCGTCCAAATATGGTTTCTTCTGGCTCCAAAAATCAAAAATGGCGGCGCCCTGAAAGCCAATCTCCTGGCTTCACAAACGGCCCTTCACAAACCAATGGGTGACGTCACGGAGGGTTGCCACCTGGTTGGACTCCCCTCGGACCCCCAGATGATATATCCAAGTTTGGAGAAATTTTAATTTTTGGTCAAAAAAAAAAAAGTAACCCGCGGAGTGGCCTCCTTTTTCAAAATGGCTGCTGTGTGGTTTTTGGTCATTTTCTCCAAAACCACCAGCCCGATTTCAACCAAACCTTCTGCGTTGGACTCCTCTCGGACCCCCAGATGATATATCCGAGTTTGGAGAAATTTAAATTTTTGGTCAAAAAAAAAAAGTAACCCGCGGAGTGGCCTCCTTTTTCAAAATGGCCTGTGTGGTTTTTGGTCATTTTCTCCAAAACCACCGGCCTGATTTCAACCAAACCTTCTGCGTTGGACTCCCCTCGGACCCCCAGATGATATATCCAAGTTTGGAGAAATTTTAATTTTTGGTCAAAAAAAAAAAGTAACCCGCGGAGTGGCCTCCTTTTTCAAAATGGCCTGTGTGGTTTTTGGTCATTTTCTCCAAAACCACCGGCCCGATTTCAACCAAACCTTCTGCGTTGGACTCCCCTCGGACCCCCAGATGATATATCCAAGTTTGGAGAAATTTTAATTTTTGGTCAAAAAAAAAAAAGTAACCCGCGGAGTGGCCTCCTTTTTCAAAATGGCCCGTGTGGTTTTTGGTCATTTTCTCCAAAACCACCTGCCCGATTTCAACCAAACCTTCTGCGTTGGACTAGAGAGAACACATCTTAGCCCATTTTAGCTTCTCTCCACTGGCTTCCTGTAGGATTTAGAAAAGACTTCAAAATCTTTCTGCTGACTTATAAGGCTCTTAATGATAAAGCTCCATCCTATCTGAAAGAACTAATCATTCCTTACTGTCCTACCAGAGCACTCCGCTCCCAGAACGCAGGTCTGTTAGTGACTCCCAGTATCTCTAAAAACAGACTGGGAGGTAGAGCATTCAGTTACCGGGCTTCTATACTGTGGAACCAGCTCTCTCCATGGGTCAAAGAGGCAGACACTCTAACTACATTTAAGTCTAGACTTAAGACCTTCCTTTATGACAGGGCTTTTAGTTAGGGCTGGTTCAGGTAGCTCTGAACCATTTTATAGCTACACTGCTATTGATAGCTTTCATGTGACGTCACGGCCCGTATGGAACGCCCCCCTGGCGGTCAAAACAATCCACTTCCCCGTTGTCCGCGGCTTAGGACAAGGCAGAAAAACACACACTGCTCCCTGCTGCTTCAAAAATACCGGTGTTATGGCCCAACTGGTGTCTGATTTAACTGGTTTAAAACTCTGAACCAATCCAGATTAACCTGGGACCCTCGCTGTAAACCAAGGGGATTGTTATGTGGTCACATAAACGCAAGAAGTATTGGTAATAAGCGGGAACAAATTGAACATCTCCTATGCGACTCGAATCTGGACTGCCTCGGTATATCTGAAACCTGGCTAAAACCAACATCAGCAGAAGCTCTGATATCTATGCCAGGATATCATGTGTATAGAAAGGACAGAGAAAAAGGTAAAGGAGGGGGCGTCTTGCTCTATGTCAGAGACAACCTGACCTGTAAACAGCTAGAATGGGCTAATGATATTAAGTTTGATTGTGTTGGTGTGGAAATCACGCTGTCAAATGAAATGTCATTCACTCTTATCTGCCTTTACCGACCACCGTCCGCTAACGCTGATTTCTTCACTCAGTTTAAACACATGCTGAATCACTGTGATAAAAATAAAGAGATTATTCTCATAGGTGATTTTAATATAAACTGGGATGATAAAAAAGGAAGAAAAAACCTCAAGGTTATAATGGACAAACACAATCTAGAACAACTAATTGAGCAGCCGACGAGAATAACGAAAAGCTCCCAAATGAGAATAGATCTCCTGTTTACTAATAAGCCTGAGAGGATAGCCAAGACATTTAATTTTTTGAACGGTATATCAGACCATAATATAATCCTTTTCTCTAGAAAGCTCACAAAGCAGAGGCTTAAGACGCACAGGGCACCTACCTCATCCATTACAAATGTTGTACCTAGGAGTCAGGCACCTCACCTCAAGGAAGCTCTGACCAGAATAGACTGGGAGGAAACACTATCTTCAATAAACATAGACACGAATAGTAATTCCTTTATTAACAAACTAAAAGAGGTTATGACATCCTTTGCCTGCAAGGGAGGCCACAGAGCAAAGAAGGGGAAAAACCTACCATGGCTGGATCAGAACTGTAGAAATCTACTTAAAAATAGAGATGTACTACTTAAGCAGTATCTGAAAACTGGTCTGACCACAGACAGATTGAAATTCACCCATGCTCGCAACAAAGCTGTGCAAAGGATGAGGAAAGCCAAAGCAAATTTCTTTGTTTCCATCATAGAAAGTGCTAAAGGCAATGGGAAGAAAACATGGCAAATATTGAACAAATTACTAGGCAAGAATAAACAAGAGACTAAAGCACTTGAACTAGAAGTGAACAATGACTTGGTAAAGGATTCTAGTATGGTAGCTAATATTTTTAATAATTATTTTATAGATAGTGTAACTGATATCACAAGGCTTTTTACCCCGTCCACAATTAAACCCCGCCAGATTAATGAAAATCACCCTATTTTCCATCTTGAAAACATAACCGAGATGGAGGTAAAAAAGATTATTGCAGCTCTTAAAAACTCTAAAGCTAAGGATATTCATGGTGTCGACACTAACTTCATCAAGACTCATATAGATGTCCTAGCTAGGCCCATCTCTTTCATGGTTAACCAGTCACTCAATCAGAAAGCAGTTCCGTCTTCTTGGAAGAAGGCATCGGTGATACCTGTTTTTAAATCTGGATCAAAAACACAGGTAGCCAACTATCGGCCCATTAGCATCCTGCCTATCGTCTCAAAAGTTGCTGAGAAATGGGTAGCAACCCAACTCATTAAACACCTAGATAAAGAATTTACCCCACTTCACAGC
Source organism: Trachurus japonicus (assembly GCF_045865225.1). Classification (NCBI taxonomy): domain Eukaryota; kingdom Metazoa; phylum Chordata; class Actinopteri; order Carangiformes; family Carangidae; genus Trachurus; species Trachurus japonicus. The sequence continues at coordinate 3,127,458 of NC_140915.1, read as the reverse complement.
ATGCAATTTGGTTTCCGGGCCAACCACTCCACAGAGACGGCTAACTGCTTTTTTATTGAGAATGTTAAAGGGTTACTGGATAAGAACCCCTGTGCAGGAGCAGTGTTTTTAGATCTCAAGAAGGCATTTGACACTGTCAACCATCAAGTTCTTTTAAACAAGCTCACTCACTTTAATCTTTCTGATGACGCTATCTCATGGTTTAAATCCTATCTGTCAGATAGATCACAGCAAGTCAAGATTGACAATGTCATGTCTCACCACCAAGCTTGTCATGTTGGAGTCCCACAAGGATCAATTTTGGGACCTTTGCTATTCTCCATGTACATCAATGATCTTCCTGATATTTGTCCAGATGTTAGAGTCTTGATGTATGCTGACGACACTGTGATCTATACTCAGGGAAAGGATGCAATGACAACGGCAAAAAACTTAACTGATGCTTTAACTAGGGTTCAAGACTGGTTATGTAATTCTTGTTTAATGTTAAATACAAAAAAAACTGTGCACATGCTGTTCACCAAAAATGGTACAAAACACACTGAGCCACCAATGTCTGAAAAAGGGGTTGTCTTGAATGGAGTAAAATTGGAGACAGTAACCCATTTTAAGTACCTTGGGGTGTTACTGGACTCCAACCTCACCTTTAAGAAACACTCCAAAAAAATAACCAACACTCTAAAATTTAATATACAAAATTTTAAACAAATCAGACCTTTTATTACAACGGAGGCGGCAAAAGCCTACCTACACTGTTTGATCCTGTCACATATTGAATATTGCTTCACAACCTGGATGTTTGCTGGAGTCACCACTCTCAAACCTATTAAACAGCTATATAAAAAAGCAATTAAGGTTTTTGATCAAAAGCCCCAGTCTTTCCATCTCTGCCCAATTTTGAATAAATATCAGCTCTTGACATTCGAGAACTTCCAACTACTCAAAAGTTCCTGTCTCATTTACAGGTCATTAAATGGGCTGGCACCTCCGCCACTAGGTCATTTTATTAAAAAGAAAAATAGCGCGACAACAACGAGAGCTACCACCAGAGGTGACTGTGAGGTTCAGTTTAGGAGAACAGCATTCGCACAGAAGGTTTTATCAATCCATGGTTGCTCAATGTGGAATACGCTACCTCTGGCCATAAGGGAAATATCAACATATGTAACATTCAAAAAACAGCTGAAAACATGGCTTACCAACAACCAAGCCTGCCAACATTAAGGGCATGCTCTTTTTTGTGTGAGTATGTGTGGGCGTGTGTGCGTGCGTGTGTGCCTTGTGTATTTGTTTCTTCTGTTTTTTTTTTTAAATATATGTATATTTCTTTTCTTTTTTTACCAAAACTGTAGGCACTTTACCTCTGGCACTTTAAAATCCAGCACTTTATTATAGATGCACTTTTTGTAAGCAATAATAGCACTTTATAACAGATGCACTTTAATGGATCTTAACAGCTACATCCTTGATCCCGAACCTATTATTACACACTGCTCTTTCCACTACAGCTACGGTATAAATCTGTAATGTGATTTGTGATATAGTATTGTGGTATTGTGATATGGTACTTGTACCATACTAAATGTTATTAATGTTGTTATTAATGTTTTGTACTTGTCGTTATGTGTGCCGCGGGACTACAGATGGAAATTAGCCCAGAGCTAAATCTGGTGTATTTACATTTTTATAATGTTCATTAATATGCAAAGTCCCGCCACAAATAAACAATAAATGAAATGAAATAAATGAAAATGGTTACCGTACCAAACAACGGCTGTGCTGCACTTCCGTCCGCAGATTTGTCACAAATTCACAAATCAAGCCGCAGTTCACATGTTACTGCAGCCAATATGCGTCTGTGAGTGAGCTTATTCCTCCATACGGACAGTCAGCGCCACACTACTCTCACTCTGCACAACACTGCACTGCACACTATGACAAAGCCTGTCATGTTAAAGTTATGAACTAATGGAAAAAACTCTGAAAATACGCTAAACAATACCGGTCATCGTCCTCGCCACGCCACGGTCGGTCCCGACCCCCGTTACCGTGTCGCTGCCGCCGCCGGTCCTGCTGCTATCGGACCGCCGTCATCGTTGCCGTCGGTAGCGGTGCGTAGCAAAGCTCCGGGGGGTAAAGGGGGGGCAGCTGGTCACCGTGCAGCCCAGCTAAGGGCTCTGGTTTGTGGGTGAGAGGAGCAGGGAGCCTGGGCTCAGTGGGCTGGAGCTCAGACTGTGGAGCTCAGCGGAGCTGCGGTACCAGGACGGTGTTCCCACACAGGGAAGTTACAGGTACATTTCTACCACTTCAATGAGTTCAGAAACATTATTTTAAGATCAAAAAACTACAAAATGGGGCTTTTAATCAGACACCAGTTGAGCCATAACACCGGAAATATTGGTTACAAGCGGTGGAGGATGATGGATTCTCCACCAGGTAAACGTAAACATCGCCCAACTCGAGCTTCGGCAGGGAACAGTGGCCCGTTGTTCGAAACCTAGATAAGGGATTAAGCCGGGATATGTTGGTTATCCTGGCCTAATTTAGCCTGCAGTCGGTTGTTCGAAAGCTGGATACCTTTATCCTGGTCAAGTTACCATGGTGATTTATTCTCTGCAGTTAGCCTGCTCCAGACCAGGCTAACAGCCAGGCTTAGTTGATTCTGTTGTCTTATCTTTGGAGTCAGCGGCTGCACCGATCATAGATTAATGTGTTTTATACACTTATTCCGAAGACTACGCATAAACAAACAACATGTAAGCTAAATTATTATTTTTAAAAAATAAATAAAACAAAACATGATCAAATTTAAAAAAAAATAAAATAAAGTTTTGCAGTTATTAGAGTAATTAGAAATGGCTGCACTTGTAAAGGTGCTTGCAATTAAGTCAGTGATTAGGGTAATAGCCTACACACTATATTAAGTCTCATGAACATGTGTCCTTTCCTTCACAATGGCGTGTCCTATTTTGGAGGACGTTGTGGACGACGAGGTAATTATTGTTCGGTGGGCATTTCGTTCGCAGAGGGTCATCAGAGACAGGTCAGACCCACTGGCGTTCAGTGATGAGTATCTGTTCGAAAGATACAGATTTTCAAGAGAGGGAATCCGTTACCTGTGCGGCATACTGGGTCCCAAAATCATGCGGCGGCCAGCCAGGAGCTGTGCAATGACGGTCCCGCAGATGGTTTGTGTAGCACTGCGTTTTTTTGCGAGTGGCTCGTTTCTGTACTCCATCGGGGACGCCGAGAATCTTAATAAAGGTGCTGTGTGCCGGGCCATCCGCATAGTGTATTTGGCACTAAAAACAGTGCTGCACATTTTTGTAACATTCCCTGGCCACAGACGACTGTGTTACATCAAGGAGGGTTTTTACAAAATCGCAGGTAATATGAAATACACACACAAAGAAAAATGTGTATGTAAAATGGGATGGGCTGCACATTATGTTTTGCACATTATGTTTTTCACAAGGGTCTATTTTTACAATAGCTTTCCCTAATGTCATGGGTGCACTGGACTGCACCCATGTAAGGATAAAGCGCCCCTCGGGTGTTAATGAGGGCGATTTTGTAAATCGGAAATCGTTCCACAGCATCAACGTTCAGGTAAGAATGACTTATGGTTGCTGTTAATAAATTAATCAATCAATCATGTGCTTCATATTGGGTTTTTATAGCTTACTTATCTTATTCTTTCAGATGATCTGTGATGCTGACTGCATTTTTAGCAACGTGGAGGTCAAGTGGCCAGGCTCTGTCCACGACGCACGAATCTTTCGGGCCTCTTCAATTCACCAGCGGCTGTCTCAAGGTAAGCCATGCATTTGTTAAGCAACTTGAACATCAGAATGTGTTAAAGGTGTATAACGGTTACATCTTGCACCCTCAGGTGAATTTGCTGGCATTCTCTTGGGCGATAAGGGCTATGCATGCCAGCCTTATCTGCTCACACCCTTTGCAGACCCCCAGACGGTGGCACAGAGGAACTTTAACCTGGCCCATGCAAGGACAAGAGGCCGAATTGAGATGGCATTTGGCCTTCTCAAAACCCGCTTCCAGTGCCTCCATCGTTTGAGGGTCCAGCCCGACAGAGCATGTGACGTCGTAGTTGCCTGCGTAGTTCTCCACAACATTGCCACCATCAGGAGGGAAAGGGCGCCAAGAGTAGCCCTCCAAATGGACTGGGATAATCCAACCATTTTCCCTGATGATGTGAATGGTAGAGCTGTCAGGGATCAATATGTGGCCAGTTATTTTGGTTAACTGTATTGCTCTTTTTTGTTGAAATGGCTGCTTAGAGCAGGATTTTTTTTTTGTTAAGTGTATTGCTCTCTTTTGTTGAAATAGCTGCTTAGAGCAGGATTTTATTATTTAGTTTAGGCAACTTTATTTGTTTAGCCCATTTTTACAAAAAGTTTGCCTCAAAGAGCTTTACACAACATTCTCTGTCCTTAGACCAGTGTTTTTCAACCTTTTTTGAGCCAAGGCACACTTTGTTCATTAAAAAAATCCCGCGGCACACCACTAACCAAAAATGTTAGAAAATGACACAGTGCAGCCTAATACAGTAAATATAATACAAATGTTGTCTCTTACAGTGTAGTTAGTTTGTTCTGACTCAGTAATGGTCACTGTGCAGGCTTCTGCCACTACACTCATTGACATAAACAGAGTCCCATTTTATTAGCCAACTCTGCCAGACAGTCACTATTGCAGACACAGATGCTCAACAAAGCCTTTTTTTTCTCCTTTTTTTTTAAGCTGTCAATCAACTCATGGGAGCTTGTCAACACGTGCACACTTCCACTCGTGCCTTCAGCCATAATTCACAGCAAACATGAGAGGACTTAAACTTATGTGATAGAAAGTCAGAACAAACTCTGAGTGCAACCTGCAACGCGTGCTTCACTCTGCCTGGTCGCACATCTCGCGCTCTGGAGCGCAGTGCGCGCAGCTGCAGCGCTTCAGATCGATCCAGGTCTATTTTTCACGCGAGCCGCGAGCGCCGTCAAGCTGGGTAGACCAGATCGGACCAGACAGGAACTCGGGCACAGAAAAGGCGAGAGAATCCGGTCAATTTTCAAAATAAAATAATTAAATGATGATTCATTAAGTTGTTGCTCGTCCGTCTATACATATTTGACCGTTGCGTCTGCACACGAGACACACACACGTTTAAAATGACGTGTGTGTGGAAAACCGAGTGAATACGAATAAGGACGGTGCCCCTAAAATAAAAAGGAGGGGCTCTCAGCTGGCTCCCCCGTCACTCACCTGCAGCTGCACAGACGAGCAGAGGAGCTCTCCGCTGGCGTGGATGAGCCGCAGCACAGCGGGAGCAGCGCGCGTGTGTTATAAAAATAAAAAACAAACAAAATGAGACTGGCCGGTCGGCACGAGCCTAGTCAAAGACACTCGATGGAGTGCTGAATCTCACTCTGTTAACGGTTATAATCGCCTATGAGCGTCGGTTATCGGTCTGAAAAAAAAATTCAAAATGTGCATTGCTAGTTTGGATCAATTAAGTTAAATTTGGTAATTTTCCACGGCACACCTGGCGTAAGCTCACGGCACACTAGTGTGCCGCGGCACAGTGGTTGAAAATCACTGCCTTAGACCCTCACATCGAAAAACGTAAAGAATTTTAAAAAAATAAAATAAAATGACTCCACAGTATTCATTATATTGTTTTATTCAGTGTCTGTTTGGAGCTGTGGAGGAAATGAGAAACATTGAATAACTTGTATCATTGTCATGCTTACAATGTGCATTAAACATCACCTACTTCCTTCTCTAGTTTTTTTATCTCGAGTTCCAACTTCCTTAGGGTTTTTTTTTTTATTCGTCTGTCCAGATCCATATCCTCAAGTTTTCTCTTTTGGATTTTAATTTTTGAATCCGCCAGCTCTGCTTGTTTTAGAAGATTCATGGCATATAGGCGTCTGACAGTTTGGGGATTCTGTAAAACACATCAGTTACTAGTACAGGAATCGTGGACACTGGATGTCATTCATGTGATAGGCTACTTACTATTTCTGCAGGCAGGCCATCATTTTGTTCAGCATCTGTGTCCTGTTACATATGATATCCTCCATGATCATCACTGACTTCTTACACATAGAAACATTCCACAAAATTGACAGGTTACCTCACACCTCCTCGAATCCACGGACTGAGTCTCCTCATCATCAGCTTGGTTTGTTGCAACTTGGGCAGATGTGCCTTCACCCTGACACCATCAAATAAAACTCGTATTAACCAAAGTGTAAGTTGCGCAAGACATGTTGAGCCTTTAATAACACTTACTGGATCTTCTGTATCTTCTGTCTGAAGGAGGAGAGTGATGTCATTGCCAGACACTGCAAGACAAGCTAAGTCAGATAGTCCACAGAACACCATAAACGTATTGATTCCTTCAACTACGTACCTTGTATGAAGGGCGCAGTCTGCAATTCAGTTGCAGAGCCTGTAGCTGACCCTCCCTCCAATCCCTCCATCATCGGCCGACCTTGATTTTGGTCGAGGGCAATGGACTCTGCAGGTGTGTATTCTGCAGTCGGTGGGCCACCCCCTGTGCCGCACATGTGTGCTTTCTTCTTGACCGCTGAAATCAGTGAATACGTGAAAATCTGAATGAGACACAGTTTATGCAAGACATTTTACATAATAATGGCAAAGGGTCAAAAATGGCATGGAGCAGAAAAATAGACATGCTGGTTGAAGTAATGAAATGATAAAAATAAAAAAAGTGTTAGCCAGGACCTTCCAAATAATCGTTACACCTCGTTTGTGCATAATCAGCTATTTATTGAAGCACTTACCAGACTGCAAAATATTCTTATATTTAATTTTCACCTGCTGCCACGTGCGCATTTGGCCACTTGTATTTGTGCTGTATGAACGTTACATGAGATTAAAAAAAGAAAAAAGATTGCACAGTGAATCAATTCCCACTGCTCATGAGGCTACAGCATTTGCAAAAAGCATTTGAGTTACAATGATGATAATTCATTGGCGCTTAAAATGTATCGTTTCAGATTACTTACGCATTGAGTCTGTCGGCAATCGTCTGCCATGCATGCTCTCTTATTTTTATGATGACAGCCGTGTTACCCTTTTTATTGATCAAATGTTTCACCTCCTCATAGGTTTCCATGATTATCTGCTGCTCATTTGGGGAAAAGTAGGCTGCCCTCGTTCTCTCCATTGACCTGTTAAAATTAAATGTTTAATGTGTGACCCTTCCAAAAAATTCACACACCTCATTTAAACATTAGCAATTTATTCAAGCACTAACAATGTTCTTATATTCACCACTTGTGATCAATTTCCACTGCTTATCATTAATGCAACATTTTTTAATTTGTGAAAGGAACTGTATCAATATACCACAGAATTTAAATTGTGATTAAGGATTTTAGTTTTGGATTACTTACCTATTTTAATCAGTCCGTCTCCAAACTTCACAAGACAGCAGCGGTGCTTCATTTTATTAGAGGTGTGTCACCTTACGTCAGCATTAAGATCCGCTGTTGATTGGAGGAAAGTAGCCACACCTGTTTTCTCATCCGTGAATCTGTGATCAATCTTTGTGGTCTACTGAAGAAAGCCGTGGCCGCGCACTTACTAGAATTAGTTACACCTGGCTTGACAAAGCTGCCCCTCCTCAGCCTGGCTCGGCGTTCCAGCAACCAATTAAGCCAGGATGGACTGATGAGACTTTGTCCAACCTGGCTTTTCCACTTATCCTGGATGTATTTATTCTACTTTCGAACAACGGGCCCCAGGTCATCTTAAACAGCTCGTATACAGCAGCTGGTGTTGAATATGGGTCACAAGTGCCCAAAACTTCAAAGTTGTTTTTATATCTTTCTTTCTCGGCTGCTGGCAGATGATTTAAGTCATTACTCGGTTGTTTGTCCATAGAAAGTCTGTTGCGCTGCCATTTTGGAATGTTGCTTTTGACCGCCAGGTCCCTGGGAAGTGACGTCACTGAAAGCTATCAATAGGGTTAGACTGCTGGGGATACATCTGGTCACACAGAGCCCTCTCCCCTCCTCTCCTCTCCTCTCCTCTCCCCTCCTCTCCTCTCCTCTCCTCTCCTCTCCTCTCCTCTCCTCTCCTCTCCTCTCCTCTCCTCTCCTCTCCTCTCCTCTCCTTTCCCCTCCTCTCCTCTCCTCCTCTCCTCTCCCCTCCCCTCCTCTCCTCTCCCCTCCCCTCCCCTCCCCTCCCCTCCCCTCCTCTCCTCTCCTTTCCCCTCCTCTCCTCCTCTCCTCTCCTCTCCCCTCCCCTCCTCTCCTCCTCTCCTCTCCCCTCCTCTCCTCCTCTCCCCTCCCCTCCTCTCCTCTCCTCTCCTCTCCTCTCCTCTCCTCTCCCCTCCTCTCCCCTCCTCTCCTCTCCTCTCCTCTCCTTTCCCCTCCTCTCCTCTCCTCTCCTCTCCCCTCCTCTCCTCTCCTCTCCTCTCCTCTCCTCTCCTCTCCTCTCCTCTCCTCCCCCTTCCTACTCCTCTCCTCTCCTCTCCTTTCCCCATCGCTCCTCCTCTCCTCTCCTCTCCTCTCCCCTTCCTACTCTCCTCTCCTCTCCTCTCCTCCTCTCCCCTCCCCTCCTCTCCTCTCCTCTCCTCTCCTCTCCTCTCCTCTCCCCTCCTCTCCCCTCCTCTCCCCTCCCCTCCTCTCCTCTCCTCTCCTCTCCTCTCCCCTCCTCCCTCGCGAAAAACTGCGCAGAATTTTTGCATTAAAATCAATGGGACGGGCGGGAAAAAAAGAGCGAAAAAGACCAGTCATTGGAGTTTAACAAACGTCTACTGCTCAGGCATACTTTCACCTAGAGACTCCATTTAAACTTTAAACAGTAGACACAAGTCTTGTGTATTGTCGTATTACTCCACGTTTTGATAGGTCATATAGTTTTTGATCAATCCCTGATCAATGACCATGATCATTTTTGGAGAAATTATTAGATTATAATGGGTGTGTATTGCACGGAATGTTCGTGTCAGAGTGGGTGACATCATCGGTTAGAGTGGGAGAGATGCCAGAAAAACTTTTTTCTCTTTCCAAACTCCAAACGGCCACAATTTACACTCTACACACATAATTTCCGCCACGTTTGTAGACGAGCTCATCCTCGATCTCTTAATCTGCTCAAAATATCAGAGTGACTTACAGAATTTAAACTCTGAGCCTCTAAGTGCGGCCACGTCTGTCTCTGCTCCTCATTGAGTCCAATACAAATATTTTCTGAGAGAAGCAGAACGGCCTGATGTTTTAAAACTGCCAGCGTCGCCAAAATATTTACTGTAGAAACACCAAATCGTACCGAAATTTTCAGTAAGTCCTTAGAGCAACGTTGATCTGTGTTTTGTTCTGATAGGAGTTACCGTTTTCTCACCCTAAGCCTAAATGTGAGACCGGTGCAGAGGCAGAAAATGGCTCTTTTTCTCCACGTTTCTGTCTGTCTCAGCCTGCGGGGGCCCCTATCGCCATGGTAACCTCTTTGATCCTCAGGCCAGAGCTCGTTAACTTCATAAACAATCCACCTGGCGCTCGTTTAAATGTTTATAAACACAGACACAGCTAAATCAGACTGACACAGGATGCAGCTACTAACTAACTATGTGTCAAGTCAGTCACACACACACACACACACAGACTCTAGAGCCAGCTTCATGTGATTACAGTCACACACACACACACACACACACACACACACACACACACACACACACACACACACAACACACACACACACACACACACACACACATACACACCAATAGGGGTAAGAGGGGACCTGTCAGGCCAAGCTGCCAAGAGGGGTCTTATGTTTCTGCTTATTTTGAAAAACCAAAAATGGAATATAAAATTGACTTTTAAGGTGTTTTACCATAATATTACTGAAAATGTGACTTTTAATTATTTTTAAAGAAATTGCCAAGAGGGGACTTGGATCTCTGAGCGACATTTACCTATCAAAGAGTGGACCTCCACATACTGCAGTGGAGCTGTCTGCACCCATTCATTCACCTAACGACCCATTCACCTAATGAGTCTTTGTTTACAACAATGACTTTCTCAGTTTCTTTCAAGAATGGATAATATAACTTGAGAGTTATCATTACTTATTTTAAAGTCTCTGTAATACAAATTATATATATATATATATATATATATATATATATATATAATCATGGCCACATTTGAGAGTAAATATTTTTTTATTGAATTGCATGCAATTCAGAAGTAACATGGCTGCATGCACTAATATCAAGTTCTGCAGTATAAGCAACATCATTTACTTAAAACCAGCTTTAATGAATGAATTCCTTTTTTCTTAACAAAGATAATTTGCTTGTCTGTCTTTACTCATCCATAAATGTGTTGCCTCTGTCATTCTTAGCAGTCCAAGAGGGGACCTACTATCATCTCAATTTTAAATAGTCAAAATGCTCCATACATCTGGTTTCAACCAATTACAGTAATAGGAAATACATTAATATGTAATATGTTTGAATAAGAAATAAATAAGCAAAAATGATCATTCTTAAGATAATGTTTTTCATCAAAACTTAACACAAACATTTCTAATAAAGTAGCACCAATAATGTTGTCATTATTTTTAAATGTAGGGTGCACTACTGCAACACACATTTCTACAGTCTATTAATTTTTCCCCTACAAGAGTTTTATACTCCTTTACTGCATTGTTGTTATAGGAAAAATATTTGAATTAAACCAAGGGTTTTAGGTCACATTTAATGTACTTGCATCATGAATCTGTATTTATGAGGATGTATTTTATTTACTGTTTTACATTACAGAAAAAGGTCCACACTTGGTTTATATGGAATGACAGGGGTCCACTGTTGGTTGGTGCATAATGATACAAGTGCCACTTAGTTAGCATGAAGTGAAATACACACTCCATCATGTATGAATAAGAAAGAAATAAGCAAAAGTGATCATCCGTAAGAGAAATTTTTCATCAAAACCCAACACAAAACATTTCTAATAAAGTAGCACCAATAATGTTGTAATTATTTTTAAATGTAGGGTGTACTACTGCAACACACATATCTACAGTCTATTAATTTTTCCCCTACAAGAGTTTTATACACCTTGACTGCATTGTTGTTATAGGAAAAATATTTGAATTAAAACTCAGGGTTTTAGGTCACATTTAATGTACTTGCATAATGAATCTGTATTTATGAGGATGTATTTTATTTACTGTTTTACATTACAGAAAAGGTCCACACTTGGTTTATATGGAATGACAGGGGTCCACTGTTGGTTGGGGCATAATGACACAAGCTCCCACTGAGATAGCACGGAGCGACATACACACTCCAGCATGGGTGGATAAGCAGAAATGAGAGGAAATTGCTAAGTTTTAAGATACATTTTAAATCTAGATTTAATACAAACATTTGTAACTATTAATACACACAACACACACGCACAAACACATGCAAACACACATATTTAAACTAAAGTAGCACTGGTGAAGTTGTCATTGCAGTTTTTTTAAAACATGGGATGTGCTGTGAAAACTCAATGGCAACCTATCATGATACTTAAGGGAATATTTCAGTTATTGACATTTATGGATCAACAATAAAACATGTATGGGAAAATAAAGGAGGAGCTGGGGGGTCATCAGTTGTCTGAGATACAAGGGATAATTCTTCTAGAGGATGGATTAACCTCACTAAGTAATATGATATACCACTGCAACACACCTTTCTACAGTCTGTCAAGTTTTTGACTTAATGAAGTTTCATACTCCTTGACTGCATTGTTGTCATGGGAAAACTACTTTAAATAACTAAACTCAGGATTCAACATGGTCTGATGGCCCAGAGCCACAAAGTGTTATTCTGTAGTCACCTAATATCCCATATAGATGAAGCTCTGTGGTGGCCACCTATTGTCACTCTTCTACTTTTTAACAGCACATGGTTTCAATCAATTTTAATGTATTTGCATTCTATATCTATATTAATAGGGATGCATTTTACTTATTGTTTTTGCATTGCAGAAAAAAAGGTCCACACTTGGTTTGTATGGAATGACAGGGGTCCACTGTTGGTTGGTGCATAATGATACAAGTGCCCACTTAGTTAGCATGAAGTGAAATACACACTCTATCATGTATGAATAAGAAAGAAATAAGCAAAAGTGATCATCCGTAAGATAAATTTTTCATCACAGCTCCACGTTACACTTGTTCCAGGCTCTGCCCGTCGTTTTTCTCTAGAAATCTAAACTTTTTCCAACTTTTTTATCTCCGTAGCGATCGCACTCGTCTTCTCCTTCTTCTTCACTTCTTGCTCTGATCTACAGTCTCATTCGTTCTACACATCCCAGAAGCCCCAAAATTACTCACAGTGTGGGCGACAGCGTCCCATTTACCAGCCGCAGAAAACTGCGTTTGACGTATATGTACGTCAATGGCACTCAATGAGTTAAGTGGGAGGTACACAATAAATCTAATTCTAATCAAATTTATTTTGAAAACAAATAGTAGAATGGCAATCTGATTCAGTGATTAATTTGTTACACATTTGGGTTGCTTCCTAATGATTTTTTGATGTTTTAGTACCCAGCTAAACACAAGTGTGTATATTCCTTACTATCTACAGTATGTATGTGCCTTGCAGGCACTTTACTTGCAAGTGTGTGTATGCAGTGTTTTATAAATCAGAATATTTTTTGTCACATCACATCTACCCTGACACTTTAGAGCTCTTCTGTCTCGACGCCGTGTTTGCCTTCGTTCTGACCTGAACATGGCATGTGTTGTTTGGGTTAGAAACATGCACATTTGCAAAGGAAAAAAAAAGCTAAATCGATTAGCAGAATCATTAAGCATGCACGCACACAATCCCAAGGAAATGATCACGTGGGAACCAGTTCTGAAGAGGAACCAGTTCTCAATTCCCACCCATAGACTTCAGTCTATGATGTGGACACAAAAGCATTCCTCTACATTGAAGTAGTGAAGTCATCAACACTCATGTATTTCACAGATCCTAAAGCCTGGTACACACATAAAGATTCTCTAAATTTCAACCAATTTTTTTTTTATCTGTGAAAGACTCCACACATGAAGATAAAAAATCTGTGATTGAACAGTTTTGCTCACCACACACACATTAAGATTTTTCAGAATCTTGACCCTCCGGTCAGAAAACTGAGATCCGTATTGTTGTAGCTACTCTTTCGGGTCTATTTCCGGAATGGACAATGAGAGCGATGTAATTTTTTAAAAATGAAAGCGGGACACTTCAGCCTTTACAACGATACCATCTGTGTGTGTCTGTGTGTCTGTGGCTTCGGACGCCGAGCAGTAAAGCGGCTGTGAGCGGCGGTCACATGATCGTTTAAACATGGCTGCTCTATTGCTGGCTGTTGCCGGCTATGATCGCTACCGTCTTTGCTATCGGCTATCAGGAAATCTCCCGTGTATGTGAATGTCTGTGTGAACCTCGTGTATTGCCAGGGCTGCACCGTGGCTCTCTGTGGGATTGCCGGTGTTGTGTCGAGAAGTGGCTTGCCGCGAGCAGCATGCAGAGCTTGGCAAGCAGGCACTTCTCAGCACAACACCAGCTTTCCACACGCAAGATGACTTTTGATTTGTAAATATTGAACATGTTTAATATTTACGATTATCGGCGGCGAACGTTTTCCGAGGCGATTGTTGTGAGAATTTTGACTCTTAACACACCACACACTACAAGAGAATCTCATAAAATAATCTTAAGACTTTAGGATAATTGGTCGATTTTTGTCTTTGGTCGGAAGGGGAAAATCGGGGCAAAATCAGCCCAATTATCTTTATGTGTGTGGTAGGCTTAACTCTACCTCCACTCTCCACTCTAAATGTGGAACTGGCTTCTGAGAAGTGAGTGAGGGCTTTAAATCTGTGCCAGACGACTTGTGTCAGTCCTTGACTGTCGGCAGTGTGGGGGATGGTTTCTTGTAGCTGACGATGGTCGTTAGCAACTCTGAAGGGCAACCTGGAAAAGACTAACATCCTTCAGCCAAGATCTTATATCCAAATCAGACTAACAAACAATGGAATTCCCCAGTCCTAGGTTGGCCATGTGCTACACACCTATGGACTTCTGTGGCAACTGTAAAGAGTGGGTGTCCCAGCAATAATCCACCCTGTCAAGTCTTTGATGAGTTTTGTAAAGGTGTGTGATGCCTTGTGATCAGTATAATATTTTGTCAGCCTTTATATGATCTACCATTGTGTGCCAGTAGAAATGTTGTCTGAAATTAGGATTAATCAGATTGCCAGAGATACGGGGGATAAATCAGCTATAGTGGATGGAATAACTCCAAAATACCCACTGTTGAACTACTGCAACACACATTTTTACTTACCAAACTATTAGCTCTACTGGAGTTCATGTATACCTGTCTGAATATTTTTGGTCCACAACAAAAATGAAAACTAAAACTAAATTTGTGTTTTTTTTCCTTCTGTATATTACACACTGTATCACATAGTCATACACATCTATAGATGAAATTGGTGTATGAATTGAAACCTAATTTAAAGTTGTCAAAAGGTACAGGATTGGCACAGGATCAGAGAGTTTACATTAAGTGGGAAGTACACAATAAAAGCTGTATTCAGTTCACACTGGTGCTCAGCAGAAATGGGTCTGGTTGCTTTCAGGATGTGTGGCTTGTACATTCAACAATCCCATATTACCTTATTCATAGCATCTGAAGTGGATTATAAACAAATTCAATTAATTGTGTTCAGAAGATGGTAAAACGTTATCTAATTTATTTATATTTTTAAGTAATTAATTTGTTATCTATTTTGGTTGTTTCCTAATGATTTTCTTTCGTTTCAGTACCCAGCTAAATTCCTTATCATCTAGGTGTATAACCTTGTGCATGTTGTAGTAAGCAATGTGACTTCATTACATTTACACACAGTTTTCTAAGTAGAGTTGAACATTTTTAATGGGGTTTCAGTCTATGATGTGGGCACAAAACATTCCTCTACATTGAAGTAGTTAAGTCACCAGCACTCATGTATTTCACAGATCCTAACTTTCAGGTAGAGTTGTTGAACTGGGATCTGAGAAGTGAGTGAATGGAGTGAGAGCGGAGTGAGTGCCAGATGACCTGTGTCAGTCCTTGAGTGTGGGCAGTGTGGGGGATGGTTTGTCGTAGCTGACGATGATCGTTAGGCATTTTCAGGTTGGGCTTCAGAGTTTCTACCTTCTTTCAGCCAATATCTTTATCCAAATCAGACCGACTGAGACACAGGTATGCCCAGGTCTTAGGTTGGCCATGTGCTACCTACGCACCTATGGCCTATGGTGACTCAACTTCTGTGGCAACTGTAAAGAGTGGGTGTACCAGCAATATTCCATTTTGTCTGTTCTTTGATGAGTTTTGTGAATGTGTGTAATTACCTGTTATAATATTCTGTGACAGGGCCTTTATATGAGCCACCATTGTCTGCTAGTAGTAATGCTGTCTGAGAACAACATTTAACATGGAATAAGAAATTAGGATTCATCAGATTGTCATGGATACAGGGAATATGTCAGTGTGTGGACGGAATAACCCCCAAAAGCCCCCTGTTAAACTACTCATTAAAAGGTATTTAGAAAATCAAGGGAAACAAAGGAACGCATAAATATAAAAACACATGCAAAGCCTTACAAAGCCTTGTAAAGGACAAGGACACAGCAATAACTATATTCCTCAGACACGGTCCACACCACTGTCAACTTTTTTATTTGTGTTGCAGCAGTTCAACATTGAGCTATTTGGGGTTATTCCATCCACACAATGCCTTATCCCTTGTATTTCTGACAATCTGATGAATCCTAATTTCTTGTGCCATGTTAAGTAAGATGTTGTTCCCAGACAACATTTCTGGCAGAGAATGGTAGCTCATAAAAAATGCTCTGTGACTCTATATTGCATGTACCCATGTTTCAGTCAGTCTGTTTTGAATGTAAGTAAGTGGAGTGAAATGCACACTCCATCATGTATGAATAAGAAAGAAATAAGCAAAAGTGATCATCCTTAAGAGAAACTTTTCATCAAAACTTAACACAAACATTTCTAATAAAGTAGCTCAGATAAATACAGTGGGGCCAGGCCGTTAAGTGCTTTAAAAACAAACATTAAAAGTTTAAAATCAATTCTGTAAGGGACAGGGAGCCAGTGAAGGGAGTTAAGAACAGGAGTAATGTGCTCACGTCTATTAGTGTTAGTTAAAAGACGGGCAGCAGCGTTTTGGACAAGTTGGAGGCGACTGAGCGAAGACTGGGAGACGCCAACATAAAATGCATTGCAATAGTCCAATCTAGAACTGATTACTGCAACGCATGGATGGCTTTCTCAAGGTCGTGGCAGTTTAAAAACATTTTGACTGTGTGAATGTGTGTGGCAATAGTTTAACATAGGGATCCTCTCAATGAATTATCCCTTGTATCTCTGACAAACTGATGATCCCCCATTCCCTCTGTATTTTCCCATATCAAATTGTCGTATATCAGTACCTCTTTGATGGTTTACTTGTACATAATATATCATCGTAGGTTGCCATTGAGTTTTCACAGTACACCCCACATAAAAAAACACAACATTACCGTAGCTAACTTCATTATAAATGTTTGTATTAAGTTTTGATGAAAGTTTTGAGCTTTTGAGGTTAATCGATCCTCTAGAAGAATTATCCCTTGTATCTCAGACAAACTGATGACCCCCCAGCTCCTCTTTTATTTTCCCATACATGTTTTATTGTTGATCCATAAATGTCAATAACTGAAATATTCCCTTAAGTATCATGATAGGTTGCCATTGAGTTTTCACAGTAACTAACCCTAACCCCATGTTTAAAAACAAAACTACAATGACAACTTCACCAGTGCTACTTAAGTTGAAATATGTGTGTTTGATGTGTTTGTGTGTGTGTTATGTGTATTAATAGTTACAAATGTTTGTATTAAATTTAGATTTAAAATGTATCTTAAAACTTAGCAATTTCTCTCATTTCTGCTTATCCACCCATGCCACCCGTGTGTATGTCACTCCGTACCAACCAACAGTGGACCCCTGTCATTCCATATAAACCAAGTGTGGACCTTTTTCTGTAATGTAAAACAGTAAATAAAATACATCCTCATAAATACAGATTCATGATGCAAGTACATTAAATGTGACCTAAAACCCTGAGTTTTAATCCAAATATTTGTCCTATAACAACAATGCAGTCAAGGAGTATAAAACTCTTGTAGGGGAAAAATTAATAGACTGTAGATATGTGTGTTGCAGTAGTACACCCTACATTTAAAAATAATTACAACATTATTGGTGCTACTTTATTAGAAATGTTTGTGTTAAGTTTTGATGAAAAATTTATCTTAAGGATGATCACTTTTGCTTATTTATTTCTTATTCATACATGATGGAGTGTGTGTGTCGCTCCGTGCTATCTCAGTGGGAACTTGTGACATTATGCACCAACCAACAGTGGACCCCTGTCATTCCATATAAACCAAGTGTGGACCTTTTTCTACAACGTAAATCAACTAATAATTCCTATACAGATTTATGACGCAAGTAGGCCTACATTAAAATTGATTGAAATCACATGCTTTTAAAAGGTAAAAGGCTGACCATAGGTGGCCCCAACAGGGCTTCATCTACATGAGATGTACGTGGCCAAAAAGTAACTTTTTGTGGCTCTCATGTCAAACTGTGAGTAGTTTAAGTATTTTTCCCATGACAACAATGCAGTTAAGTAGTATAAAACACCAGTACAGTGAAAAATTAATAGACTGTAGAAATAGTTTAACATAGGGACTTTGTGAGATTAATCCTCTCAATGAATTATCCCTTGTTTCTCTGACAAACTGATGATCTCCCAAACCCTCTGTATTTTCCCCCAAAGATAACAAATTGCCGTGCCAATACTTTAATATCAGTTACTCTTTGATGGTTTACTTCTACATAATATATCATCGTAGGTTGCCATTGAGTTTTCACAGTACACCCCACATAAAAAACCCCACAACATTACTGTTATTACTTCATTAGAAATGTTTGTATTACATTTTGATGAAAGTTTTCTCATAAGAACTATCAAATTTTCTTCTTCTTTTTTTTTATTCGTATGCTCAAGTGTGTATGTCGCTCCAAGCTAACTTAGTGGGAACCTGCGCCATTATGTACCAGCCAACAGTGGACCTCTGTCATTCCATATAAACCAAGTGTGGACCTTTTTCTGTAATGTAAAACAGTAAATAAAATACATCCTTATGAATACAGATTTATGATGCACGTACATTAAGATTACCCTAAATCTTAAAACCCTCTATTAAAAAATTAATAGACTGTAGAAATGTGTGTTGCAGTAGTACAACCCTACATTTAAAAAATAATTACAACATTATTGGTGCTACTTTATTAGAAATGTTTGTTTTAAGTTTTGATGAAAGTTTGTTCTTAAGGATGATCACTTTTGCTTATTTCTTTCTTAATCATATATGATGGAGTGTGTATGTCACTCCATGCTAACTAAGTGGGAACGTGTCATTATACATCAACCAACAGTGGACCCCTGTCATTCCATATAAACCAAGTGTGGACCTTTTTCTGCAATGTAAATCAACTAATAATTACTATAAATACAGATTGAGAACACATAAAATTGAAACCCTGCGCTTAAAAAAACTGGACAAGCAACAATACCAAGGTCAATTATTTTTAATGTTTAATCAGAATTCAACAAAAATGATCTAAATGACCATTTTATTTCTAATTGTGTTATGGGTGTTCAATTTTTTCATTATTTTAAAATTTCTATTATACCTAATACAGTGTTGAGTTCAAACTTAAGACATCCATGAAAATGGAACCTTTATATTTTGTTACAAAGAATAACAAATTATGTTTCAAGGTACTGGTTTGTTCACTAAGGAGCCTGTTTGATAGCCTCTCTACAGTCTGAAAGGCTGCCGGGGCTGCAAGTCGTTCACACTATGGAGGAGTGTAAGAAACGACGTGTGTGAATGAGTCGTTAAAACCCCTGCTCCAGCCTGCCGGGGCACTGCTGAATATGGTATTTTACACACACACACACACTCAGGTCCCCTCTTGGCTAAAGTTTAAAAAATTAACCAGAAGGTTTTTCACATGATTTTAAGTTGATTTAAAGCATGTCCAACAGGGGACCTAAAAAAAGTCCCCTGTTGGCTGCTTGGTCCCCTGTTGGTGAATGTGTAACGACGCCGATGTCCCCTCTTAGATAGGAACAACAGTGCACACACACACACACACACACACACACACACACAGGTAACCTAATGTGGTTACAGCTCCTCCATATCAGTGCTTATAGAAAGATGATCATGTGTCTGTCTGATCAGCTCTGTCTTGACCTTAAGATCGTGGGTTTGATTCCCATGTTGACAGAGATGGCACAACCCGCAGTTGCTCCCGTGGCCCATTCAAAATTTCCCAAGAGGAAATTTTCTAGTTTTATGATATTGTATTTGTTATTTATATGGGAATTAAATATATTGCCATGGCTTATCATTTTAATTTACTACTTCATTTCTACCTAGGCCTATCTTCAATTCTGTGAGATGTTTCCTCTCATCACAGAAAGCTGAGCAGTTCATGCTCATTTTCTAATCCATTCATAGTCAAAGCAGTAATGGGGGATGCTTGGAGGTGGTAATGTTCTGGAGCAGGTGTGAATGTTCAGAGTGTAGGGTGTGGTGGTAAGTTGGGGGCGCATGCATACCTACCTTTTAGGATGCTAATCACAGTAATAGGTTAGCCAGACAGTGTTGTGTGACTGGTGAAATGTGTGAATGTGTAAACACTTTATATTTTACTAAATTCCCCTACCACCCCAACTTTTCCTGCAGGTAATCTACAAGCTAATAAGCATGTGTAGGATTTATACATAGGTAAACATTTGTTTCACATTTATTTTTTCCATTTCAGAAGGACAGATCCTTGATACAGTGTGCTGGACGTGAGTGCTATCATCCAAAATGGATAATGTGATGTGGACATGATGTTAGATGACACTGATGCAAGTGATGCAGAGTCAAGTGACAATACCTGTGGACAAGTGGACAAAGTTAACCAACCAAGGCAAGGCAAGGCAAGGCATCTTTATTTATATAGCGCATTTCATACCAAGGCAACTCAATGTGCTTTACATAAAGACAAAACATTAAAAAAAAGAAGCATAAGACAGAATAAAAACAAACAAAACACTGAAAACATAGTTAAAAGCAAGAGCAAATAAAAGTAAAATAAAAATAAAATAGATAAAGTTTTAAGTTCTCAGCTATAAGCATATGAAAAGAGAAATGTTTTTAACCTGGATTTAAAAGTGCTGACAGTTGGGGCTGATCTCAGGTCTGCTGGTAGTTTGTTCCAGTTGTGAGCAGCATAACAGCTAAATGCTGCTTCACTATGTCTGGTCTGAACTCTGAGCTCCACTATCTGACCTGAGTCAGTAGATCTCAGAGCTCTACTGGGTTTAGACTCTACTAACATGTCATTCATGTATTCTGGACCTAAACCATTCAGTGATTTGTAAAAAAACAACAAGCTGGACAAAGACACAACATTCTTTATACAACTGGTAGTACTTATGGCCAAATTTCATATAAAAAAATGGACAGAATCAAAACCCAGCCTGGATCATTTCACACAAGAAATTCTCCAATATGCAACTACAATAAAAGACATTAAAAATAAAAAAGCTATGAAAACGAACTGTATTTTTGAAAGATTTAACATAGCCCCTCTTTAAGAACTTTTTACTAGGTAAATGGATTCTTCCAAATCTGGCAATGTTTATTTGTATTTATTTATTTATTTAATTTTTATTTGTAATGTCATTATTTGTATTGTTATTGTCATTTTTGTTTCCTTTTACATTATCCCCCTGTCTGCTTTGTCCACCTCTGTCTCTCTGTATAATGCATAATGCTATGTTATGTGTTTAGATAATTATGTTATGCTTACAATAAAGCACAAAAAAAAAAATTAAAAAAAATTCAGTGATTTGTAAACCAGTAGCAGGCACTCATTGCCCAGTCAATGTGGACATTGAGTCCTGACCGAAAAAACACACCATGCTCGCGAGAATACAAAGGAAAACAGATGGCCCTCTCCTCAGCTCCAGACTCACTCGTCTTCCAGTGACGACGCTCTGGCCAATCAGGGGAAGGCAGTCGGCTGACGTCACGTTTAGGGCTGGGGCGTTACCAAAGAAGTAGCAGGTAGCAGGTGGGAGGGGCTGGAGGAGGAGAAGAGGATAAAACCGAGTAGAGCCGTGCTGTACCGTACTGAGCCAGTGGAACGGCACCATGAGGAGGTCCCGTCTGACCAGGACCAGGATGAAGGAGGAGAACCTGGACCGGGAAATTAGCGACCTGGATCAGAACACGACCGGAATTAAGGAGGAGAACCAGGACCAGGACTACAACATAGTAAAGGAGGAGAACCAGCACCAGGACTACAACATAGTAAAGCAGGAGAACCAGGACCAGACTGGGACTACGGGGGAGGAGCAGCACGCGGTCCACCAGGACAAGGAGCCCTCCGGTCCGTCCGGTCCGTGTCCACAGGTCTGTGTTTCTGTTTTCAGTGGGAGCGAGTCAAGAGATGAAGCTAACAGCTGTTAGCTGCTAACTCTACTTTTTGTGGTTCACTAAAAAGTTTAAAACCTAACCTGCCTACTTTTTGACGGCGATGTGTTTTGATATTAGCGCTAGCTGTTGTTAGCCACGTAGCGCAGCTACTTAGCTTCAACTGTGTTTATATTGATTACGTAGCAGATAAACAAATGTAATACGGTATCGATAACGTCTCTGTGTCTTCACGCTGGTCCTGTTGCTCCGGTGCTGATCAGACACGGGCTCAGAACCAGAACCAGCACTGGAAGCAGCTCGGTGGAAAAGCTTGTAGCTAGTAGCTAGCTAGTTGTATGTTTATGTGTTGCCTGGCAACAGCCTTGTCTCCCTTCCAGTTGCGGAACTATTTCTGTTGGCGGAGCCAAAGAAATGATTAAATAAACAAACAAAAAATCATAATCTCTTGTAGTTTATTACTGTTCTAAAATGCGCTCGTAGCACTGTTGTATAAAAGCAATATCACACTCGAGGTCGTGCTGTTGTACCGTATATCAGCACGGTGGGATTATCTGCGGCTAATTAAATTTCCCCGCATGTTTTTTAGAGGGTTACCGCCGGCCGGCTTTTTGGGAGATAAATGCTGGTCTCATTGATGAAGTCTAACAATTGTGGCCGCCGCATTGTTTGAACGAAATGTGAAGCTGCATTAGACAGAAGAAAGGTGCTGCCTTGGTGCTCTGTAGCCTACGTACATAAATTACCACATTAATCAATCAATTACATTTTCCAACTGTAAACTTGCAGCAACTGCTGAATGTAACTGCAACAGTCCACTGTGAAAATGAAAAATATAATTGCGTAGCCTCTAACACTGGCCAATCATTCGCCATTCTCATCCTCCATCCCCCTCCCTCATGCCCATCTCCTCGTCGTTATCAAGCGGGCGGGATATTCAGTGTTTGGGGTAAGACCAAGCTCGGTGTGTGTGTCTGTGTGTCTCAGACGTTTGATTGACGGATGACGGATCCAATATCACTGGCCATAGTGGAATCAAATTCATTTTTCTTTTCTGTGCACCCTTAAAGCAGTACTAAAGAACTTTCAGTTTTGGTTGAGTTTGGCGGTGCCTGTGGACCAAAGCGGTAGTGTTTTGCCTGAAGGAAGACTCCATTTCCCATGAACACTAGCGTGAAGCCTTGTAAATATCCTGCATTAAAATTAACAGAAGACATCAAAACTAAGTTTCTGTTTCCAGTGGATCATTTCAAAGTGAAAACACAAACATAATCCATTGCTAAAGTGCCGTTTTGCCTGTTCCCTCCTTGTTGTGACTCGCAAAAGTGAAAGTAAAGTGAGAGCCGGGTTCCTACCATGTTCCTCAAAGTTGCTTAGTGCCAGAGAAAGAGATACAGACCCCCTCAGGCCACGACAGAGGTGTCATTCAACTTGTTGTAGGTCAAATGTATCATCACAAAAGTTATGAAAATATTTTATGAAGGTTGAAAAGTTCCTTAGTGCTGGTTTAATGAAGAATTTAAAAAGGAAAACAAATGTCCATCCATCATCCATCATTTATTCATTCTGTCTCTCCCTGTCTGTTGCCATAGAAACAGGACCACACCAAGGTGAAACCACACAGCTGTAATGGGTGTGGGAACGCGTTCAGGACCTCAGTTCATCTGAACGCTCACCGCCGGCAGCGCCAATGTGGAAAGACGGCGTACAGGTGCGAGCAGTGTGGGAAGGGGTTCGCTACCTCCAGACAATTAACGGCCCACCGGCGTGTCCACGCCGGAGAGAAGCCGTACAGCTGTGAGCAGTGTGGCGCCGCCTTCAGAAGGGCGTACACCCTGAAAATTCACCAGTGGATCCACACCGGAGAGAAGCCGTACAGCTGCGAACAGTGTGGGAAGGGGTTCGCTAGCTCCTCAAATTTAAGGGTCCACCGGCGGGTCCACACCAGAGAGAGGCCGTACAGCTGCGAGCAGTGTGGGAAGGGGTTCGCTACCTCCAGACAATTAATGGTCCACCAGCGCGTCCACACCAAAGAGAAGCCGTACAGCTGTGAGCAGTGTGGCGCCGCCTTCACAAGGGCGTACACCCTGAAAATTCACCAGCGGATCCACACCAGAGAGAAGCCGTACAGCTGCGAGCAGTGTGGGAAGGGGTTCGCTAGCTCCTCAAATTTAAGGACCCACCAGCGCGTCCACACCAGAGAGAGGCCGTACGGCTGCGAACAGTGCGGAAAGGCTTTCGCTCGCTTCTCAAATTTAATGACCCACCGGCGCATCCACACTGGAGAGAAACCATACAGCTGTGAGCAGTGTGGGAAGGGGTTCACTCAACCCGGAGCATTAACAGTCCATCGGCGTGTCCACACCGGAGAAAAGCTCTACAGCTGCGAGCAGTGTGGGAAGGCGTTCGCTACCTCCAGAAGGTTAACGATCCATCGGCGCATCCACACCGGAGAGAAGCCGTACAACTGCGAGCAGTGCAGAAAGGCCTTCGCTAGCTCCTCAACTTTAAGGGTCCACCGGCGCATCCACTCCGGAGAGAAGCCGTACAGCTGTGAGCTGTGTGGGAAGGCGTTCGCTACCTCCAGACAGTTAATGGCCCACCAGCGTGTCCACAACAGAGAGAGGCCGTACAGCTGTGAGCAGTGTGGGAAGGGGTTCGCCACCTCCAGAGAGTTAACGATCCATCGGCGCGTCCACACTGGAGAGAGGCCATACAGCTGCGAGCAGTGTGGGAAGGCGTTCACTCAATCCGGAGCGTTAACAGCCCATCGGCGTGTCCACACCGGAGAAAAGCTCTACAGCTGTGAGCAGTGTGGGAAGGCGTTCACTCACTCCGGAGCGTTAACAGTCCATCGGCGGCGTGTCCACACCGGAGAGAGGCCGTTCAGCTGCAACCACTGCGAGAAGGCGTTCGCTACCTCCGGACATTTAACGGCCCACCAGCGCGGTCACACCGGAGAGAAGCCGTTCAGCTGTGAGCAGTGTGGGAAGGCGTTCGCTACCTCCAAAGAGTTAACGATCCATCAGCGCTACCACACCGGAGAGAAGCCGCACAGCTGCGAGCAGTGTGGGAAGGGGTTTGTTACCTCCGGACAATTAACGGCTCACCGGCGCATCCACACTGGAGAGAAGCCGTACAGCTGCGAGCAGTGTGGGAAGGGGTTCAAGAGCTCCGGACAGTTAACGATCCATCGGCGCATCCACACCGGAGAGAAGCCGTACAGCTGCGAACAGTGCGGAAAGGCCTATGCTAGCTCCGGAAATTTAACGGCCCACCGGCGCATCCACACCGGAGAGAAGCCGTACAGCTGTGAGCAGTGTGGGAAGGCGTTCGCTACCTCCAAAGAGTTAACAATCCATCAGCGCATCCACACCGGAGAGAGGCCGTACGTGTGTGGGCAGTGTGGGAAGGGGTTCACTACCGTAGGAAAATTAACGGCCCACCAACGTGTCCACACCAGAGAAAAACCATACGTGTGTGGGCAGTGTGGAAAGGCCTTCAGCCAGTCCAACAACCTGAAGAAACACCAGCAGCTCCACAGCAGCTAGAGGACGGGACGGGAAGGTCCTACACCTGAGCAACTAACGATTATTTTCCTCATTGATTAGCCTGTTGATATGTAAATGATTCATCGATTTGTTGTTTGGTCAATAAAATGTTTTTAAAAAATGTTGAAAAATGTCAGTGTTTCCCAAACCACCAGATGACGTCCCCAAACCTAACCCTAACCCGCAGGTTATAAGAGGTTTACCGCCGGCTGGTTAAATTCTTTATAGGAGATAAATGTTGGTCTCATTGATGAAATCTAACAATTGTAGCAGTCACATTAGTTTGTTTGAATGAAAAGTGAAGCTTCATGTGTGTATTGGACAGCAGAGCAGCGCTGCCTGGGGCTCTGTACAGAAATCACCACATTCACATCAATAAATTATGTTTCACAATGAGCTGATGGCAAGGCAATTTTATTTGTATAGCCCGTTTTTACCACCAGTTTGTCTCATGGACCTTACATGGCATCGTAGCAACATCCTCTGTCCTTAGACCCTCACATCCACTGAGGAAAAACTCCATGGAAAACCCTTTTAACAGGGAAAAATCGGAGAAACCTCAGGGTGAGCAACAGAGGAGGGATCCCTCACCCAGGACGGACAGACATGCAATAGATGTTGTTACAAACAAGAAAACAGTTTACAGTTTGTCACAGACAGATCAGTCTGCATTACATTTTCTTTTCTTTTATTAAGTTCTATAACATGGCAGCATTTTTAATTTGTCATGATTACGCAACCGTTAACTGCTGCGTTTGCTGTTATCGTGCGACGTACCGGTATGTGCAAACCTAACTATGCAGTCGCTTACGTTCCCAAACGTAAACTATGCAGTGACGTAGCACTGATGACATTTCTCTGACCCTGTCTGTTGACAGGTCAGGTGTTTTTGTTTTTCTGTTTTTTATTTTTTGTTTGGACCTTCCTGTGAAGTGACACAATGGCGAGCCACCCACTTGATGTAGAGTGTAGGGGGGGGCGACCCCCATTCCGAAAATTCCTTCCTTCTTTTTTATTTTATTTTTATTTAACCTTTATTTAACCAGGCGAAATCAATTAAGAACATGTTCTTATTTACAATGATGGCCTGACAAGAGGCATAAGCTTCTTGAGGGGGAGGGGGAGGAGGGGGGGCTGTGAGGGAGAAAAGATAGGTTAAAAGACAATAGCAAATATACACAACAATACAAACATTTAGCAGAAACAAGGCATAAAAGTTAATAACAAGGATATTCAAGCATAGAAGACAAGATTATTACAAGCATAAAAGAGAGTAAATGTCTGTTACAGATATTACAGGATTCATAAGCGAGCAGTGTGTCACAGAAAGTGGCCTAGGCCAACGGCGGTAGGTATGGGCGTTCAACAAGCAGAAACTGAAGAAAAGGGTTAGATGGTTGAGTAGTTAAATAGTAGGGAAGCAGCTGCAATGATCTGTAAAAAGGTGTGAGATGGCGTCTTTGAAGGCCGGGATGGAGATGAAGTTATCCAGTTTAAGGTGTTTTTGTAATGCATTCCAGTCAGAGACAGCAGCTGACTGGAAAGATGCAAGGCCGGATGTAGATCTGGTTTTAGGAGTTGTTAACAGAATGAGATGGGAGGACCGAGTGTTGTATGTGACAGGAAGTCGGTGCAGCAAGCAAGACAGGTAGGGGGGTGTACGTTGAAGAAGGGTCTTGTAAATGAGAGTGAGCCAGTGGATCTGACGGCGGGTGTGAAGTGATGGCCAGTTTACCAGGGAGTAAAGACTACAGTGGTGGGTATTGTAAGGGGCGTTAGTGGCAAAACGGATAGCAGAATGATAGAGTGTGTCCAGTTTAGCAAGAGTGCCTTTACAAGCAGTGCGATAGATGGTGTCACCGAAATCGAGTGTAGGGAGAATTGTCAATTTAATGAGAGTCTGTTTAGCAGAGGAAGTGAAGGCGAGACGATGTCTATAAAGGAAACCAAGTTTAGCCCGGACCTTAGCCTGTAGTTGAGAAATGTGGTGTGAGAAGCATAGCGTGGAGTCTAACCAGATGCCGAGGTATTTGTAGGCAGAGACATGGTCCAGGATAGCTCCCTCGCAGGTAGAGATGATTAGTGGAGACGGAGAGGACTTCCTTCCTTCCTAATGTGTTTTATTTTGAAAATTGACCGGATTCTCTCGTGGTTTGACTTCCTGCCCGGCTTGACACGATCGCGCCCTTGACACGATCGCGCCGCGGGGAAAAATCCGAGTTTGGAGAAATTTAAATTTTTGGTCAAAAAAAAAAGTAACCCGCGGAGTGGCCTCCTTTTTCAAAATGGCCTGTGTGGTTTTTGGTCATTTTCTCCAATACCACCAGCCCGATTTCAACCAAACCTTCTGCGTTGGACTCCCCTCGGACCCCCAGATGATATATCCGAGTTTGGAGAAATTTTAATTTTTGGTCAAAAAAAAAAAAGTAACCCGCGGAGTGGCCTCCTTTTTCAAAATGGCCTGTGTGGTTTTTGGTCATTTTCTCCAAAACCACCGGCCTGATTTCAACCAAACCTTCTGCGTTGGACTCCCCTCGGACCCCCAGATGATATATCCGAGTTTGGAGAAATTTTAATTTTTGGTCAAAAAAAAAAAATGTTTGGTCAAAAAAAAAAAAGTAACCCGCGGAGTGGCCTCCTTTTTCAAAATGGCCTGTGTGGTTTTTGGTCATTTTCTCCAAAACCACCGGCGCGATTTCAACCAAACCTTCTGCGTTGGACTAGAGAGAACACATCTTAGCCCATTTTAGCTTCTCTCCACTGGCTTCCTGTAGGATTTAGAAAAGACTTCAAAATCTTTCTGCTGACTTATAAGGCTCTTAATGATAAAGCTCCATCCTATCTGAAAGAACTAATCATTCCTTACTGTCCTACCAGAGCACTCCGCTCCCAGAACGCAGGTCTGTTAGTGACTCCCAGTATCTCTAAAAACAGACTGGGAGGTAGAGCATTCAGTTACCAGGCTTCTATAGATACTTATCAGTAGGTGACGTCACGATGCGTTCCACCTGGCCGCAGCCATGCTGGGTACCGAACACTGAGTTAACCTCTATTCAGCTCAGTGCAGCCACGTCCTCTCTGACCAGAAATGACTGCTGCCTGATGTAGTTTGGATATGGACATTTCTCATTTTGATGGCCTTGCCTTGAAAGCACACACCATTTCTGCTGAGACGATCTTTGACAGCACGGTGCGCCGCTCTCTCTCCCGTTAAAGCAGAAGTAAGTGGTCCGGTCGTTTTCGCTAATGCTGCGTTCCAGGCAGGCTTTTGAAATCATAAATTACAGCTTCAAGTCACAACTTACAACTTTGTAGCGTTTCAGGCAACCCACTCCTGTTTTTCCGACCTGTTTTACCTGTGAAAGTCACTATAACGGCCACTCGTAACTTCCGACCGGTGAACTCGTACCAGATCGAACTGGTACCACTTCACGGTCGGAAAAATACGAGTTTCCTTGAACGCACCATAACAGTCCTCGTCCCTACGTCGCCACATTCACGGCGTTCCTTGGCTGCACACACAGCCCTGCATGCCGTTCTCTCTCCTCATTGGATAAAAACTGTAGGATACGATAAAAGTTTTCTCCTGGGCTCAGAGCAGAGCAGAGGGACTGACAGACCCGTGTTTCAGACCAAACACTCTATAGAAGTGATTGCTGTCGGAAGATATAACTATTTATCTCTCTCTCTCGCTCTCACTGTCTCTCTCCTGTTACTTATATCTGTTTAACCAAATACACGAAAAGCCAAATCAAATCAGAAATGCGTAGCCCACTTCTTTTTAACTCACAGACATTTATTTTCATAAAGTAATAAAATATCTGGACATTTTGCCATCGTTAACATTGAGACAAAAGGCTGCAGGAATGGAAGAAGAATTCGGCAAATCATCTTATCACGCAAAAAGGCACAACAAACAGGTTTTGCACAGATAAGTCTTAAAATATGTGCAAAACCTTCTCATCACAATCCACGCCATCTACACAGTTACGTTATCAGCTGTTATTAAAACCCAACTCATCAGGACGCGATGACCACCACTCACATTAAACAAACCGTTAACAATTTCAATCAGGACAGACTATTTAAGAATGGAATAGACGGGATGTGAAACGAAAGACATTTATTGTGACAAGTAATATTTTTGGCGCTTAGGCCCCAGGGAGTAGATCAGCTTAGAAGACAAATTGATGAATGTGAAGCTTCTATCTGAAGAGGACATCCCCCGGGCCCGGACACTGGTGGTGGTAGAGATGATGCCTGCTGATATGGAAGCCTCCGGACTGAGATGGAGATGCCTGAGTCCTGATTGAGGAGGTGAAGGGGAGGAGGTGGGTCGAGGATTTCTGCGGGCTGGTTGACAGCTGAATGAGAGTAGAGAGAGAGCACTTTTAAACGAGACAGCTGAAAGCTGATTGGAGGAGGAGAGAAGGTGGCGGATTGTGATTGGATGAGGATGAGTGTTGAGGGGTGTGTTTCAGAGGGAAGTGGGAGAGAGGAAATGACTCAGTGAGCATGCGTGGGGAGATAGTCTTCCTGTCTGAATTTTCGCTAAGCTTCATTAATCCACACTCAAACCGAAGCAACAATAGTGTTAACTGTACTCAACAAGCTGTTATTACAAGGTTTAAAACAGATATGACAGACAACCTGTCGTGTGTGTGCGTGTGTAAGAAAGGGAGGGAGGGAGGGAGAGAGGAAAGGTAGGTAAAACCTGCTAGCTGTTAGCTGCTAACTGTTAGCTACCGTAGCTCAGGCGTCGGTCTCCCGTCAGGTAAAAGCTGCCGTTTATTCCTCAGATGAAGCTCATGTCGAGCCTCTCCGGTACAGTTATCCATCACTGCTGTTGAATTAGCCGCTAATCAAAAGCTGTCGCCACTCTGTTTCATCTATCGCTCTGGTTTCTCTTTTCTTGCTGCGCTGATCAGAGCGGCGTCCCTAGCAACGGTGTATTTTACTTAGCAACGATCTGTTAAACAGGAATAACAGACTGTTAAATGCAAAATCAAGATGTAAATAAATATCAGAAATATCAATAAATTATCGGAATACGACATTCAATAGAGCCATGTAATTAAAAAAGGTTTATCCACTATTTTTGTGAGATTTGATGTCACAGCCATGGATGTATTAGGTCACAGCCCATAGACTGCCTTTGGAAGTCGGTACCCAAGATGGCGCTGTGACCAGCTGCGAACGCTGTGTGACGTCACGTGATGTCTATCTATACTGTGGAACCAGCTCTCTCCATGGGTCAAAGAGGCAGACACTCTAACTACATTTAAGTCTAGACTTAAGACCTTCCTTTATGACAGGGCTTTTAGTTAGGGCTGGTTCAGGTAGCTCTGAACCATTTTATAGCTACTGCTATTGATAGCTTTCATGTGACGTCACGGCCCGTATGGAACGCCCCCCTGGCGGTCAAAACAATCCACTTCCCCGTTGTCCGCGGCTTAGGACAAGGCAGAAAAACACACACTGCTCCCTGCTGCTTCAAAAATACCGGTGTTGTGGCCCAACTGGTGTCTGTTTTAACTGGTTACCGTACCGAACAACAGCTGTGCTGCACTTCCGTCCGCAGATTTGTCACAAATTCACAAATCAAGCCGCAGTTCACATGTTACTGCAGCCAATATGCGTCTGTGAGTGAGCTTATTCCTCCATACGGACAGTCAGCGCCACACTACTCTCACTCTGCACAACACTGCAGTGCACACTATGACAAAGCCTGTCATGTTAAAGTTACGAACTAATGGAAAAACCTCTGAAAATACGCTAAACAATACCAGTCATCGTCCTCGCCACGCCGCGGTCGGTCCCGACCCCCGTTACCGTGTCGCTGCCGCCGCGGGCGGTACTGTCCGGTGGCGGGCGGTCCCGCCGGGTTACCATCGCCGCCGCCGCCGCCGGTCCTGCTGCTATCGCACCGCCGTCATCGTTGCCGTCGGTAGCGGTGCGTAGCAAAGCTCCGGAGGGTAAAGGGGGGGCAGCTGGTCACCGTGCAGCCCAGCTAAGGGCTCTGGTTTGTGGGTGAGAGGAGCAGGGAGCCTGGGCTCAGTGGGCTGGAGCTCAGACTGTGGAGCTCAGCGGAGCTGCGGTACCAGGACGGTGTTCCCACACAGGAAAGTTACAGGTACATTTCTACCACTTCAATGAGTTCAGAAACATTATTTTAAGATTAAAAAAAACTACAAAATGGGGCTTTTAATCAGAAACCAGTTGAGCCATAACACCGGAGGTATTGGTTGCAAGCGGTGGAGGATGATGGATTCTCCACCAGGTAAACGTAAACATCGCCCAACTGGAGCTTCGGCAGGGAACTGGTCATTTTAAACAGCTGGTATACAGCAGCTGTTGTTGAATATGGGTCACAAGTGCCCAAAACTTCAAAGTTGTTTTTATATCTTTCTTTCTCGGCTGCTGGCAGATGATTTAAGTCATTACTCGGTTGTTTGTCCATAGAAAGTCCGTTGCGCTGCCATTTTGGAATGTTGCTTTTGACCGCCAGGTCCCTGGGAAGTGACGTCACTGAAAGCTATCAATAGGCTTAGACTGCTGGGGAAAACATCTGGTCACACAGAGCCCTCTCCTCTCCTCTCCCCTCCTCTCCTCTCCTCTCCTCTCCTCTCTTCTCCTCTCCTTTCCCCTCCTCTCCCCTCCTCTCCTCTCCTCTCCTCTCCTCCTCTCCTCTCCTCTCCTCTCCTCCATTCCCCTCCTCTCCTCTCCTCCTCTCCTCTCCCCTCCCCTCCTCTCCTCTCCTCTCCTCTCCTCCTCTCCTCTCCTCTCCTCTCCTCTCCCCTCCTCCGTCGCGAAAAACTGTGCAGAATTTTTGCATTAAAATCAATGGGACGGGCGGGAAAAAAAGAGCGAAAAAGACCAGTCATTGGAGTTTAACAAACGTCTACTGCTCAGGCATACTTTCACCTAGAGACTCCATTGAAACTTTAAACAGTAGACACAAGTCTTGTGTATTGGCGTATTACTCCACGTTTTGATAGGTCATATAGTTTTTGATCAATCCATGATCAATGACCATGATCATTTTTGGAGAAATTATGAGATTATAATGGGTGTGTATTGCACGGAATGTTCGTGTCAGAGTGCGTGACATCATCGGTTAGAGTGGGAGAGATGCCAGAAAAACTCCAGATTTTTTCTCTTTCCAAACTCCAAACGGCCACAATTTACACTCTACACACATAATTTCCGCCACGTTTGTAGACGAGCTCATCCTCGATCTCTTAATCTGCTCAAAATATCAGAGTGACTTACAGAATTTAAACTCTGAGCCTCTAAGTGCGGCCACGTCTGTCTCTGCTCCTCATTGAGTCCAATACAAATATTTTCTGAGAGAAGCAGAACGGCCTGATGTTTTAAAACTGCCAGCGTCGCCAAAATATTTACTGTAGAAACACCAAATAGTATCAAAATTTTCAGTAAGTCCTTAGAGCAACGTTGATCTGTGTTTTGTTCTGATAGGAGTTACCGTTTTCTCATGCTAAGCCTAAATGTGAGACCGGTGCAGAGGCAGAAAATGGCTCTTTTTCTCCACGTTTCTGTCTGTCTCAGCCTGGGGGGGCCCCTATCGCCGTGGTAACCTCTTTGATCCTCAGGCCAGAGCTCGTTAACTTCATAAACAATCCACCTGGCGCTCGTTTAAATGTTTATAAACACAGACACAGCTAAATCAGACTGACACAGGATGCAGCTACTAACTAACTATGTGTCAAGTCAGTCACACACACACACACACACACACACACACACACACACACACACACACACACACAGACTCTAGAGCCAGCTTCATGTGATTACAGTCACACACACACACACACAGTTAACCTAATGTGGTTACAGCTCCTCCATATCAGTGCTTATAGAAAGATGATCATGTGTCTGTCTGATCAGCTCTGTCTTGACCTTAAGATCGTGGGTTTGATTCCCATGTTGACAGAGATGGCACAACAATTTTCTAGTTTTATGATATTGTATTTGTTATTTATATGGGAATTAAATATATTGCCATGGCTTATCATTTTAATTTACTACTTCATTTCTACCTAGGCCTATCTTCAATTCTGTGAGATGTTTCCTCTCATCACAGAAAGCTGAGCAGTTCATGCTCATTTTCTAATCCATTCATAGTCAAAGCAGTAATGGGGGATGCTTGGAGGGGGTAATGTTCTGGAGCAGGTGTGAATGTTCAGAGTGTAGGGTGTGGTGGTAAGTTGGGGGCGCATGCATACCTACCTTTTAGGATGCTAATCACAGTAATAGGTTAGCCAGACAGTGTTGTGTGACTGGTGAAATGTGTGAATGTGTAAACACTTTATATTTTACTAAATTCCCCTACCACCCCAACTTTTCCTGCAGGTAATCTACAAGCTAATAAGCATGTGTAGGATTTATACATAGGTAAACATTTGTTTCACATTTATTTTTTCCATTTCAGAAGGACAGATCCTTGATACAGTGTGCTGGACGTGAGTGCTATCATCCAAAATGGATAATGTGATGTGGACATGATGTTAGATGACACTGATGCAAGTGATGCAGAGTCAAGTGACAATACCTGTGGACAAGTGGACAAAGTTAACCAACCAAGGCAAGGCAAGGCATCTTTATTTATATAGCGCATTTCATACCAAGGCAACTCAATGTGCTTTACATAAAGACAAAACATTAAAAAAAAGAAGCATAAGACAGAATAAAAACAAACAAAACACTGAAAACAGAGTTAAAAGCAAGAGCAAATAAAAGTAAAATAAAAATAAAATAGATAAAGTTTTAAGTTCTCAGCTATAAGCACATGAAAAGAGAAATGTTTTTAACCTGGATTTAAAAGTGCTGACAGTTGGGGCTGATCTCAGTTCTGCTGGTAGTTTGTTCCAGTTGTTGCAGCATAACAGCTAAATGCTGCTTCACCATGTCTGGTCTGAACTCTGAGCTCCACTATCTGACCTGAGTCAGTAGATCTCAGAGCTCTACTGGGTTTAGACTCTACTAACATGTCATTCATGTATTCTGGACCTAAACCATTCAGTGATTTGTAAAAAACAACAAGCTGGACAAAGACACAACATTCTTTATACAACTGGTAGTACTTATGGCCAAATTTCATATCCACAAAAAAAATGGACAGAATCAAAACCCAGCCTGGATCATTTCACACAAGAAATTCTCCAATATGCAACTACAATAAAAGACATTAAAAATAAAAAAGCTATGAAAACGAACTGTATTTTTGAAAGATTTAACATAGCCCCTCTTTAAGAACTTTTTACTAGGTAAATGGATTCTTCCAAATCTGGCAATGTTTATTTGTATTTATTTATTTATTTAATTTTTATTTGTAATGTCATTATTTGTATTGTTATTGTCATTTTTTTTTCCTTTTACATTATCCCCCTGTCTGCTTTGTCCACCTCTATCTCTCTGTATAATGCATAATGCTATGTT
The DNA here is from genome assembly GCF_045865225.1 of Trachurus japonicus. Lineage (NCBI taxonomy): Eukaryota > Metazoa > Chordata > Actinopteri > Carangiformes > Carangidae > Trachurus > Trachurus japonicus. Next base: position 3,092,775 of record NC_140915.1, on the reverse strand, counting down.
ATGTGTTTAGATAATTATGTTATGCTTACAATAAAGCACAAAAAAAAAAATCAGTGATTTGTAAACCAGTAGCAGGCACTTATTGCCCAGTCAATGTGGACATTGAGTCCTGACCGAAAAAACACACCATGCTCGCGAGAATACAAAGGAAAACAGATGGCCCTCTCCTCAGCTCCAGACTCACTCGTCTTCCAGTGACGACGCTCTGGCCAATCAGGGGAAGGCAGTCGGCTGACGTCACGTTTAGGGCTGGGGCGTTACCAAAGAAGTAGCAGGTAGCAGGTGGGAGGGGCTGGAGGAGGAGAAGAGGATAAAACCGAGTAGAGCCGTGCTGTACCGTACTGAGCCAGTGGAAAGGCACCATGAGGAGGTCCCGTCTGACCAGGACCAGGATGAAGGAGGAGAACCTGGACCGGGAGATTAGCGACCTGGATCAGAACACGACCGGAATTAAGGAGGAGAACCAGCACCAGGACTACAACATAGTAAAGGAGGAGAACCAGGACCAGACTGGGACTACGGGGGAGGAGCAGCACGCGGTCCACCAGGACAAGGAGCCCTCCGGTCCGTCCGGTCCACGTCCACAGGTCTGTGTTTCTGTTTTCAGTGGGAGCGAGTCAAGAGATGAAGCTAACAGCTGTTAGCTGCTAACTCTACTTTTTGTGGTTCACTAAAAAGTCTAAAACCTAACCTGCCTATTTTAGTTCCTGCTGTAGCGCTGTTACATCACTTTATTACATTTTATACAACAGTTAGTTCCGACCGGTCCCAACCGAGCAATTTGATTGGACAAGAGACGTAGCACTGCGACTTTTTACGGACGTTATCACTCCGCTGTTCAGCTGGACAGGAGCTAAGTCAGAGCTACGCTCCCCATACAGGAGCTGCCCCATCTCTCTGCTGCTGCTACAGTTAGAAACCTGAACATTAAAACCAGTAGCTAGCTAGTTTAATGTTTATGTGTTGCCTGGCAACAGCCTTGTCTCCCTTCCAGTTGCAGAACTATTTCTGTTGGCGGAGCCAAATAAATGATTGAATAAACAAACAAATCATAATCTCTTGTAGTTTATTACTGTTCTAAAATGCGCTCGTAGCACTGTTGTATAAAAGCAATATCACACTCGAGGTTGTGCTGTTGTACTGTATATCAGCACGGTGGGATTATCTGACCGAATCACAGCCGTGCTGATATACAGTACAACAGCACTCCCTCTCGTGTGATATTGCTTAATTAAAACATTTTTTCATGCGAGAAAGTAACTGTTTAGACCCCAATGTGCAGTTCCAAACTGTTTAGGAGAAGGCTTCACCCGTGTGAGCAGCGGCTCGTCTGCAGAGCTGCTCAGCCGGCCAACCTCTGTCGTCATCCTGGGGGAGAAAACGATATCACTAATTAAATTTACCCGCAGGTTTTTTAGAGGGTTACCGCCGGCTGGTTAAATTATTTTTGGGAAATAAATGCTGGTCTCATTGATGAAGTCTAACAATTGTAGCCGTCGCATTGTTTGAATGAAAGGTGAAGCTGCATCTGTGTATTAGACAGAAGAAAGGTGCTGCCTTGGTGCTCTGTAGCCTATGTACATAAATTACCAGATTAATCAATTACATTTTCCAACTGTAAACTTGCAGCAACTGCTGAATGTAACTGCAACAGTCCACTGTGAAAATGAAAAATATAATTGCGTAGCCTCTAACACTGGCCAATCATTTGCCATTCTCATCCTCCATCCCCCTCCCTCATGCCCATCTCCTCGTCGTTATCAAGCGGGCGGGATATTCAGTGTTTAGGGTGAGACCAAGCTCGGTGTGTGTGTGTGTGTGTGTGTCTCAGACGTTTGATTGACGGTTGACGGATCCAATATCACTGGCCATAGTGGAATCAAATTCATTTTTCTTTTCTGTGCACCTTGAATGAAGAAGGAAGGAAAACAAATGTCCATCCATCATCCATCATTTATTCATTCTGTCTCTCCCTGTCTGTTGCCATAGAAACAGGACCACACCAAGGTGAAACCACACAGCTGTAATGGGTGTGGGAACGCGTTCAGGACCTCAGTTCATCTGAACGCTCACCGCCGGCGGCGCCAATGTGGACAGACGGCGTACAGGTGCGAGCAGTGCGGCACATCGTGCACCGACTTGTCAGGACTGAAAATTCACCAGCGGATCCACGCCGGAGAGAAGCCGTACAGCTGTGAGCAGTGTGGCGCCGCCTTCACAAGGGCGTACACCCTGAAAATCCACCTGCGCATCCACACCAGAGAGAAGCCGTACAGCTGCGAACAGTGTGGAAAGGCTTTCGCTCGCTTCTCAAATTTAATGACCCACCGGCGCATCCACACTGGAGAGAAACCATACAGCTGTGAGCAGTGTGGGAAGGCGTTCACTCAATCCGGAGCGTTAACAGCCCATCGGCGCGTCCACACCGGAGAAAAGCTCTACAGCTGTGAGCAGTGTGGGAAGGCGTTCGCTACCTCCAAAGAGTTAACGATCCATCAGCGCTTCCATACCGGAGAGAAGCCATACAGCTGCGAGCAGTGCGGAAAGGCCTTCGCTAGCTCCTCAAATTTAATGACCCACCGGCGCATCCACACTGGAGAGAAACCATACAGCTGTGAGCAGTGTGGGAAGGGGTTCAAGAGCTCCGGACAGTTAACGATCCATCGGCGCATCCACACCGGAGAGAAGCCGTACAGCTGCGAGCAGTGTGGGAAGGGGTTCGCCACCTCCGGACATTTAGCAATCCACCAGCGCGGTCACACCGGAGAGAAGCCGTACAGCTGTGAGCAGTGTGGGAAGGGGTTCGCCACCTCCAGAGAGTTAACGATCCATCGGCGCATCCACACTGGAGAGAAGCCGTACAGCTGCGAGCAGTGTGGGAAGGGGTTCACCACCTCCAGAGAGTTAACGATCCATCGGCGCGTCCACACCGGAGAGAAGCCGTACAGCTGCGAGCAGTGTGGGAAGGGGTTCGCCACCTCCAGAGAGTTAACGATCCATCGGCGCATCCACACTGGAGAGAAGCCGTACAGCTGCGAGCAGTGTGGGAAGGGGTTCAAGAGCTCCGGAGAGTTAACGATCCATCAGCGCATCCACACCGGAGAGAAGCCGTACAGCTGCGAACAGTGCGGAAAGGCCTACGCTAGCTCCGGAAATTTAACGGCCCACCGGCGCATCCACACCGGAGAGAAGCCGTACAGCTGCGAACAGTGCGGGAAGGCCTACGCTAGCCGCTCAAATTTAACGGTCCACCGGCGCATCCACACCGGAGAGAAACCATACAGCTGTGAGCAGTGTGGGAAGGCGTTCACTCAATCCGGAGCGTTAATGATCCATCGGCGCGTCCACACCGGCGAAAAGCTCTACAGCTGCGAGCAGTGTGGGAAGGCGTTCACTCAATCCGGAGTGTTAACGATCCATCGGCGTGTCCACACCGGAGAGAAGCCGTACAGCTGCGAGCAGTGTGGGAAGGCGTTCGCTACCTCCAAAGAGTTAACGATCCATCAGCGCGTCCACACCGGAGAGAAGCCGTTCAGCTGCGAGCAGTGTGGGAAGGGGTTTGTTACCTCCGGACATTTAGCAGTCCACCAGCGCATCCACACCGGAGAGAGGCCGTACAGCTGTGAGCAGTGTGGGAAGGCGTTCGCTACCTCCAAAGAGTTAACGATCCATCAGCGCTACCACACCGGAGAGAAGCCGTTCAGCTGCGAGCAGTGTGGGAAGGGGTTCAAGAGCTCCGGGCAGTTAACGACCCATCGGCGCATCCACACCAGAGAGAAGCCGTACAGCTGCGAACAGTGCGGAAAGGCCTACGCTAGCCGCTCAAATTTAACGGTCCACCGGCGCATCCACACCGGAGAGAAGCCGTACAGCTGTGAGCAGTGTGGGAAGGCGTTCACTCAATCCGGAGCGTTAACGATCCATCGGCGCGTCCACACCAGAGAGAGGCCGTAAGTGTGTGGGAAGGCGTTCGCTGACTCCAGTAGGTTAGCAGCCCACCAGCGCATCCACACCGGAGAGAGGCCGTACGTGTGTGGGCAGTGTGGGAAGGGGTTCACTACCTTAGGAAAATTAACGGCCCACCAACGTGTCCACACCAGAGAAAAACCATACGTGTGTGGGCAGTGTGGAAAGGCCTTCAGCCAGTCCAACAACCTGAAGAAACACCAGCAGCTCCACAGCAGCTAGAGGACGGGGCGGTCCGGTCCTACACCCGAGCAACTAACGATTATTTTCCTCATTGATTAGCCTGTTGATATGTAAATGATTCATCAATTTGTTGTTTGGTCAATAAAATGTTTTTAAAAAATGTTGAAAAATGTCAGTGTTTCCCAAACCACCAGATGACGTCCCCAAACCTAACCCTAACCCGCAGGTTTTAAGAGGTTAAATTCTTTTTAGTTGATAAATGTTGTTCTCATTGATGAAATCTAACAATTGTAGCAGTCGCATCAGTTTGTTTGAATGAAAAGTGAAGCTTCATGTGTGTATTGGACAGCAGAGCAGCGCTGCCTGGGGCTCTGTACAGAAATCACCACATTCACATCAATACATTTATGTTTCACAATGAGCTGATCAGTCTGCATTACATTTTCTTTTCTTTTATTAAGTTATATAACATGGCAGCATTTTTAATTTGTCATGATTACGCCACTGTTAACTGCTGCGTTTGCTGTGCGACGTACCGGTATGTGCAAACCTAACTATGCAGTCGCTTACGTTCCCAAACGTAAACTATGCAGTGACGTAGCACTGATGACATTTCTCTGACCCTGTCTGTTGACAGGTCAGGTATTTCTGTTTTTCTTTTCTTTTGGTTTTTTATTTTTTGTTTGGACCTTCCTGTGAAGTGACACAATGGCGAGCCACCCACTTGATGTAGAGTGTAGGGGGGGGGGGTGACCCCCATTCCGAAAATTCCTTCCTTCCTTCCTTCCTAATGTGTTTACTTTTGAAAATTGACCGGATTCTCTCGTGGTTTGACTTCCTGCCCGGCTTGACACAGTTGCGCCGCGGGGACAGCCCCCCCCCTCCCCCTCCAAAGTTTCACCCTGCTGAAAAATAAATGTCCTTGCTCTGTGCTTTGGTTGGGTTTAGGCAATGTAGACAGGAGTTGGTTAAGTTTAGTAAAAAGATCAGGTGTAGCGGCCAAGAAAGTCTCTGCTAATATGCAGCTCCTCCGGGAGTCGAACCCTGGTCTCCCGCGCCAGAGGTGGATTCCCTAACCACTGTGCTACGAAAGCATTCACTGCAATGCGTGAACCCAGTGCATTAAACCTTTTAATGGTGGACTTTTTTCAGGTTCGGAAAGGCACACCTTTTCCATAAATAATTAAGGGCCGGCATTCCGACATATTAAAGTAAATGTTCGGCATGGCGGCCCTTCACAATGGCACCCTGGAACCAGAGTGAAGTGAACCCCAGATACCCCGTGGTCACTGGACAGGTCCTGCTACACTCTCTGGTGTGGTAGGCTCAGCATCTGAAACACCCTCACACTCAGCCCTGTCACACAATTCCCCTTACACTTAATTTACGCAGACTACATTTTCTCCATCCCTGGAACACTGGACTGCATACGCATGGCAAGTTGTTCAAACCAGTTGTTGTATTGACTCCACCTGACACACTTTAATCTAATCCAACTTTCCACCAGTTTAAAAACAGTGAAACACTGTTTATGGCCTGACACTGCTTATTTAAGTCATCCAACACAGTAGAAATGATTCAATAACGTTATTGATACTATTTGATGATGTATTATCTTTAAAAATAAATAAATAACTAAAAGATAATGTTATTGATTCACCAGAGCTCCATTGTACACCAGGATAACCTCCTATATTCTCACATTCTGTGACATAAACTGTAAACTGTTTTCTTGTCTGTAACAACATCTCTGTCCCGTCTGTCCGTCCTGGGTGGTCCCTGGGTCCCTCCTCTGTTGCTCACCCTGAGCTTTCTCCTGGTTTTCCCTGTTAAAAGGGTTTTCCATGGAGTTTTTCCTCAGTCGATGTGAGGGTCTAAGGACAGAGGATGTTGTTATGATGGGATGTAAAGCCCTTTGAGACAAACTGGTGGTAAAAACGGGCTATACTAATAAAATTGCCTTGTCTTAGATCCATGTTAGACACTGGTATCAACCGGTATCAACACGTTTTAATGTTGTAAACACGAACCAACGACAGAAACGAACCGTCCACAGAACGCTTCACTTTAAGGCGGTTGCCAGGATACAGTCTATCGTTGACACTGAGCTTTTCCTGCAGGTGTGTGACAGTCAGTGTTGGGTAGTAACGCGTTATTAGTAACGCCGTTACTTTTTTCAGTAACTAATAACGTAACGCGTTGTTTTTTTAAAATCAGTAACTCCGTTACCGTTACCAGACGCTGCGTTACTCCGTTCCTTTCGGCGAGGTTTTACAGCGGCACACAGTTCCCATAACATTTTTGCGATCAATAAAGTTTCATTGAATTGAAAGACAGAGCACACTGGCACTGTGTGACTGTGAAAAACAAACCACTCGGTGCCCTCTAGCGTCCCACACGTAATCAAACAAGCTCCATGAAGAGGACTGGACCGGTCAGGGCAGGGCTGGGCACGGCATGACGGCGAGCGAAGGTAACTTTGCTAACGCAGCATCCGAGATCGAAGCTGTGTGTCAGTTCAGGCTGCAGCCCCTGAACTGGGACACAGCTCCAGAGTCACAGCGAGACACACCAGCACCCACTCCACCGAGCAGCAGCGGTTAGAGTCCGACAGACGGACTCCAATTATGACACCTGAAACGGTAAACACAGCTGATCGATCGGAAAAAATTACCACTTGAGTGAATTTACTTTCCGTCACAGAAAACAGGTTCTTGAATGTAACTCGGTCAAGACGTATCCTCAAGATTTTTTTGCACTTCTGTTGGGTCAAAGCTGCTGTATTTGCTCATCATGCAGCATGATGATGATGGTAACATTTTACAGATAAAAACAGATGTTTTTTCATCAGCATCAGTACAGAACTGAAATGAGGTTAGAGGGGAATTCAATCAACCTTTATTTAATGGGAGCATTGGAAAAAAACGTTTTAAAGTAACGAAAAAAGTTACTTTCTTAGTAACGCATTACTTTTTGGTTTAAGTAACTGAGTTACTGAGTTACTTTTTTAATGGAGTAACTAGTAACTGTAACTAGTTACTATTTTTCAGTAACTAGCACAACACTGGTGACAGTAAAACACAGATAGGGGAGCGTGCCTATGTTCCCACAGTCCTATGTTCCCTCCTATGTTCCCTCTGGACTCTCTCTACCTGTCTAGCCTCTACCTGGTCTTTTTACTAAACTTAACCAACTCCTTTCTTCATTGCCTAAACCCAACCAATGGTGGGACCAAAGGGCTGAGGGAACATAGGGCCTAATTTTCAGTGACAACAAAAGTTAGAAATGAGGGAACATAGGGCTGAGGGAACATAGGGCTGTGGGAACATAGGAATGACCCCGATAGATAGACAGACAGACAGACAGACAGATATCACCCCCCTGACCTCGGGGTGTCAGGGAGAGTCACGATGGCCTCTGCCGCCAGGTCAGTAGCTGTATGTAAACACAAAGAGGCAGAAAGACATGGGCTTCTGTTTAGCAGGACTGCAGGATTTATTCAATCTGCAGGATCTGCCTCTAAGGGGTTTTGTGTTCCTTTCGGGCGCAAGGCGCCCTCTACTGACATAAGAAAGTATCGCGCTAACACCAAAAACAACAGTACAATGAAATGAGCACTGAAATACCATTTGCTGCCACAATAAAATTAAATAAAAACATATTTATAGGGGTGTCTAGTTTTCTTTTCTTTTTTTTGTTAAACCCTTTCTAACACAATTCTTAATGCACTCAGTAGGCTACCTTTCAACACATAATGAACTGCACAACCACTTAAATGACAATATCAGTGCTTATAGAAAGATGATCATGTGTCTGTCTGATCAGCTCTGTCTTGACCTTAACCCTCTATGGTAGCTGCATCATGATGCCAGTGGGGAAAAAATGTTTGGAGCGTTTTTATGTCTCAAAATAGACTAAATAAACATAATCTAAAGACATTTTTAAAAATTATTTATTTTTGGAAGTTTTGGGGATTTGTTGACTGTAGGCAACATTGTACTATTACGGTTCATCATCTACTGTATTAGAAACAGCAGTCTCTGTAGACTTTACCCTTCACTGGCTTCATCCTCATCCAAATTCTCACTCTCATCTTCCTCATCATCGTCATAACAGCCTGATGTTTACTTTACTGCATCCAAAATCAAATTTATTAAGGATAAAAAACAAAATTATGATGAATTATATGTTTTTGAACATATTTACACCTGAACACACACTACCATAGTCTCATAATGCAATATTGATTCCATAATGGTCCACTGTCGCCTCAAGGCAACATTGCAATTTTCTATAATGGTACGTTGTTGCTTTGGGGCAACAGGTGCATTTTAACAAGTTTCCATTATTTAATAAGTAAATAAATTGCATGGAACTATTAAAAATTAAACTTTACTAATCTATTAGTGTAAATATATTTTTTTCCAGATGAAAAGGGGCCAGGAAGTTACTGTATGTTTTCAGACCGTTTTAGTGGAGCAAAATGGCAAACCTGTTTCCTTTGAAAAAGTCTGCAAAAAAGGGTTTCAGTGGCTTCTTGAAAGTCATGTGATAAATTAAAGCATTGTTATTGGTTCTCTAAGGTCTCCTCTCTTTTTTAAAGTATTACAGCATTGAATGGGATGAATTGTGGAGATGTGACAGGCCAGAAAGTGGTATGTTGCCTGAGGGCAACATGGTACCATAGAGGGTTAAGATCGTGGGTTTGATTCCCATGTTGACAGAGATGGCAAAACTGGCAGTAGCCCCGTGGGCCTTTCAAAAATTCCCCAGAGGAAATTTTCTAGTAACCTTTATTGTTACAATAAATGGGAACATCACCCAAGAAACCAATTTTGCACAACTGTATTTTTTCTTCTGGAATCGAGTAGCCTACTTTAAATTACACATGTTCTACACATTCTAGACCTTGTCCTTATGTTTTGTTACAAATATTGTTTTATTTTATGATATTGTATTTGTTATTTATATGGGAATTAAATATATTGCCATGGCTTATCATTTTAATTTACTACTTCATTTCTACCTAGGCCTATCTTCAATTCTGTGAGATGTTTCCTCTCATCACAGAAAGCTGAGCAGTTCATGCTCATTTTCTAATCCATTCATAGTCAAAGAAGTGGTGGGGGATGCTTGGGGGTGGTAATGTTCTGGAGCAGGTGTGAATGTTCAGAGTGTAGGGTGTGGTGGTAAGTTGGGGGCGCATGCATACCTACCTTTTAGGATGCTAATCACAGTAATAGGTTAGCCAGACAGTGTTGTGTGACTGGTGAAATGTATGAATGTGTAAACACTTTATATTTTACTAAATTCCCCTACCACCCCAACTTTTCCTGCAGGTAATCTACAAGCTAATAAGCATGTGTAGGATTTATACATAGGTAAACATTTGTTTCACATTTATTTTTTCCATTTCAGAAGGACAGATCCTTGATACAGTGTGCTGGACGTGAGTGTTATCATCCAAAATGGATAATGTGATGTGGACATGATGTTAGATGACACTGATGCAAGTGATGCAGAGTCAAGTGACAATACCTGTGGACAAGTGGACAAGTTAACCAACCAAGGCAAGGCAAGGCAAGGCATCTTTATTTATATAGCGCATTTCATACCAAGGCAACTCAATGTGCTTTACATAAAGACAAAACATTAAAAAAAAGAAGCATAAGACAGAATAAAAACAAACAAAACACTGAAAACAGAGTTAAAAGCAAGAGCAAATAAAAATAAAATAGATAAAGTTTTAAGTTCTCAGCTATAAGCACATGAAAAGAGAAATGTTTTTAACCTGGATTTAAAAGTGCTGACAGTTGGGGCTGATCTCAGGTCTGCTATTTGTTCCAGTTGTTGCAGCATAGCAGCTAAATGCTGCTTCACTATGTCTGGTCTGAACTCTGAGCTCCACTATCTGACCTGAGTCAGTAGATCTCAGAGCTCTACTGGGTTTAGACTCTACTAACATGTCATTCATGTATTCTGGACCTAAACCAGTGATTTGTAAAAAACAACAAGCTGGACAAAGACACAACATTCTTTATACAACTGGTAGTACTTATGGCCAAATTTCATATCCACAAAAAAGAATGGACAGAATCAAAACCCAGCCTGGATCATTTCACACAAGAAATTCTACAATATGCAACTACAATAAAAGACATTAAAAATAAAAAAGCTATGAAAACGAACTGTATTTTTGAAAGATTTAACATAGCCCCTCTTTAAGAACTTTTTACTAGGTAAATGGATTCTTCCAAATCTGAAAATGTTTATTTGTATTTATTTATTTATTTAATTTTTATTTGTAATGTCATTATTTGTATTGTTTTGTCATTTTTGTTTCCTTTTACATTATCCCCCTGTCTGCTTTGTCCACCTCTATCTCTCTGTATAATGCATAATGCTATGTTATGTGTTTAGATAATTATGTTATGCTTACAATAAAGCACAAAAGAAAAAAAAAATTCAGTGATTTGTAGACCAGTAGCAGGCACTTATTGCCCAGTCAATGTGGACATTGAGTCCTGACCGAAAAAACACACCATGCTCGCGAGAATACAAAGGAAAACAGATGGCCCTCTCCTCAGCTCCAGACTCACTCGTCTTCCAGTGACGACGCTCTGGCCAATCAGGGGAAGGCAGTCGGCTGATGTCACGTTTAGGGCTGGGGCGTTACCAAAGAAGTAGCAGGTAGCAGGTGGGAGGGGCTGGAGGAGGAGAAGAGGATAAAACCGAGTAGAGCCGTGCTGTACCGTACTGAGCCAGTGGAACGGCACCATGAGGAGGTCCCGTCTGACCAGGACCAGGATGAAGGAGGAGAACCTGGACCGGGAAATTAGCAACCTGGATCAGAACACGACCGGCATTAAGGAGGAGAACCAGCACCAGGACTACAACATAGTAAAGGAGGAGAACCAGGACCAGACTGGGACTACGGGGGAGGAGCAGCACGCGGTCCACCAGGACAAGGAGCCCTCCGGTCCGTCCGGTCCACGTCCACAGGTCTGTGTTTCTGTTTTCAGTGGGAGCGAGTCAAGAGATGAAGCTAACAGCTGTTAGCTGCTAACTCTACTTTTTGTGGTTCACTAAAATGTCTAAAACCTAACCTGCCTACTTTAGTTCCTGCTGTAGCGCTGTTACATCACTTTATTACATTTTATACAACAGTTAGTTCCGACCGGTCCCAGCCGAGCAATTTGATTGGACAAGAGACGTAGCACTGCGACTTTTTACGGACGTTATCACTCCGCTGTTCAGCTGGACAGGAGCTAAGTCAGAGCCAGGCTCCCCATACAGGAGCTGCCCCATCTCTCTGCTGCTACTACAGTTAGAAACGGACCTGAACATTAAAACCTGGACCTGACCTGGTCCGTCTAATTGGAGATAAATCTCTACTAAACCCGGCTGGAAAAAAATCGCCGCGGGGGCAACTACGTTTTGACGGCGATGTGTTTTGATATTAGCGTTAGCTGTTGTTAGCCACGTAGCTCAGCTACTTAGCTTCAACTGTGTTTATATCGATTAGCCTACATAGCAGATAAACAGATGTAATACGGTATCGATAACGTCTCTGTGTCTTCACGCTGGTCCTGTTGCTGCGGTGCTAATCAGACATGGGCTCAGAACCAGAACCAGCACTGGAAGCAGCTCAGTGGAAAAGCTGGTAGCTAGTAGCAAGCTAGTTTAATGTTTATGTGTTGCCTGGCAACAGCCTCGTCTCCCTTCCAGTTGCAGAACTATTTCTGTTGGCGGAGCCAAATAAATGAATAAACAAACAAATCATAATCTCTTGTAGTTTGTTACTGTTCTAAAATGCGCTCGTAGCACTGTTGTATAAAAGCAATATCACACTGGAGGTCGTGCTGTTGTACCGTATATCAGCACGGTGGGATTATCTGCGGCTAATTAAATTTCCCCGCAGGTTTTTTAGAGGGTTACCGCCGGCCGGCTTTTTGGGAGATAAATGCTGGTCTCATTGATGAAGTCTAACAATTGTGGCCGCCGCATTGTTTGAACGAAATGTGAAGCTGTATTAGACAGAAGAAAGGGGCTGCCTTGGTGGTCTGTAGCCTACGTACATAAATTACCACATTAATCACAACAGTCCACTGTGAAAATGAAAAATATAATTGCGTAGCCTCTAACACTGGCCAATCATTCGCCATTCTCATCCTCCATCCCCCTCCCTCATGCCCATCTCATCATTATCAAGCGGGCGGGATATTCAGTGTTTGGGGTGAGACCAAGCTCGGTGTGTGTGTCTGTGTGTCTCAGACGTTTGATTGATGGATGACGGATCCAATATCACTGGCCATAGTGGAATCAAATTCATTTTTCTTTTCTGTGCACCTTGAATGAAGGAAAACAAATGTCCATCCATCATCCATCATTGATTCATTCTCTCTCTCCCTGTCTGTTGCCATAGAAACAGGACCACACCAAGGTGAAACCACACAGCTGTAACGGGTGTGGGAACGCGTTCAGGACCTCAGTTCATCTGAACGCTCACCGCCGGCAGCGCCAATGTGGACAGACGGCGTACAGGTGCGAGCAGTGCGGCACATCGTGCACCGACTTGTCAGGACTGAAAATTCACCAGCGGATCCACACCGGAGAGAAGCCGTACAGCTGTGAGCAGTGTGGCGCCGCCTTCACAAGGGCGTACACCCTGAAAATTCACCAGCGGATCCACACCGGAGAGAAGCCGTACAGCTGTGAGCAGTGTGGGAAGGCGTTCGCTACCTCCAGACATTTAGCAGTCCACCGGCGCGTCCACACCGGAGAGAAGCCATACAGCTGCGAGCAGTGCGGAAAGGGGTTCGCTAGCTCCTCAAATTTAATGACCCACCGGCGCATCCACACTGGAGAGAAACCATACAGCTGTGAGCAGTGTGGGAAGGGGTTCACTCAACCCGGAGCGTTAACGATCCATCGGCGCGTCCACACCGGCGAAAAGCTCTACAGCTGCGAGCAGTGTGGGAAGGCGTTCACTCAATCCGGAGTGTTAACGATCCATCGGCGTGTCCACACCGGAGAGAAGCCGTACAGCTGTGAGCAGTGTGGGAAGGCGTTCGCTACCTCCAAAGAGTTAACGATCCATCAGCGCGTCCACACCGGAGAGAAGCCGTTCAGCTGCGAGCAGTGTGGGAAGGGGTTTGTTACCTCCGGACATTTAGCAGTCCACCAGCGCATCCACACCGGAGAGAAGCCGTACAGCTGTGAGCAGTGTGGGAAGGCGTTCGCTACCTCCAAAGAGTTAACGATCCATCAGCGCTACCACACCGGAGAGAAGCCGTACAGCTGCGAGCAGTGTGGGAAGGGCTTTGTTGTCTCCGGACATTTAACGGCCCATCGGCGTGTCCACACTGGAGAGAAGCCGTTCAGCTGCGAGCAGTGTGGGAAGGGGTTCAAGAGCTCCGGGCAGTTAACGATCCATCGGCGCATCCACACTGGAGAGAAGCCGTACAGCTGCGAACAGTGCGGAAAGGCCTACGCTTGCTCCTCAAATTTAACGGTCCACCGGCGCATCCACACCGGAGAGAAACCATACAGCTGTGAGCAGTGTGGGAAGGCGTTCACTCAATCCGGAGCGTTAACGATCCATCGGCGCGTCCACACCAGAGAGAAGCCGTAAGTGTGTGGGAAGGCGTTCGCTGACTCCAGTAGGTTAGCAGCCCACCAGCGCATCCACACCGGAGAGAGGCCGTACGTGTGTGGGCAGTGTGGGAAGGCGTTCACTACCTTAGGAAAATTAACGGCCCACCAACGTGTCCACACCAGAGAAAAACCATATGTGTGTGGGCAGTGTGGAAAGGCCTTCAGCCAGTCCAACAACCTGGAGAAACACCAGCAGCTCCACAGCAGCTAGAGGACGGGACGGGACGGTCCTACACCTGAGCAACTAACGATTATTTTCATCCTCGATTAGCCTGTTGATATGTAAATGATTAATTGATTTGTTGTTTGGTCAATAAAATGTTTTTAAAAAATGTTGAAAAATGTCAGTGTTTCCCAAACCACCAGATGACGTCCCCAAACCTAACCCTAACCCGCAGGTTTTAAGAGGTTTACCGCCGGCTGGTTAAATTCTTTATAGGAGATAAATGTTGGTCTCATTGATGAAATCTAACAATTGTAGCAGTCACATTAGTTTGTTTGAATGAAAAGTGAAGCTTCATGTGTGTATTGGACAGCAGAGCAGCGCTGCCTGGGGCTCTGTACAGAAATCACCACATTCACATCAATAAATTATGTTTCACAATGAGCTGATCAGTCTGCATTACATTTTCTTTTCTTTTATTAAGTTCTATAACATGGCAGCATTTTTAATTTGTCATGATTACGCAACCGTTAACTGCTGCGTTTGCTGTGCGACGTACCGGAATGTGCAAACCTAACTATGCAGTCGCTTACGTTCCCAAACGTAAACTATGCAGTGACGTAGCACTGATGACATTTCTCTGACCCTGTCTGTTGACAGGTCAGGTGTTTTTGTTTTTCTGTTCTTTTGGTTTTTTATTTTTTGTTTGGACCTTCCTGTGAAGTGACACAATGGCGAGCCACCCACTTGATGTAGAGTGTAGGGGGGGGGCGACCCCCATTCCAAAAATTCCTTCCTTCCTTCCTTCCTAATGTGTTTTATTTTGAAAATTGACCGGATTCTCTCGTGGTTTGACTTCCTGCCCGGCTTGACACGATCGCGCCGCGGGGACAGCCCCCCCCCCCTCCAAAGTTTCACCCAGGTGCGAGTCTGATGCAGCCGCGGTGCTCCTGCTGAAAAATACATGTCCTTGCTCTGTGCTTTGGTTGGGTTTAGGCAATGTAGACAGGAGTTGGTTTAGTTTAGTAAAAAGATCAGGTGTAGCGGCCAAGAAAGTCTCTGCTAATATGCAGCTCCTCCGGGTGTCAAACACTGATTTCCCGCGCTAGAGGCGGATGCTCTCACCACTGTGCTACGAAAGCATTCACTGCAATGTGTACACCCAGTGTGTTAAACCTTTAAATGGCGGACTTTTTTCAGGTTCAGAAAGGCACCCCTTTTCCATAAATAATTAAGGGCCGGCATTCCGACATATTAAAGTAAATGTTCGGCATGGCGGCCCTTCGCAATGGCACCCTGGAACCAGAGTGAAGTGAACCCCAGATACCCCGTGGTCACTGGACAGGTCCTGCTACACTCTCTGGTGTGGTAGGCTCAGCATCTGAAACACCCTCACACTCAGCCCTTTCACACAATTCCCCTTACACTTAATTTCCGCAGGCTACATTTTCTCCATCCCTGGAACACTGGACTGCATACGCATTGCTGTTGTGGAGGATAATCTTCTAGTGATAGTTTATTTTTTTCCTTTGGTTTATTAGGGCCACGGGCCATCGCACCGGGCACTGATCCCTACAGCTATGAAATAACACTACATTAAGAAAAAACTTTAACCCGCGGAGTGGCCCTTTTTTTCAAAATGGCCTGTGTGGTTTTTGGTCATTTTCTCCAAAACCACCGGCCCGATTTCAACCATACCTTCTGCGTTGGACTCCCTTCGGACCCCCTGATGATATATCCGAGTTTGGAGAAATTTTAATTTTTGGTCAAAAAAAAAAAAAGTAACCCGCGGAGTGGTCTCCTTTTTCAAAATGGCCTGTGTGGTTTTTGGTCATTTTCTCCAAAACCACCGGCCCGATTTCAACCAAACCTTCTGCGTTGGACTCCCCTCGGACCCCCAGATGATATATCCGAGTTTGGAGAAATTTTAATTTTTGGTCAAAAAAAAAAAACGTAAGCCGCGCGCCTGTCGTCTTTTTAAAATCGCTTGTTTGGTTTTTGGTCATTTTCTCCAAAACCACCGGCCCGATTTCAACCAGACCTTCTGCGTTGGACTCCCCTCGGACCCCCAGATGATATATCCAAGTTTGGAGAAATTTTAATTTTTGGTCAAAAAAAAAAAAGTAACCCGCGGAGTGGCCTCCTTTTTCAAAATGGCCTGTGTGGTTTTTGGTCATTTTCTCCAAAACCACCGGCCTGATTTCAACCAAACATTCTGCGTTGGACTCCCCTCGGACCCCCAGATGATATATCCGAGTTTGGAGAAATTTTAATTTTTGGTCAAAAAAAAAAAAAGTTTGGTCAAAAAAAAAAAGTAACCCGCGGAGTGGCCTCCTTTTTCAAAATGGCCTGTGTGGTTTTTGGTCATTTTCTCCAAAACCACCGGCCCGATTTCAACCAAACCTTCTGCGTTGGACTCCCCTCGGACCCCCTGATGATATATCCGAGTTTGGAGAAATTTTAATTTTTGGTCAAAAAAAAAAAAAGTAACCCGCGGAGTGGCCTCCTTTTTCAAAGTGGCCTGTGTGGTTTTTGGTCATTTTCTCCAAAACCACCGGCCCGATTTCAACCAAACCTTCTGCGTTGGACTAGAGAGAACACATCTTAGCCCATTTTAGCTTCTCTCCACTGGCTTCCTGTAGGATTTAGAAAAGACTTCAAAATCTTTCTGCTGACTTATAAGGCTCTTAATGATAAAGCTCCATCCTATCTGAAAGAACTAATCATTCCTTACTGTCCTACCAGAGCACTCCGCTCCCAGAACGCAGGTCTGTTAGTGACTCCCAGTATCTCTAAAAACAGACTGGGAGGTAGAGCATTCAGTTACCGGTCTTCTATACTGTGGAACCAGCTCTCTCCATGGGTCAAAGAGGCAGACACTCTAACTACATTTAAGTCTAGACTTAAGACCTTCCTTTATGACAGGGCTTTTAGTTAGGGCTGGTTCAGGTAGCTCTGAACCATTTTATAGCTACACTGCTATTGATAGCTTTCATGTGACGTCACGGCCCGTATGGAACGCCCTCCTGGCGGTCAAAACAATCCACTTCCCCGCTGTCCGCGGCTTAGGACAAGGCAGAAAAACACACACTGCTCCCCGCTGCTTCAAAAATACCGGTGTTATGGCCCAACTGTTGTCTGATTTAACTGGTTACCGTACCGAACAACAGCTGTGCTGCACTTCCGTCCGCAGATTTGTCACAAATTCACAAATCAAGCCACAGTTCACATGTTACTGCAGCCAATATGCGTCTGTGAGTGAGCTTATTCCTCCATACGGACAGTCAGCGCCACACTACTCTCACTCTGCACAACACTGCAGTGCACACTATGACAAAGCCTGTCATGTTAAAGTTATGAACTAATGGAAAAAACTCTGAAAATACGCTAAACAATACCGGTCATCGTCCTCGCCACGCCACGGTCGGTCCCGACCCCCGTTACCGTCTCGCTGCCGCCGCCGGTCCTGCTGCTATCGGACCGCCGTCATCGTTGCCGTCGGTAGCGGTGCGTAGCAAAGCTCCGGGGGGTAAAGGGGGGGGAAGCTGGTCACCGTGCAGCCCAGCTAAGGGCTCTGGTTTGTGGGTGAGAGGAGCAGGGAGCCTGGGCTCAGTGGGCTGGAGCTCAGACTGTGGAGCTCAGCGGAGCTGCGGTACCAGGACGGTGTTCCCGTACAGGAAAGTTATAGGTACATTTCTACCACTTCAATGAGTTCAGAAACATTATTTTAAGATCAAAAAACTACAAAATGGGGCTTTTAATCAGAAACCAGTTGAGCCATAACACCGGAGGTATTGGTTGCAAGCGGTGGAGGATGATGGATTCTCCACCAGGTAAACGTAAACATCGCCCAACTCGAGCTTCGGCAGGGAACTGGTCATCTTAAACAGCTCGTATACAGCAGCTGGTGTTGAATATGGGTCACAAGTGCCCAAAACTTCAAAGTTGTTTTTATATCTTTCTTTCTCGGCTGCTGGCAGATGATTTAAGTCATTACTCGGTTGTTTGTCCATAGAAAGTCCGTTGCGCTGCCATTTTGGAATGTTGCTTTTGACCGCCAGGTCCCTGGGAAGTGACGTCACTGAAAGCTATCAATAGGCTTAGACTGCTGGGGACACATCTGGTCACACAGAGCCAGGGCCGCCCCTGCCTACACGCAGATCACGCACAGTGCGTAGGGCCCCGCGATCCAATAGGGGCCCCGTTTTGCACAAAGGATGCGCATATGCACAGCCGTCGTGCGCGCTACTAGATCAGCTGTCAGCGCGAGGCAGGAGAAGAGGGAGAAGAGACCCTTTTTTTTGTAATCTGACACCGCACGCGCCGTCACGCGTCGATCTGACCAATCACTGGTCAGATGCTGCAGGCACTTGTCAAGCAGCTGCAGGTGAAGACGTGATCATAGCTTCGAAAAGAACGAGTCAGGCGCGAGCAAGAGGGGAAAAAACCAAAACAAGAGGAAACTCGTGCTTCTCTCGAAGGTGGGCATTTGTTGAAGTTAGTGCTGGGCTGGGTTAATGTCCGTTAACGCTGCTAATGGTGTTAAAGCCAGCACTAGTAAAAATGTAAAACTTTGTGGCATAAGCAAGCACTAAACCTCCATGCTCAGCACAGCTGCTGCTGCAGGTAGGAGGAGAGATGCTGCTAGCCTCCATGTGGACTGTGGTCTGGAGATGAAAGTTATTTTCCAGCGGCCCTTACCATTTATTAAATGTCTTGTTAACACCTTTGTCTATATGCATTCACCTCTGTTGAAAGGCAGTGGTAAATTTATCAGTTGTTGGTCATATTTTCGGCTAAACTTTATAATCTATTTTATCTCCACACAAGGATCTGTTGGTGAATTTAATCTATGACAGGCAGCTTTGGAGGAGATATTAGAGATACATATTGATAGAAATGAGTGTATTTGATACTTTGGTTGACAGAAGGAACTGAATTTGAATGTAGCTACATTTTGAAATATCAGTCTCTTTGGTGCTGAATTAGTATGTTTTATTAGGATTGTAGTTGTAGCCTATATAATAATAATAATAATAATAATGATGATAATAATGACAATAATAGTAATAATAGATAGTGATAGCAATTGTTTTTTTTAAATTAATATTAGTATAAGTATATAACTGCTAAACTGCCAGTATTAGTGGTTGTAGTTTGCATTAGTAATCGATTATAGGAGGGCCCGACAAAATTTTTTCGCTTAGGGCCCCATTTTGGTCAGGGACGGCCCTGCACAGAGCCCTCTCCTCTCCCCTCCTCTCCTCTCCTCTCCCCTCCCCTCCCCTCCCCTCCCCTCCCCTCCCCTCCCCTCCTCTCCTTTCCCCTCCTCTCCTCCTCTCCTCTCCCCTCCTCTCCTCTCCTCTCCTCTCCTCTCCTCTCCTCTCCTCTCCTCTCCTCTCCTCTCCTCTCCTCTCCCCTCCTCTCCTCTCCCCTCCTCTCCTCTCCTCTCCTCTCCTCTCCTCTCCTCTCCTCTCCTCTCCTCCTCTCCTCTCCTCTCCCCTCCTCTCCTCTCCTCTCCTCTCCTCTCCTCTCCTCTCCCCTCCTCCCTCGCGAAAAACTGCACAGAATTTTTGCATTAAAATCAATGGGACGGGCGGGAAAAAAAGAGCGAAAAAGACCAGTCATTGGAGTTTAACAAACGTCTACTGCTCAGGCATACTTTCACCTAGAGACTCCATTTAAACTTTAAACAGTAGACACAAGTCTTGTGTATTGGCGTATTACTCCACGTTTTGATAGGTCATATAGTTTTTGATCAATCCATGATCAATGACCATGATCATTTTTGGAGAAATTATGAGATTATAATGGGTGTGTATTGCACGGAATGTTCGTGTCAGAGTGCGTGACATCATCGGTTAGAGTGGGAGAGATGCCAGAAAAACTCCTGATTTTTTCTCTTTCCAAACTCCAAACGGCCACAATTTACACTCTACACACATCATTTCCGCCACGTTTGTAGACGAGCTCATCCTCGATCTCTTAATCTGCTCAAAATATCAGAGTGACTTACAGAATTTAAACTCTGAGCCTCTAAGTGCGGCCACGTCTGTCTCTGCTCCTCATTGAGTCCAATACAAATATTTTCTGAGAGAAGCAGAACGGCCTGATGTTTTAAAACTGCCAGCGTCGCCAAAATATTTACTGTAGAAACACCAAATCGTATCAAAATTTTCAGTAAGTCCTTAGAGCAACGTTGATCTGTGTTTTGTTCTGATAGGAGTTACCGTTTTCTCACCCTAAGCCTAAATGTGAGACCGGTGCAGAGGCAGAAAATGGCTCTTTTTCTCCACGTTTCTGTCTGTCTCAGCCTGCGGGGGCCCCTATCGCCGTGGTAACCTCTTTGATCCTCAGGCCAGAGCTCGTTAACTTCATAAACAATCCACCTGGCGCTCGTTTAAATGTTTATAAACACAGACACAGCTAAATCAGACTGACACAGGATGCAGCTACTAACTAACTATGTGACAAGTCAGTCACACACACACACACACACACAGACTCTAGAGCCAGCTTCATGTGATTACAGTTACACACACACACACACACACAGTTAACCTAATGTGGTTACAGCTCCTCCATATCAGTGCTTATAGAAAGATGATCATGTGTCTGTCTGATCAGCTCTGTCTTGACCTTAAGATCGTGGGTTTGATTCCCATGTTGACAGAGATGGCACAACCCGCAGTAGCCCCGTGGCCCATTCAAAATTTCCCGAGAGGAAATTTTCTAGTTTTATGATATTGTATTTGTTATTTATATGGGAATTAAATATATTGCCATGGCTTATCATTTTAATTTACTACTTCATTTCTACCTAGGCCTATCTTCAATTCTGTGAGATGTTTCCTCTCATCACAGAAAGCTGAGCAGTTCATGCTCATTTTCTAATCCATTCATAGTCAAAGCAGTAATGGGGGATGCTTGGAGGTGGTAATGTTCTGGAGCAGGTGTGAATGTTCAGAGTGTAGGGTGTGGTGGTAAGTTGGGGGCGCATGCATACCTGCCTTTTAGGATGCTAATCACAGTAATAGGTTAGCCAGACAGTGTTGTGTGACTGGTGAAATGTGTGAATGTGTAAACACTTTATATTTTACTAAATTCCCCTACCACCCCAACTTTTCCTGCAGGTAATCTACAAGCTAATAAGCATGTGTAGGATTTATACATAGGTAAACATTTGTTTCACATTTATTTTTTCCATTTCAGAAGGACAGATCCTTGATACAGTGTGCTGGACGTGAGTGCTATCATCCAAAATGGATAATGTGATGTGGACATGATGTTAGATGACACTGATGCAAGTGATGCAGAGTCAGGTGACAATACCTGTGGACAAGTGGACAAGTTAACCGCAAGGCAAGGCAAGGCAAGGCAAGGCAAGGCAAGGCAAGGCAAGGCAAGGCAAGGCAAGGCAATGTGCTTTACATAAAGACAGAACATTAAAAAAAAGAAGCATAAGACAGAATAAAAACAAACAAAACACTGAAAACATAGTTAAAAGCAAGAGCAAATAAAAGTAAAATAAAAATAAAATAGATAAAGTTTTAAGTTCTCAGCTATAAGCACATGAAAAGAGAAATGTTTTTAACCTGGATTTAAAAGTGCTGACAGTTGGGGCTGATCTCAGGTCTGCTGGTAGTTTGTTCCAGTTGTTGCAGCATAACAGCTAAATGCTGCTTCACCATGTCTGGTCTGAACTCTGAGCTCCACTATCTGACCTGAGTCAGTAGATCTCAGAGCTCTACTGGGTTTAGACTCTACTGACATGTCATTCATGTATTCTGGACCTAAACCATTCAGTGATTTGTAAAAAACAACAAGCTGGACAAAGACACAACATTCTTTATACAACTGGTAGTACTTATGGCCAAATTTCATATCCACAAAAAAAAATGGACAGAATCAAAACCCAGCCTGGATCATTTCACACAAGAAATTCTCCAATATGCAACTACAATAAAAGACATTAAAAATAAAAAAGCTATGAAAACGAACTGTATTTTTGAAAGATTTAACATAGCCCCTCTTTAAGAACTTTTTACTAGGTAAATGGATTCTTCCAAATCTGGCAATGTTTATTTGTATTTATTTATTTATTAAATTTTTATTTGTAATGTCATTATTTGTATTGTTATTGTCATTTTTGTTTCCTTTTACATTATCCCCCTGTCTGCTTTGTCCACCTCTATCTCTCTGTATAATGCATAATGCTATGTTATGTGTTTAGATAATTATGTTATGCTTACAATAAAGCACAAAAAAAAAAAAAAAATTCAGTGATTTGTAAACCAGTAGCAGGCACTTATTGCCCAGTCAATGTGGACATTGAGTCCTGACCGAAAAAACACACCATGCTCGCGAGAATACAAAGGAAAACAGATGGCCCTCTCCTCAGCTCCAGACTCACTCGTCTTCCAGTGACGACGCTCTGGCCAATCAGGGGAAGGCAGTCGGCTGACGTCACGTTTAGGGCTGGGGCGTTACCAAAGAAGTAGCAGGTAGCAGGTGGGAGGGGCTGGAGGAGGAGAAGAGGATAAAACCGAGTAGAGCCGTGCTGTACCGTACTGAGCCAGTGGAACGGCACCATGAGGAGGTCCCGTCTGACCAGGACCAGGATGAAGGAGGAGAACCTGGACCGGGAAATTAGCGACCTGGATCAGAACACGACCGGAATTAAGGAGGAGAACCAGCACCAGGACTACAACATAGTAAAGGAGGAGAACCAGGACCAGACTGGGACTACGGGGGAGGAGCAGCACGCGGTCCACCAGGACAAGGAGCCCTCCGGTCCGTCCGGTTCACGTCCACAGGTCTGTGTTTCTGTTTTCAGTGGGAGCGAGTCAAGAGATGAAGCTAACAGCTGTTAGCTGCTAACTCTACTTTTTGTGGTTCACTAAAAAGTCTAAAACCTAACCTGCCTACTTTAGTTCCTGCTGTAGCGCTGTTACATCACTTTATTTAAGCAATATCACACGAGAGGTCGTGCTGTTGTACTGTATATCAGCACAGCTGTGATTCGATCAGATAATCCCACCGTGCTGATATACAGTACAACAGCACAACCTCCAGTGTGATATTGCTTTTATACAACAGTGCTACGAGCGCATTTTAGAACAGTAATAAACTACAAGAGATTATGATTTGTTTGTTTATTTAATCATTTATTTGGCTCCGCCAACAGAAATAGTTCTGCAACTGGAAGGGAGAGAAGGCTGTTGCCAGGCAACACATAAACATTAAACTAGCTAGCTACTAGCTACCAGCTTTTCCACCGAGCTGCTTCCAGTGCTGGTTCTGGTTCTGGTTCTGAGCCCGTGTCTGATCAGCACCGGAGCAACAGGACCAGCGTGAAGACACAGGGACGTTATCGATACCGTATTACATTTGTTTATCTGCTATGTAATCAATATAAACACAGTTGAAGCTAAGTAGCTGAGCTACGTGGCTAACAACAGCTAACGCTAATATCAAAACTCATCACCGTCAAAACGTAGTTGCCCCCGCGGTGATTTTTTTTCCAGCCGAGTAGAGTAGAGATTTATCTCCAATTAGACTGACCGGGTCAGGTCCAGGTTTTAATGTTCAGGTCCGTTTCTAACTGTAGTAGCAGCAGAGAGATGGGGCAGCTCCTGTATGGGGAGCCTGGCTCTGACTTAGCTCCTGTCCAGCTGAACAGCGGAGTGATAACGTCCGTAAAAAGTCGCAGTGCTGTTATACTGTATATCAGCACTCATGGAACGTCTCTTGTCCAATCAAATTGCTCGGTTGGGACCGGTCGGAACTAACTGTTGTATAATAAATTTTATACAACAGTTAGTTCCGACCGGTCCCAACCGAGCAATTTGATTGGACAAGAGACGTAGCACTGCGACTTTTTACGGACATTATCACTCCGCTGTTCAGCTGGACAGGAGCTAAGTCAGAGCCAGGCTCCCCATACAGGAGCTGCTCCATCTCTCTGCTGCTGCTACAGTTAGAAACGGACCTGAACATTAAAACCTGGACCTGACCTGGTCCGTCTAATTGGAGATAAATCTCTACTAAACCCGACTGGAAAAAAATCGCCGCGGGGGCAACTACGTTTTGACGGCGATGTGTTTTGATATTAGCGTTAGCTGTTGTTAGCCACGTAGCTCAGCTACTTAGCTTCAACTGTGTTTATATTGATTACATAGCAGATAAACAGATGTAATACGGTATCGATAACGTCTCTGTGTCTTCACGCTGGTCCTGTTGCTCCGGTGCTGATCAGACACGGGCTCAGAACCAGAACCAGCACTGGAAGCAGCTCGGTGGAGAAGCTTGTAGCTAATAGCAAGCATAGACTGTAAAAAGAATGGACGTAGCGTCCGTGACGTCACCCATTGGTTTGGGGGAGTCTGTTTTGTGCCGCTACTACGGGGGTTTGAACCACGCCATGTTGGATTCTACTTGCCATATTTGGAGCGGTGCGGCCGTTGGCCGGCCGAGAGCCCGCCCACTGGCCTCGTAGCAGCGGTCGCCGGACCTGTCACTCAACGGTTCTGCGCCCTGATTGGCCAGAACTTTAAACCTAATAATAGTAAAACGGTAGAGTTTTAAAAAAATTCACCCCCCTCAGAGTGTGTGCGGGGGTAGAAACTATCGATTCAGACCAAAAAAATAAAATGTACCAGGCTGTAAATATGTTTTTTTAAGCTGTAAAATCGGCTATTTTAACATGGGGCTCAATTGGAGTTGCTCCCTTCTGGAGCCAGCCCCCAGCGACAGCCAGGGGGATTGCAGGTTTTTGAATGCGGAAGTGAGCTTCACTTCTCAGACCGACAACTGCCCCCTTGGTAGCAAGCTAGTTTAAAGGTGTACAGAAATGGCCGTTTGTCCCGTTTGTCGCGCCGAGTTGTCACGAGCTGCAACACGAGTTTACCCGAGTAAGGAAAATGAATTTGATTGGTCGTTATCGAGCGGGCGGGATATTCAAAGTTTGGGGCGAGCCCGAGCTCCGTGTGTGTGTGCGTGTCTCAGACGTTTGAATGACGGATTACGGATCCAATATCAGTGGCTAGTGAATCGTGTACAGGCTGACGTATAATCCGTGCGCCTGCATTATCCAATACGAAAAAAAAAACTACACTAAAATACACACTTTCATCACGGATTTACTCAAAAATAGAATTTTGCACAAAGTTTGGCCTACATCGTCTGATAGATGAGTTACTACACTAATTTTATGACCCAGAGTGGGCTCAAATTCAATTTTCTTTTCTGTACACCTTTAATGTTTATGTGTTGCCTGGCAACAGCCTTGTCTCCCTTCCAGTTGCGGAACTATTTCTGTTGGCGGAGCCAAATAAATGATTAATTAAACAAACAAATCATAATCTCTTGTAGTTTATTACTGTTCTAAAATGCGCTCGTAGCACTGTTGTATAAAAGCAATATCACACTGGAGGTCGTGCTGTTGTACCGTATATCAGCACGGTGGGATTATCTGCGGCTAATTAAATTTCCCCGCATGTTTTTTAGAGGGTTACCGCCGGCCGGCTTTTTGGGAGATAAATGCTGGTCTCATTGATGAAGTCTAACAATTGTGGCCGCCGCATTGTTTGAACGAAAGGTGAAGCTGCATTAGACAGAAGAAAGGTGCTGCCTTGGTGCTCTGTAGCCTACGTACATAAATTACCAATTACCATTAATCAATCAATCAATTACATTTACATTTTCCAACTGTAAACTTGCAGCAACTGCTGAATGTAACTGCAACAGTCCACTGTGAAAATGAAAAATATAATTGCGTAGCCTCTAACACTGGCCAATCATTCGCCATTCTCATCCTCCATCCCCCTCCCTCATGCCCATCTCCTCGTCGTTATCAAGCGGGCAGGATATTCAGTGTTTGGGGTAAGACCAAGCTCGGTGTGTGTGTCTGTGTGTCTCAGACGTTTGATTGACGGATGACGGATCCAATATCACTGGCCATAGTGGAATCAAATTCATTTTTCTTTTCTGTGCACCCTTAAAGCAGTACTAAAGAACTTTCAGTTTTGGTTGAGTTTGGCGGTGCCTGTGGACCAAAGCGGTAGTGTTTTGCCTGAAGGAAGACTCCATTTCCCATGAACACTAGCGTGAAGCCCTGTAAATATCCTGCATTAAAATTAACAGAAGACATCAAAACTAAGTTTCTGTTTCCAGTGGATCATTTCAAAGTGAAAACACAAACATAATCCATTGCTAAAGTGCCGTTTTGCCTGTTCCCTCCTTGTTGTGACTCGCAAAAGTGAAAGTAAAGTGAGAGCCGGGTTCCTACCATGCTCCTCAAAGTTGCTTAGTGCCAGAGAAAGAGATACAGACCCCCTCAGGCCACGACAGAGGTGTCATTCAACTTGTTGTAGGTCAATGTATCATCACAAAAGTTATGAAAATATTTTATGAAGGTTGAAAAGTTCCTTAGTGCTGGTTTAATGAAGAATTTAAAAAGGAAAACAAATGTCCATCCATCATCCATCATTTATTCATTCTCTCTCTCCCTGTCTGTTGCCATAGAAACAGGACCACACCAAGGTGAAACCACACAGCTGTAATGGGTGTGGGAACACGTTCAGGACCTCAGTTCATCTGAACGCTCACCGCCGGCAGCGCCAATGTGGAAAGACGGCGTACAGGTGCGAGCAGTGTGGGAAGGGGTTCGCTACCTCCAGACAATTAACGGCCCACCGGCGCGTCCACGCCGGAGAGAAGCCGTACAGCTGTGAGCAGTGTGGGAAGGGGTTCGCTAGCTCCTCAAATTTAAGGGTCCACCGGCGGGTCCACACCAGAGAGAGGCCGTACAGCTGCGAGCAGTGTGGGAAGGGGTTCGCTAGCTCCAGACAATTAATGGTCCACCAGCACGTCCACACCAAAGAGAAGCCGTACAGCTGTGAGCAGTGTGGCGCCGCCTTCACAAGGGCGTACACCCTGAAAATTCACCAGCGGATCCACACCAGAGAGAAGCCGTACAGCTGCGAACAGTGTGGGAAGGCGTTCGCTAACGCCGGACATTTAGCAGTCCACCGGCGCATCCACACCGGAGAGAAGCCGTACAGCTGCGAGCAGTGTGGGAAGGGGTTCGCTAGCTCCTCAAATTTAAGGACCCACCAGCGCGTCCACACCAGAGAGAGGCCGTACGGCTGCGAACAGTGCGGAAAGGCTTTCGCTCGCTTCTCAAATTTAATGACCCACCGGCGCATCCACACTGGAGAGAAACCATACAGCTGTGAGCAGTGTGGGAAGGGGTTCACTCAACCCGGAGCGTTAACAGTCCATCGGCGCGTCCACACCGGAGAAAAGCTCTACAGCTGTGAGCAGTGTGGGAAGGCGTTCGCTACCTCCAGAAGGTTAACGATCCATCGGCGCATCCACACCGGAGAGAAGCCGTACAACTGCGAGCAGTGCAGAAAGGCCTTCGCTAGCTCCTCAACTTTAAGGGTCCACCGGCGCATCCACTCCGGAGAGAAGCCGTACAGCTGTGAGCAGTGTGGGAAGGCGTTCGCTACCTCCAGACAGTTAATGGCCCACCAGCGTGTCCACAACAGAGAGAGGCCGTACAGCTGTGAGCAGTGTGGGAAGGGGTTCGCCACCTCCAGAGAGTTAACGATCCATCGGCGCGTCCACACTGGAGAGAGGCCATACAGCTGCGAGCAGTGTGGGAAGGCGTTCACTCAATCCGGAGCGTTAACAGCCCATCGGCGTGTCCACACCGGAGAAAAGCTCTACAGCTGTGAGCAGTGTGGGAGGGCGTTCACTCACTCCGGAGCGTTAACAGTCCATCGGCGGCGTGTCCACACCGGAGAGAGGCCGTTCAGCTGCAACCACTGCGAGAAGGCGTTCGCTACCTCCGGACATTTAACGGCCCACCAGCGCGGTCACACCGGAGAGAAGCCGTTCAGCTGTGAGCAGTGTGGGAAGGCGTTCGCTACCTCCAAAGAGTTAACGATCCATCAGCGCTACCACACCGGAGAGAAGCCGTACAGCTGCGAGCAGTGTGGGAAGGGGTTTGTTACCTCCGGACAATTAACGGCTCACCGGCGCATCCACACTGGAGAGAAGCCGTACAGCTGCGAGCAGTGTGGGAAGGGGTTCAAGAGCTCCGGACAGTTAACGATCCATCGGCGCATCCACACCGGAGAGAAGCCGTACAGCTGCGAACAGTGCGGAAAGGCCTACGCTAGCTCCGGAAATTTAACGGCCCACCGGCGCATCCACACCGGAGAGAAGCCGTACAGCTGTGAGCAGTGTGGGAAGGCGTTCGCTACCTCCAAAGAGTTAACGATCCATCAGCGCATCCACACCGGAGAGAGGCCGTACGTGTGTGGGCAGTGTGGGAAGGGGTTCACTACCTTAGGAAAATTAACGGCCCACCAACGTGTCCACACCAGAGAAAAACCATACGTTTGTGGGCAGTGTGGGAAGGCCTTCAGCCAGTCCAACAACCTGAAGAAACACCAGCAGCTCCACAGCAGCTAGAGGACGGGACGGGACGGTCCTACACCTGAGCAACTAACGATTATTTTCACCATTGATTAGCCTGTTGATATGTAAATGATTCATCGATTTGTTGTTTGGTCAATAAAATGTTTTTAAAAAATGTTGAAAAATGTCAGTGTTTCCCAAACCACCAGATGACGTCCCCAAACCTAACCCTAACCCGCAGGTTTTAAGAGGTTTACCGCCGGCTGGTTAAATTCTTTATAGGAGATAAATGTTGGTCTCATTGATGAAATCTAACAATTGTAGCAGTCACATTAGTTTGTTTGAATGAAAAGTGAAGCTTCATGTGTGTATTGGACAGCAGAGCAGCGCTGCCTGGGGCTCTGTACAGAAATCACCACATTCACATCAATAAATTATGTTTCACAATGAGCTGATCAGTCTGCATTACATTTTCTTTTCTTTTATTAAGTTCTATAACATGGCAGCATTTTTAATTTGTCATGATTACGCAACTGTTAACTGCTGCGTTTGCTGTTATGGTGCGACGTATGTGCAAACCTAACTATGCAGTCGCTTACGTTCCCGAACGTAAACTATGAAGTGACGTAGCACTGATGACATTTCTCTGACCCTGTCTGTTGACAGGTCAGGTATTTTTGATTTTCTGTTCTTTTGTTTTTTTTATTTTTTATTTTTTGTTTGGACCTTCCAGTGAAGTGACGTGACACAATGGCGAGCCAACCACTTGATGTAGAATGAAGGGGGGGCGACCCCCATTCCGAAAATTCCTTCCAAGGGGCTGCTGTTCCTAATGTGTTTTATTTTGAAAATTGACCGGATTCTCTCGTGGTTTGACTTCAGAAAGGCACCCCTTTTCCATAAATAATTAAGGGCCAGCATTCCGACATATTAAAGTAAACGTTCGGAATGGCGGCCCTTCGCAATGGCACCCTGGAACTAGAGTGAAGTTATTGTGTCTTGATAGGTATTACTCCAACTTATACTATAAGACCAATATAACCACGGACCACTTCTTGTTTCACTAGGCAGATCTTCCTTTTATTTAACTCGATCTCAACTCTGGTACAGGAGTGCCCTCTAGTGACAGTTCTATGTAACATGTCATTGCAGATCAACGGTGTCCGTAAGAGGACATTAATCAACCCAATATATAACATACTCCTCCCCACTTAATGAACAACTTCACCTGCATACAATAATTAAATCAAACATCAACCTCATAAGGTGTTATGTCATGTATGGTACCATTGACAGAACTACGAAGCACCTCCAGTACTCCAACTTGTTTAGCATGTCGCTGTGAGCGTTCTAGAAATAAACAATTCTCAAATACTGTAAAAGTATGTAAACACAATTACAAAACATTGAACTATACAGCCATGCTATCACATATCATACACAACTTAAAATGTCCGTCTTTTTTCTTTTTCTTTTTTTTTTTTCTAAGGGAATGAGGTGGACTACTCAGACCCTGACATAACCCTGGGGATTATTCTGCCCCATACTCCTGGGTATGTCACACTACAGAGTTAGGCGTTCAGGAGGCCGCCGTTCTCTTTGTGGATAGTGGCGGGTAGCACTGCCATCTGGCGTACCCCCACTGGCTGTGTCAGGAACAGACGTTGGTGTCATGGATGGAAACAGTTCAGTTTGTGGATCCGCTGGTGGAACACCAGAAAGAGTGGGCTCCCCAGCACGTGCTACGTCCTGGGTGCGTGTGAGTTGAGTTGTACTGACCTGCTGGCCAGGTCCAGCACAACTCACTGGCCAAGTTTCCTCGGGTGCTGTAGCTCCAGCAAGCAGTTGGTCCACGTGTCTCCTCCAGACAATGTCCTCACAGGTTTTGACTGTATAAGACACAGGGCCTGTCTGTGCTATGACAGTAGTAGGAACCCACTTTGGGCCGTTGGTGTAGTTGCGTGCAAGTACCTGATCACCTGGGTGGAAAATCCTTCCCTTTGATCTTGGTTTGCGTCTCTCAACCTGGGCTTCTTGCTTTTGTAGCACAGTCTCTTTAGTGCCAGGTGGTTTCAGAAGGTCGAGACTGGTACGGA
The DNA here is from genome assembly GCF_045865225.1 of Trachurus japonicus. NCBI lineage: Eukaryota > Metazoa > Chordata > Actinopteri > Carangiformes > Carangidae > Trachurus > Trachurus japonicus. The sequence continues at coordinate 3,062,280 of NC_140915.1, read as the reverse complement.
GCTGTTTCTTCATGAGAAGTACCGCAGGAGCAACTTTTGTGGTTGAGTGTGGGACATTCCTATAGGACAGCAGGAAACTGTTCAGTCGCTGATGAAGGGAGCCTTGTCCCTGTGAGGCCTTCAAAGCGTGCTTCAAACTCTGAACAAACCTCTCTGCTAGTCCGTTTGTAGAGGGGTGATAGGGAGAAGAGCAAATATGTTGCACCCCATTTGCCTCGAGGAATCTCTCGAACTCTTGTGAGATAAATTGGGGCCCATTATCGCTCACCAGTTGTTCAGGAAAGCCAAATCGACTGAACATCTCACCAAGTTTCTCAATGGTTTTCTCTGCTGTCGTTGATCTCATTATTGACACTTCTGGCCACTTACTATGTGCATCCACCACCACGAGGAACATCCTCTCTTCGAATGGGCCAGCAAAGTCAACATGAAGGCGTCGCCAGGGTGCCCCTGGCCAATCCCAGGGATGAAGAGGGGCGGGTTGTGGCATGCAGCGGACTGCTTGACATGATGGACATGTTCTGGCTGTTTCTTCAATTTGCCCATCAAGACCTGGCCACCAGAAGTAGCTTCTGGCAAGCTCCTTCATGCGAACGATACCACAGTGGCCTGTACGCAGCTGCTGCAGTAGCCTTTTCTGCAGCACTGGTGGAATAATCACTCTGTGTCCCCATAGAAGACATCCTGCCTGCACAGACAGCTCGCTCTGTCTTGTCATGTAGGGTTTTAGCTCTGGGAGATCCCCAAATCCTCCATTCATAACCACATTTAGCAGCTTTGACAGCACTGGGTCCCTCCTGGTCTGTCGTCTCACTTGAGTAGATGTGATAGGAGCTTCCTCTACTTGCCTGAAGTAGAAGATGTCGGCCTGCTGTGACCCGCATGATCCACAGGTAGGGGGAGCCTGGACAGGCCATCTGCGTTAGCATGCAACTCCGACTTCCGGTACTTTATATCATAGGTGTGAGCAGACAACAATAAGGCCCATCGCTGCATGCGGCTAGCAGCCAAGGACGGAATGCCTGTGTGGGGCCCGAAGATTGTTGTCAGGGGACGGTGGTCTGTCAGAAGAATGAACTTCCTCCCAAAAAGATACTGGTGGAACTTTCGGACCCCAAAGACAATCCCCAGCGCTTCACGTTCAATTTGCGCATATCTGCTCTCTGCTTTGCTGAGGCGCTCCTCCCCATTAGCCATGATATGGGAAACAACTGCCCCCACCCCGTAGGGGGATGCATCACATGCAAGTTGTAAAGGCAGTTTGGGGTCAAAATGAGTCAGGGCATCGGACCCTAACAATGCAGTCTTTGTCTGAACGAATGCCCTCTCACACTGCGGTGTCCATTTCCAGGGTCTATTGTGACACAATAGCTGATGCAGTGGGTTAAGCAGAGAGGATAAACTTGGAATGAACCTTCCATAATAGTTTAGGAGTCCAAGATAAGAGCGCAACTGACTCACATTTTCAGGGGCTGGAGCGTCCACGATCGCCTTGACCTTGGATGGCGCCTTGTGCAAACCCTCAGAGTCAATCACATAGCCCAAATACTCAACCGAATTCTGGAAGAATTCACATTTGGATTTGCGGACCCTGAGTCCGTAGTCTTCCAAGCGCTGCAGTGTGGCATCCAGGTTTGTTAGATGCTCTTCGTCTGTCTTTCCCGTGACAAGTATGTCATCCAGATAGCATTGGACTCCAGACAGTCCGCTCAATATCTGATCCATTGCACGCTGGAAAACAGCTGGGGCCGATGTTATTCCAAATGGTAGTCTGCAGTACCGGTAGAGGCCCTTGTGGGTGATTATTGTAAGCAGCTCTCTTGACTTTTCATCCACATGCATCTGGAGGTAGGCTTTGCTAAGGTCAATCTTGCTGAATTTTTTTCCTCCTGCCAAGCCAGCAAACAGATCATCAATGTGGGGCAGTGGGTACTGTTCAACTTCCAGTACCGGATTGATTGTAACTTTGAAATCTCCACATACCCGCACCGATCCATCCTTTTTCATGACCGGCACTATTGGGGTGGCCCAGTCACTCTGGCTGACAGGTTCCAGCACTCCGCTCTTGATCAACGATTCCAGCTCTGCTTCAACCTTTGGTTTTATTGCATAGGGAACTGGTCTTGCCTTGAAGAACTTGGGTCTGCTACCAGGCTTAACGTTTACTTTGACTGTGATGTTTTTCATGCTCCCTAGTTCTTCCTTGAACACTTCCCTATGTTTGCTCAGAATAGCCGACAGACTTGCGTCTCCTCTGCACAGCAAGTGAATTGCAGGTCGGTCCAATGTGATCTTCTCAAGCCAAGAGCGGCCCAACAGCGAAGGGAAATTTCCTTTAACCACATACAGTGGTAGCTTAGCTGTTTGGCCATTCACCTGGACTGTGACATCGATTTGCCCCTTTGTTGGTACTGGCTCCCCAGTGTAGGTTCTCAGGGTGAGGCTGGAGGATTGTAAGGGAATGTGCTGCAAAGTCTCCTTATAAACAGTCTCAGACACGAGGGAGACTGCTGAACCTGTGTCGATTTCCATGCGCACTGGCCGTCCATCCAGCACTGGAGAAACCCAGTATCCATTTTGTCCTCCAGTAACTGACAATACATACACTGCTGCCTCATCTGATGAGCTGCTGCCCGTAGCAGTGGTGTGGCCTTGCTGCATGTTATGTACAGACTGTCTCTTTTTAAATCTGTGTTTGGGCTTCTGGTTGTATTGTTTTGGTTTCTTGTCAGCTCCCTTGCTTTTACAAGCACGTTCAATGTGCCCCTTTTTTCCACACTTCCTGCAATTAATGTCCTTACTCCAACACTCTGCAGCAAAATGTCCACTTTTGTCACATCGGTAACATTTGCCCTGTGCTCCCTTTTCTTCTGTGGAGACCTTGTGGAGTTTTGCACTTGAATTTAGCTGATGAGATTCCTTGGCGGCTAACTCCATGGACACGCTGATTTCAATAGCTTTCTCCAAGGTAAGTGCACTTTCAGTTAGCAAACGTTTCTGCGCCGCTTCACTCCTCAGCCCACACACGAGTCTGTCTCTGATTGTGTCATTAAGCACATCCCCAAACTCACAATGTTCTGCTAGTTTCCTTAATGCAGCCACAAACACTGTTACAGACTCCCCTTCCTCTTGGTTCCTCTTATGGAAACGAAAACGTTCAGCAATTAACAGGGGCTTCGGTGCGAAGTGAGCTGCTAAAGTAGCCACTATGTTCTCATAGCTTATGGTCACGGGCTTTACTGGCTGAACCAGGCCACGCAGCAAGTTGAATGTCTTCGGCCCCACCACGCTCAAAAATGTTGGCACAAGCTTGTCATCATCAATGTCGTTTGCCTGGACAAAGCAATCAAAACGCTCCGTATAAGAGCTCCACTGCTCTTCCCTCTCATCATAGGGACCAACACTGCCGACCAGCCCAGCCATTTTAGCTTTATTGGCAAGTTACTGCTCCGGTTCCCTTTACTGTACTCACGGCTCCTTTGTTTCATTTACTGCCAGGCTGCGTCCTTGACGGTGAAGCTAGTTAGCTTTTCTGCTAACCTCCGACAGGCACGGCAAAAAGGGTTGGAAAAACAAACACCGGCTGGCTCAAAGTCCTCTTCCCGATGAGCACAGGATACACGCATCCGCCGCTTTATCCTCGTCGCCACTTTATTGTGTCTTGATAGGTATTACTCCAACTTATACTATAAGACCAATATAACCACGGACCACTTCTTGTTTCACTAGGCAGATCTTCCTTTTATTTAACTCGATCTCAACTCTGGTACAGGAGTGCCCTCTAGTGACAGTTCTATGTAACATGTCATTGCAGATCAACGGTGTCCGTAAGAGGAAAAAAAAACGTTTGGTCAAAAAAAAAAAAAAAGTAACCCGCGGAGTGGCCTATTTTTTTCAAAATGGCCTGTGTGGTTTTTGGTAATTTTCTCCAAAACCACCGGCCCGATTTCAACCAAACCTTCTGCGTTGGACTCCCCTCGGACCCCCAGATGATATATCCGAGTTTGGAGAAATTTTAATTTTTGGTCAAAAAAAAAAATGTTTGGTCAAAAAAAAAAAGTAACCCGCGGAGTGGCCTATTTCTTTCGAAATGGCCTGTGTGGTTTTTGGTCATTTTCTCCAAAACCACCGGCCCGATTTCAACCAAACCTTCTGCGTTGGACTCCCCTCGGACCCCCAGGTAACCCATACCCGGCCAGGACCCAAGGCTGGGCAAGGGAGAGGTTCGTAAGTGTCTAAGGATATGAGGACCGGTCTGCTTTTCTCTCTTTCTCTCTCTCTCCCTCCCTCCTGCCTACTGTCCGTCCGTCCCTCCCTCCCTCCTTCCCTGACACTTTCACTTTGACTGGCCATACCTGTTCAACACCTGTAGCTCTCATGGCTCTTCCTCCTCCTCCTCTTCATTTAGGAAAAGGAATGTGAAGGAATGTGTCAGTGGGTGTCGTTCAGGTACAAGTTGTTCAAACCAGTTGTTGTAGCCTATTGACTCCACACCTGACACACTTTAATCTAATCCAACTTTCCACCAGTTTAAAAACAGTGAAACACTGTTTATGGCCTGACACTGCTTATTTAAGTCATCCAACACAGTAGAAATGATTCAATAACGTTATTGATACTATTTGATGATGTATTATCTTTAAAAATAAATAAATAAAAGATAACGTTATTGATCCACCAGAGCTCCATTGTACACCAGGATAACCTCCTATATTCTCACATTCTGTGACATAAACTGTAAACTGTTGTCTTGTCTGTAACAACATCTCTGTCCTGGGTGAGGGATCCCTCCTCTGTTGCTCACCCTGAGCTTTCTCCTGGTTTTCCCTGTTAAAAGGGTTTTCCATGGAGTTTTTCCTCAGTGGATGTGAGGGTCTAAGGACAGAGGATGTTGTTATGATGGGATGTAAAGCCCTTTGAGACAAACTGTTGGTAAAAACTAGCCAGGCTAGCGCCGCCTACTGGTTCCGGCAAATTTCATTTGCCTCAACAATGTAGTCAGGACACTAGCAATGCGTTTCGGTTTGCTCCGTCCGCTCAGCGAACAGACGGGTAAGTGAAGGCGATGACGTTGAACTCAAGCGCTCAAGATTAACCTATGAGCTTAACCGGTGTATAGCACACGTGACCACCAAGCAGCAGCGATTAGTTGAAGCAAATGTAAGCAACCGCCTCCCGGAAGCAAACGAATCCCTATGGCTCAGGTTCAGACGCTTTTTGAAATGTAATGAAATAAGCGGCTGATGCATCAGGCTAGGTAAAAACAGGCTATACTAATAAAATTGCCTTGCCTTGCCTTGGATCCATGTTAGACACTGGTATCAACACGTTTTAATGTTGTAAACACGAACCAACGACAGAAACGAACCGTCCACAGAACGCTTCACTTTAAGGCGGTTGCCAGGATACAGTTTATCGTTGCTAGGAGAAGCCCGCAGTCCCGTCTGTGGCGCGCGCGCTGATGACGCCCGTCCCTAACAACAAGCCGAGGTCTCATAGCAACGGGCTCCTGAAGCGGCCGGTAAAATTTGTTTTTCTCCGTAAAGTGAAGAGGAGTTTGACACGGAGCTTTTCCTGCAGGTGTGTGACAGTAAAACACACAGGTGAAGCTGCTGACGTGACGTCGGTCTCCGTTCCCGCGCTTTGACGGAGCAACAGGAAGTGAAGGAAACAAACCAACAGAGAGAAACATGGAGGAGACGGAGGAAGGAGGTCTGAGGATCCCTCCTCTGATGTCAGTGTACGGAGACAAACAGCAGCTGCTGCACCTGCTACAGGTGAGATAGACTGATAGATAGATAGATAGATAGATAGATAGATAGATAGATAGATAGATAGATAGATAGATAGATAGATAGATAGATAGATAGATAGATAGATAGATAGATAGATAGATAGATATACTGTTAGATAGAGTAGATAGATAGATAGATAGATAGATAGATAGATAGATAGATAGATAGATAGATAGATAGATAGATAGATAGATAGATAGATAGATAGATAGATAGATAGATAGATAGATATACTGTTAGATAGAGTAGATAGATAGATAGATAGATAGATAGATAGATAGATAGATAGATAGATAGATAGATAGATAGATAGATAGATAGATAGATAGATAGATAGATAGATAGATATCACCCCCCTGACCTCGGGGTGTCAGGGAGGGTCACGATGGCCTCTGCCGCCAGGTCAGTAGCTGTATGTAAACACAAAGAGGCAGAAAGACATCGGCTTCTGTTTAGCAGGACTGCAGGATTTATTCTGCAGGATCTTCCTCTAAGGGGTTTTGTGTTCCTTTCAGGCGCAAGGCGCCCTCTACTGACATAAGAAAGTATCGCGCTAACACCAAAAACAACAGTACAATGAAATGAGCACTGAAATACCATTTGCTGCCACAATAAAATTAAATAAAAACATATTTTTAGGGGTGTCTAGTTTTCTTTTCTTTTTTTTTTGTTAAACCCTTTCTAACACTATTCTTAATGCACTCAGTAGGCTACCTTTCAACACATAATGAACTGCACAACCACTTAAATGACAATATCAGTGCTTATAGAAAGATGATCATGTGTCTGTCTGATCAGCTCTGTCTTGACCTTAACCCTCTATGGTAGCTACGCTGCATCATGATGCCAGTGGGGGAAAAAATGTTTGGAGCGTTTTTATGTCTCAAAATAGACTAAATAAACATAATCTAAAGAATTTTTTTTAAATTATTTATTTTTGGAAGTTTTGGGGATTTGTTGACTGTAGGCAACATTGTACCATTACGGTTCATCATCTACTGTATTAGAAACAGCAGTCTCTGTAGACTTTCACCTTCACTGGCTTCATCCTCATCCACATTCTCACTCTCATCTTCCTCATCATCATCATAATAGCCTGATGTTTACTTTACTGCATCCAAAATCACATTTATTAAGGATAAAAAACAAAATTATGATGAATTATATGTTTTTGAACATATTTACACCTGAACACACACTACCATAGTCTCATAATGCAATATTGATTCCATAATGGTTCACTGTCGCCTCAAGGCAACACTGCAATTTTCTATAATGGTACGTTGTTGCTTTGGGGCAACAGGTGCATTTTAACAAGTTTCCATTATTTAATAAGTAAATAAATTGCATGGAACTATTAAAAATTAAACTTTACTAATCTATTAGTGTAAATACATTTTTTTCCAGATGAAAAAGGGCCAGGAAGTTACTGTATGTTTTCAGACCGTTTTAGTGGAGCAAAGTGGCAAACCTGTTTCCTTTGAAAAAGTCTGCAAAAAGGGTTTCAGTGGCTTCTTGAAAGTCATGTGATAAATTAAAGCATTGTTATTGGTTCTCTAAGGTCTCCTCTCTTTTTTAAAGTATTACAGCATTAAATGGGATGAATTGTGGAGATGTGACAGGCCAAAAAGTGGTATGTTGCCTGAGGGCAACATGGTACCATAGAGGGTTAAGATTGTGGGTTTGATTCCCATGTTGACAGAGATGGCAAAACCGGCAGTAGCCCCGTGGGCCTTTCAAAATTTCCCCAGAGGAAATTTTCTAGTAACCTTTATTGTTACAATAAATGGGAACATCACCCAAGAGACCAACTTTGCACAACTGTATTTTTTCTTCTGGAATCGAGTAGCCTACTTTAAATTACACATGTTCTACACATTCTAGCCATTGTCCTTATGTTTTGTTACAAATATTGTTTTATTCTATGATATTATTATGTTATTTATATGGGAATTAAATATATTGCCATGGCTTATCATTTTAATTTACTACTTCATTTCTACCTAGGCCTATCTTCAATTCTGTGAGAAGTTTCCTCTCATCACAGAAAGCTGAGCAGTTCATGCTCATTTTCTAATCCATTCATAGTCAAAGCAGTAATGGGGGATGCTTGGAGGTGGTAATGTTCTGGAGCAGGTGTGAATGTTCAGAGTGTAGGGTGTGGTGGTAAGTTGGGGGTGCATGCATACCTACCTTTTAGGATGCTAATCACAGTAATAGGTTAGCCAGACAGTGTTGTGTGACTGGTGAAATGTGTGAATGTGTAAACACTTTATATTTTACTAAATTCCCCTACCACCCCAACTTTTCCTGCAGGTAATCTACAAGCTAATAAGCATGTGTAGGATTTATACATAGGTAAACATTTGTTTCACATTTATTTTTTCCATTTCAGAAGGACAGATCCTTGATACAGTGTGCTGGACGTGAGTGTTATCATCCAAAATGGATAATGTGATGTGGACATGATGTTAGATGACACTGATGCAAGTGATGCAGAGTCAAGTGACAATACCTGTGGACAAGTGGACAAAGTTAACCAACCAAGGCAAGGCAAGGCATCTTTATTTATATAGCGCATTTCATACCAAGGCAACTCAATGTGCTTTACATAAAGACAAAACATTAAAAAAAAGAAGCATAAGACAGAATAAAAACAAACAAAACACTGAAAACAGAGTTAAAAGCAAGAGCAAATAAAAGTAAAATAAAAATAAAATAGATAAAGTTTTAAGTTCTCAGCTATAAGCACATGAAAAGAGAAATGTTTTTAACCTGGATTTAAAAGTGCTCACAGTTGGGGCTGATCTCAGGTCTGCTATTTGTTCCAGTTGTTGCAGCATAGCAGCTAAATGCTGCTTCACCATGTCTGGTCTGAACTCTGAGCTCCACTATCTGACCTGAGGCAGTAGATCTCAGAGCTCTACTGGGTTTATACTCTACTAACATGTCATTCATGTATCCTGGACCTAAACCATTCAGTGATTTGTAAAAAACAACAAGCTGGACAAAGACACAACATTCTTTATACAACTGGTAGTACTTATGGCCAAATTTCATATCCACAAAAAAGAATGGACAGAATCAAAACCCAGCCTGGATCATTTCACACAAGAAATTCTCCAATATGCAACTACAATAAAAGACATTAAAAATAAAAAAGCTATGAAAACGAACTGTATTTTTGAAAGATTTAACATAGCCCCTCTTTAAGAACTTTTTACTAGGTAAATGGATTCTTCCAAATCTGGCAATGTTTATTTGTATTTATTTATTTATTTAATTTTTATTTGTAATGTCATTATTTGTATTGTTTTGTCATTTTTGTTTCCTTTTACATTATCCCCCTGTCTGCTTTGTCCACCTCTATCTCTCTGTATAATCGTGTACATCTTCACGTTCATGACAATTGGAATGATCGCCCTGGGTTTTGGCGCCTACATGCAGTATCGTAAGATGAGAAAGATCGCCACCGAGCAGACCGACGCGAGGGAGGATAACGCAACAACTCGGAGTGCTGTGGTCGGGATACGGTCCGACATATCCGCAATCCGAGAGTATGTGTCACTGATGCGAGCTGACATAGCCAAAACTCGGGAGGAAATCGAGAGAAATGGCGACGAAAACCGCAGAGAATGAGTAAAAAGAAGAAAGGGCTCCTACACCATCCCACCATCCCAACTAATAATCAATACACTGGACTTTTGCTCTCTGTCAATTGGACCACACCAGACTTTGCTCTCTGTCAATTGGACCATCTTGTGACTTTGTGACTTTTGTGACATGCCTGGCAACAAGAAGAGACTGTTGTTCGCTCATGACGGTTGGACACATGTGCAGACACACACGTAATCCTTATGCTCTATCTAGAGCTGGACTTCAATTTCTTCAACTCTACATACTGCCTAATGCTGCAACACATTATGTCAAAATGTCAAATGTTGAAAAAAAAAAAAAAAAAAAAAAAAAATTGAAAAATGTCATGTTAAAAAAACAAACAAAACAAAACAAAAAATGTCATGTCAAATTGTTAAATTGTTAAATTTTGAAAATACTGGAAGAATGTTATGTCAAAAATGTAACATGCAGAAAAAATGAATATGTGAGTACTGGGGGCGGGACTAGATAAGCTTTTGCTTCTCCCGCTTTCCCTTTCGGTCATGTGTATTGTATTAATTGGATTGAGATGATGTGTGATGATGATGACTAATTGACATGCCCGAAATGAACCAAATAAATAAATAAATAAATAATGCATAATGCATAATGCTATGTTATGTGTTTAGATAATTATGTTATGCTTACAATAAAGCACAAAAAAAAAAAAAATTCAGTGATTTGTAAACCAGTAGCAGGCACTTATTGCCCAGTCAATGTGGACATTGAGTCCTGACCGAAAAAACACACCATGCTCGCGAGAATACAAAGGAAAACAGATGGCCCTCTCCTCAGCTCCAGACTCACTCGTCTTCCAGTGACGACGCTCTGGCCAATCAGGGGAAGGCAGTCGGCTGACGTCACGTTTAGGGCTGGGGCGTTACCAAAGAAGTAGCAGGTAGCAGGTGGGAGGGGCTGGAGGAGGAGAAGAGGATAAAACCGAGTAGAGCCGTGCTGTACCGTACTGAGCCAGTGGAAAGGCACCATGAGGAGGTCCCGTCTGACCAGGACCAGGATGAAGGAGGAGAACCTGGACCGGGAAATTAGCGACCTGGATCAGAACACGACCGGAATTAAGGAGGAGAACCAGCACCAGGACTACAACATAGTAAAGGAGGAGAACCAGGACCAGACTGGGACTACGGGGGAGGAGCAGCACGCGGTCCACCAGGACAAGGAGCCCTCCGGTCCGTCCGGTCCACGTCCACAGGTCTGTGTTTCTGTTTTCAGTGGGAGCGAGTCAAGAGATGAAGCTAACAGCTGTTAGCTGCTAACTCTACTTTTTGTGGTTCACTAAAAAGTCTAAAACCTAACCTGCCTACTTTAGTTCCTGCTGTAGCGCTGTTACATCACTTTATTACATTTTATACAACAGTTAGTTCCGACCGGTCCCAGCCGAGCAATTTGATTGGACAAGAGACGTAGCACTGCGACTTTTTACGGACGTTATCACTCCGCTGTTCAGCTGGACAGGAGCTAAGTCAGAGCCAGGCTCCCCATACAGGAGCTGCCCCATCTCTCTGCTGCTGCTACAGTTAGAAACGGACCTGAACATTAAAACCTGGACCTGACCTGGTCCGTCTAATTGGAGATAAATCTCTACTAAACCCGGCTGGAAAAAAATCGCTGCGGGGCAACTACGTTTTGACGGCGATGTGTTTTGATATTAGCGTTAGCTGTTGTTAGCCACGTAGCTCAGCTTCAGCTGTGTTTATATTGATTACATAGCAGATAAACAAATGTAATACGGTATCGATAACGTCTCTGTGTCTTCACGCTGGTCCTGTTGCTGCGGTGCTGATCAGACACGGGCTCAGAACCAGAACCAGCACTGGAAGCAGCTCGGTGGAAAAGCTTGTAGCTAGTAGCAAGCTAGTTTAATGTTTATGTGTTGCCTGGCAACAGCCTTGTCTCCCTTCCAGTTGCGGAACTACTTCTGTTGGTGGAGCCAAATAAATGATTAAATAAACAAACAAATCATAATCTCTTGTAGTTTATTACTGTTCTAAAATGCGCTCGTAGCACTGTTGTATAAAAGCAATATCACACTCGAGGTCGTGCTGTTGTACTGTATATCAGCACGGTGGGATTATCTGACCGAATCACAGCCGTGCTGATATACAGTATAGCACGACCTCTCGTGTGATATTGCTTAAATAAAATATTTTTTCATGCGAGAAAGTAACTGTTTAGACCCCAATGTGCAGTTCCAAACTGTTTAGGAGAAGGCTTCACCCGTGTGAGCAGCGGCTCGTCTGCAGAGCTGCTCAGTCGGCCAACCTCTGTCGTCATCCTGGAGGAGAAAACGATATCACTAATTAAATTTCCCCGCAGGTTTTTTAGAGGGTTACCGCCGGCTGGTTAAATTATTTTTGGGAGATAAATGCTGGTCTCATTGATGAAGTCTAACAATTGTGGCCGCTGCATTGTTTGAATGAAAGGTGAAGCTGCACCTGTGTATTAGACAGAAGAAAGGTGCTGCCTTGGTGCTCTGTAGCCTACGTACATAAATTACCACATTAATCAATTACATTTTCCAACTGTAAACTTGCAGCAACTGCTGAATGTAACTGCAACAGTCCACTGTGAAAATGAAAAATATAATTGCGTAGCCTCTAACACTGGCCAGTCATTTGCCATTCTCATCCTCCATCCCCCTCCCTCATGCCCATCTCCTCGTCGTTTGATTGACGGATGACGGATCCAATATCACTGGCCATAGTGGAATCAAATTCATTTTTCTTCTGTGCACCTTGAATGAAGAATTTAAAAAGGAAAACAAATGTCCATCCATCATCCATCATTGATTAATTCTCTCTCTCCCTGTCTGTTGCCATAGAAACAGGACCACACCAAGGTGAAACTACACAGCTGTAATGGGTGTGGGAACGCGTTCAGGACCTCAGTTCATCTGAACGCTCACCGCCGGCGGCGCCAATGTGGACAGACGGCGTACAGGTGCGAGCAGTGCGGCACAACGTGCACCGACTTGTCAGGACTGAAAATTCACCAGCGGATCCACGCCGGGGAGAAGCCGTACAGCTGCGACTGGTGTGGCGCCGCCTTCACAAGGGCGTACGCCCTGAAAATCCACCTGCGGATCCACACCAGAGAGAAGCCGTACAGCTGCGAACAGTGTGGGAAGGGGTTCGCTAGCTCCTCAAATTTAAGGGCCCACCGGCGCATCCACACCAGAGAGAAGCCGTACAGCTGCGAACAGTGTGGGAAGGGGTTCGCTACCTCCTCAAATTTAATGACCCACCGGCGCATCCACACTGGAGAGAAACCATACAGCTGTGAGCAGTGTGGGAAGGCGTTCACTCAATCCGGAGCGTTAACAGCCCATCGGCGCGTCCACACCGGAGAAAAGCTCTACAGCTGTGAGCAGTGTGGGAAGGCGTTCGCTACCTCCAAAGAGTTAACGATCCATCAGCGCTTCCATACCGGAGAGAAGCCGTACAGCTGCGAGCAGTGCGGAAAGGCCTTCGCTAGCTCCTCAAATTTAATGACCCACCGGCGCATCCACACTGGAGAGAAACCATACAGCTGTGAGCAGTGTGGGAAGGGGTTCAAGAGCTCCGGACAGTTAACGATCCATCGGCGCATCCACACCGGAGAGAAGCCGTACAGCTGCGAGCAGTGTGGGAAGGGGTTCGCCACCTCCGGACATTTAGCAGTCCACCAGCGCGGTCACACCGGAGAGAAGCCGTACAGCTGTGAGCAGTGTGGGAAGGGGTTCGCCACCTCCAGAGAGTTAACGATCCATCGGCGCATCCACACTGGAGAGAAGCCGTACAGCTGCGAGCAGTGTGGGAAGGGGTTCGCCACCTCCAGAGAGTTAACGATCCATCGGCGCATCCACACTGGAGAGAAGCCGTACAGCTGCGAGCAGTGTGGGAAGGGGTTCAAGAGCTCCGGAGAGTTAACGATCCATCGGCGCATCCACACCGGAGAGAAGCCGTACAGCTGCGAACAGTGCGGGAAGGCCTACGCTAGCTCCGGAAATTTAACGGCCCACCGGCGCATCCACACCGGAGAGAAGCCATACAGCTGCGAACAGTGCGGGAAGGCCTACGCTAGCCGCTCAAATTTAACGGTCCACCGGCGCATCCACACCGGAGAGAAACCATACAGCTGCGAGCGGTGTGGGAAGGCGTTCACTCAATCCGGAGCGTTAATGATCCATCGGCGCGTCCACACCGGAGAGAAGCCGTTCAGCTGTGAGCAGTGTGGGAAGTGGTTCACGAGCTCCGGATACTTAAAGGTCCACCAGTGTGTCCACACCGGAGAGAGGCCGTAAGTGTGTGGGAAGGCGTTCGCTGACTCCAGTAGGTTGGCAGCCCACCAGCGCATCCACACCGGAGAGAGGCCGTACGTGTGTGGGCAGTGTGGGAAGGCCTTCAGCCAGTCCAACAACCTGAAGAAACACCAGCAGCTCCACAGCAGCTAGAGGACGGGGCGGTCCGGTCCTACACCTGAGCAACTAACGATTATTTTCATCATTAATTACACTGTTGATATGTAAATGATTCATCGATTTGTTGTTTGGTCAATAAAATGTTTTTAAAAAATGTTGAAAAATGTCAGTGTTTCCCAAACCACCAGATGACGTCCCCAAACCTAACCCTAACCCGCAGGTTTTAAGAGGTTTACCGTCGGCTGGTTAAATTCTTTTTAGGAGATAAATGTTGTTCTCATTGATGAAATCTAACAATTGTAGCAGTCACATTAGTTTGTTTGAATGAAAAGTGAAGCTTCATGTGTGTATTGGACAGCAGAGCAGCGCTGCCTGGGGCTCTGTACAGAAATCACCACATTCACATCAATAAATTATGTTTCACAATGAGCTGATGGCAAGGCAATTTTATTTGTATAGCCCGTTTTTACCACCAGTTTGTCTCAAAGGGCTTTACATGGCATCGTAGCAACATCCTCTGTCCTTAGACCCTCACATCCACTGAGGAAAAACTCCATGGAAAACCCTTTTAACAGGGAAAAATCGGAGAAACCTCAGGGTGAGCAACAGAGGAGGGATCCCTCAACCAGGACGGACAGACATGCAATAGATGTTGTTACAGACAAGAAAACAGTTTACAGTTTGTCACAGACAGATCAGTCTGCATTACATTTTCTTTTCTTTTATTAAGTTCTATAACATGGCAGCATTTTTAATTTGTCATGATTACGCAACCGTTAACTGCTGCGTTTGCTGTTATCGTGCGACGTACCGGTATGTGCAAACCTAACTATGCAGTCGCTTACGTTCCCAAACGTAAACTATGCAGTGACGTAGCACTGATGACATTTCTCTGACCCTGTCTGTTGACAGGTCAGGTGTTTTTGTTTTTCTGTGCTTTTGGTTTTTTATTTTTTGTTTGGACCTTCCTGTGAAGTGACACAATGGCGAGCCACCCACTTGATGTAGAGTGTAGGGGGGGGCGACCCCCATTCCGAAAATTCCTTCCTTCCTTCCTTCCTAATGTGTTTTATTTTGAAAATTGACCGGATTCTCTCGTGGTTTGACTTCCTGCCCGGCTTGACACGATCGCGCCGCGGGGACAGCCCCCCCCCCCCCTCCAAAGTTTCACCCAGGTGCGAGTCTGATGCAGCCGCGGTGCTCCTGCTGAAAAATACATGTCCTTGCTCTGTGCTTTGGTTGGGTTTAGGCAATGTGGACAGGAGTTGGTTTAGTTTAGTAAAAAGATCAGGTGTAGCGGCCAAGAAAGTCCCTAATATGCAGCTCCTCCGGGTGTCAAACACTGATCTCCCGCGCTAGAGGCGGATGCTCTCACCACTGTGCTACGAAAGCATTCACTGCAATGTATGTACCCAGTGTGTTAAACCTTTAAATGGCGGACTTTTTTCAGGTTCAGAAAGGCACCCCTTTTCCATAAATAATTAAGGGCCGGCATTCCGACATATTAAAGTAAATGTTCGGCATGGCGGCCCTTCGCAATGGCACAGTGAACCCCAGATACCCCGTGGTCACTGGACAGGTCCTGCTACACTCTCTGGTGTGGTAGGCTCAGCATCTGAAACACCCTCACACTCAGCCCTGTCACACAATTCCCCTTACACTTAATTTCCGTAGGCTACATTTTCTCCATCCCTGGAACACTGGACTGCATACGCATTGCTGTTGTGGAGGATAATCTTCTAGTGATAGTTTATTTTTTTCCTTTGGTTTATTAGGGCCACGGGCCATCGCACCGGGCACTGATCCCTACAGCTATGAAATAACACTACATTAAGAAAAAACCACCGGCCCGATTTCAACCAAACCTTCTGCGTTGGACTCCCCCCGGACCCCCAGATGATATATGCGAGTTTGGAGAAATTTTAATTTTTGGTCAAAAAAAAAAACTTTAACCCGCGGAGTGGCTCTTTTTTTCAAAATGGCCTGTGTGGTTTTTGGTCATTTTCTCCAAAACCACCAGCCCGATTTCAACCAAACCTTCTGCGTTGGACTCCCCTCGGACCCCCAGATGATATATCCGAGTTTGGAGAAATTTTAATTTTTGGTCAAAAAAAAAAAGTAACCCGCGGAGTGGCTCTTTTTTTCAAAATGGCCTGTGTGGTTTTTGGTAATTTTCTCCAAAACCACCGGCCCGATTTCAACCAAACCTTCTGCGTTGGACTCCCCTCGGACCCCCTGACGATATATCCGAGTTTGGAGAAATTTAAATTTTTGGTCAAAAAAAAAAGTTTGGTCAAAAAAAAAAAGTAACCCGCAGAGTGGCCTATTTCTTTTGAAATGGCCTGTGTGGTTTTTGGTCATTTTCTCCAAAACCACCGGCCCGATTTCAACCAAACCTTCTGCGTTGGACTCCCCTCGGACCCCCTGATGATATATCCGAGTTTGGAGAAATTTAAATTTTTGGTCAAAAAAAAAAATGTTTGGTCAAAAAAAAAAAGTAACCCGCGGAGTGGCCTCCTTTTTCAAAATGGCCTGTGTGGTTTTTGGTCATTTTCTCCAAAACCACCGGCCCGATTTCAACCAAACCTTCTGTGTTGGACTCCCCTCGGACCCCCTGATGATATATCCGAGTTTGGAGAAATTTTAATTTTTGGTCAAAAAAAAAAAGTAACCCGCGGAGTGGCCTCCTTTTTCAAAATGGCCTGTGTGGTTTTTGGTCATTTTCTCCAAAACCACCGGCCCGATTTCAACCAAACCTTCTGTCTTGGACTCCCCTCGGACCCCCTGATGATATATCCGAGTTTGGAGAAATTTTAATTTTTTGTCAAAAAAAAAAAGTAACCCGCGGAGTGGCCTCCTTTTTCAAAATGGCCTGTGTGGTTTTTGGTCATTTTATCCAAAACCACCGGCCCGATTTCAACCAAACCTTCTGTGTTGGACTCCCCTCGGACCCCCTGATGATATATCCGAGTTTGGAGAAATTTTAATTTTTGGTCAAAAAAAAAAAAGTAACCCGCGGAGTGGCCTCCTTTTTCAAAATGGCCTGTGTGGTTTTTGGTCATTTTCTCCAAAACCACCGGCCCGATTTCAACCAAACCTTCTGTGTTGGACTCCCCTCGGATCCCCAGATGATATATCCGAGTTTGGAGAAATTTTAATTTTTTGTCAAAAAAAAAAAGTTTGGTCAAAAAAAAAAGAAGTAACCCGCGGAGTGGCCTATTTTTTTCAAAATGGCCTGTGTGGTTTTTGGTCATTTTATCCAAAACCACCGGCCCGATTTCAACCAAACCTTCTGCGTTGGACTCCCCTCGGACCCCCAGATGATATATCCGAGTTTGGAGAAATTTTAATTTTTGGTCAAAAAAAAAAAAAGTAACCCGCGGGGTGGCCTCCTTTTTCAAAATGGCCTGTGTGGTTTTTGGTCATTTTCTCCAAAACCACCTGCCCGATTTCAACCAAACCTTCTGCGTTGGACTAGAGAGAACACATCTTAGCCCATTTTAGCTTCTCTCCACTGGCTTCCTGTAGGATTTAGAAAAGACTTCAAAATCTTTCTGCTGACTTATAAGGCTCTTAATGATAAAGCTCCATCCTATCTGAAAGAACTAATCATTCCTTACTGTCCTACCAGAGCACTCCGCTCCCAGAACGCAGGTCTGTTAGTGACTCCCAGTATCTCTAAAAACAGACTGGGAGGTAGAGCATTCAGTTACCGGGCTTCTATACTGTGGAACCAGCTCTCTCCATGGGTCAAAGAGGCAGACACTCTAACTACATTTAAGTCTAGACTTAAGACCTTCCTTTATGACAGGGCTTTTAGTTAGGGCTGGTTCAGGTAGCTCTGAACCATTTTATAGCTACACTGCTATTGATAGCTTTCATGTGACGTCACGGCCCGTATGGAACGCCCCCCCTGGCGGTCAAAACAATCCACTTCCCCGCTGTCCGCGGCTTAGGACAAGGCAGAAAAACACACACTGCTACCTGTTGCTTCAAAAATACCGGTGTTATGGCCCAACTGGTGTCTGATTTAACTGGTTACCGTACCGAACAACAGCTGTGCTGCACTTCCGTCCGCAGATTTGTCACAAATTCACAAATCAAGCCGCAGTTCACATGTTACTGCAGCCAATATGCGTCTGTGAGTGAGCTTATTCCTCCATACGGACAGTCAGCGCCACACTACTCTCACTCTGCACAACACTGCACTGCACACTATGACAAAGCCTGTCATGTTAAAGTTACGAACTAATGGAAAAAACTCTGAAAATACGCTAAACAATACCGGTCATCGTCCTTGCCGCGCCACGGTCGGTCCCGACCCCCGTTACCGTGTCGCTGCCGCCGCGGGCGGTACTGTCCGGTGGCGGGCGGTCCCGCCGGGTTACCATCGCCGCCGCCGGTCCTGCTGCTATCGGACCGCCGTCATCGTTGCCGTCGGTAGCGGTGCGTAGCAAAGCTCCGGGGGGTAAAGGGGGGGCAGCTGGTCACCGTGCAGCCCAGCTAAGGGCTCTGGTTTGTGGGTGAGAGGAGCAGGGAGCCTGGGCTCAGTGGGCTGGAGCTCAGACTGTGGAGCTCAGCGGAGCTGCGGTACCGGGACGGTGTTCCCGTACAGGAAAGTTACAGGTACATTTCTACCACTTCAATGAGTTCAGAAACATTATTTTAAGATAAAAAAAACTACAAAATGGGGCTTTTAATCAGAAACTAGTTGAGCCATAACACCGGAGGTATTGGTTGCAAGCGGTGGAGGATGATGGATTCTCCACCAGGTAAACGTAAACATCGCCCAACTCGAGCTTCGGCAGGGAACTGGTCATCTTAAACAGCTCGTATACAGCAGCTGGTGTTGAATATGGGTCACAAGTGCCCAAAACTTCAAAGTTGTTTTTATATCTTTCTTTCTCGGCTGCTGGCAGATGATTTAAGTCATTACTCGGTTGTTTGTCCATAGAAAGTCTGTTGCGCTGCCATTTTGGAATGTTGCTTTTGACCGCCAGGTCCCTGGGAAGTGACGTCACTGAAAGCTATCAATAGGCTTAGACTGCTGGGGACACATCTGGTCACTCAGAGCCCTCTCCTCTCCCCTCCTCCTCTCCCCTCCCCTCCTCTCCTCTCCCCTCCCCTCCTCTTCCCTCCTCTCCCCTCCTCTCCTCTCTTCTCCTCTCCTTTTCCCTCCTCTCCTCTTCCCTCCTTTTCCCTCCTCTCTTCTCCCCTCCCCTCCTCTCCTCCTCTCCTTTCCCCTCCTCTCCTCCTCTCCTCCCCTCCTCTCCTCTCCTCCTCTCCTCTCCTCTCCCCTCCTCTCCTCTCCTCTCCCCTCCCCTCCCCTCCCCTCCCCTCCTCTCCTCTCCTCTCCTCTCCTCTCCCCTCCCCTCCCCTCCCCTCCCCTCCTCTCCTCTCCCCTCCTCTCCCCTCCCCTCCCCTCCCCTCCTCTCCTCTCCCCTCCTCTCCTCCCCTCCTCTCCTCCCCTCCTCTCCCCTCCTCTCCTCTCCCCTCCCCTCCCCTCCCCTCCTCTCCCCTCCCCTCCTCTCCTCTCCCCTCCCCTCCCCTCCCCTCCTCTCCTCTCCCCTCCTCTCCTCCTCTCCTCTCCTCTCCCCTCCCCTCCCCTCCCCTCCTCTCCTCTCCTCTCCCCTCCTCTCCTCTCCTCTCCCCTCCTCTCCTCTCCCCTCCTCCCTCGCGAAAAACTGCGCAGAATTTTTGCATTAAAATCAATGGGACAGGCGGGAAAAAAAGAGCGAAAAAGACCAGTCATTGGAGTTTAACAAACGTCTACTGCTCAGGCATACTTTCACCTAGAGACTCCATTTAAACTTTAAACAGTAGACACAAGTCTTGTGTATTGGCGTATTACTCCACGTTTTGATAGGTCATATAGTTTTTGATCAATCCCTGATCAATGACCATGATCATTTTTGGAGAAATTATGAGATTATAATGGGTGTGTATTGCACGGAATGTTCGTGTCAGAGTGCGTGACATCATCGGTTAGAGTGGGAGAGATGCCAGAAAAACTCCTGATTTTTTCTCTTTCCAAACTCCAAACGGCCACAATTTACACTCTACACACATAATTTCGGCCACGGTTGTAGACGAGCTCATCCTCGATCTCTTAATCTGCTCAAAATATCAGAGTGACTTACAGAATTTAAACTCTGAGCCTCTAAGTGCGGCCACGTCTGTCTCTGCTCCTCATTGAGTCCAATACAAATATTTTCTGAGAGAAGCAGAACGGCCTGATGTTTTAAAACTGCCAGCGTCGCCAAAATATTTACTGTAGAAACACCAAATCGTACCAAAATTTTCAGTAAGTCCTTAGAGCAACGTTGATCTGTGTTTTGTTCTGATAGGAGTTACCGTTTTCTCACCCTAAGCCTAAATGTGAGACCGGTGCAGAGGCAGAAAATGGCTCTTTTTCTCCAAGTTTCTGTCTGTCTCAGCCTGCGGGGGCCCCTATCGCCGTGGTAACCAGTGGCGTCATTAGGCCTATTTTAGGGGGGCTGAAGCCCCCCTAAAATATTCTTAAGCCCCCCCAAATAATTTGGTGTTCTTTTATTATGTGACCTTTTTTTTTATATATATATGTGACATATATTCTCCTTTTAAGAACCCCAGCGGTCACCGCATTTGTCTCTTGTTATTTCTGATTTGTTTAATTTAATTAGTTTGTTGAGTGTGTGACCACCCCCCTCCCAGCTGTCAGTTGGTTGCGCCCATGTAAGCGGCGGCTTGTTTGAAGCTCCGCTCCGAGCCTGCAGTGACGGGCTGCAGGAGCTCTGATGTCAACAGAGAGAGAGAGAGTCAGTCCACCTGTAGCTAAAAGAGGACTAGCAGGTATCAGACAGTAAGCTACCACATCTCTAAATAGTAGTGTTGTCAAAATGACCGCGATGTGTGTGTGTGTGTGTGTAGGCTATGTGCTGTGTATGTGTGTAATGTGTTACTGTAACATTCATCTGGTACTTTATAGCTTGGCTGTGTTAAAGAAAATAACATTTAGCAGTAAAAACAGATTATAATTTAAAATACTAATGATATCTGGTGACACTGCAGCAGCACAGACAGACAGGGAGAGAAATGCTGTAGGGAGAGTCCAGACTGAGACATGCCCTGAAGATGCAGAAGATCAGGTAAGACACAGGAATATATAAAAACAGCATGATAACAATATAGGCTAGGTATAAATATATATATATTTTTAAACCTAGTCCAAATAAAACTACTAATAAAAGCAGAATATTCAAATTAAAATGATTCTCAGGGTCAGTCATTTGCACAACCCCCCAATGTCTATTTCAGCTCAGAAAAAAAAAAAATCTGAAATTTCTTGTGAAGGTCCTGGTTGTGTAGAAGATGAAGGGGTTTCTAGGGTGAAATGTGCACTCTTTACCATAAATATCTGCTCCAGTTGGAGTCACACTTCATTTCTGTTGTCTGGTCTTATTTGAATTGGAAAATGTGAGGAGGTCTGGGTGAAATCAAAATGAGCCAAAAACAGCTGTATTTGGATGGAGTGTATAACCATTATGACACAGGCTACTAGTGAAATATAATTAGTTTTCCAGTCCACCTGGACATATCCATGATAGTCAAACACCTGAAAAATTACTCAGGTTCACTTTTTTTAGCATCTACTTTTACCCAGTTACTCATTAGATGTACTACTTTACTTATTCTTAGATTCAACTAGCCCATGATTCAATACTCTAAATTTACTCTAAATTCTTAATATTGTGTTTTTTCTGGGCCATTGTGAAAGTTCGTGCTTGCGCACTACATTCGCTCACATCCTGTGCATCTACTGGGGGCTAAGCCCCCCCTGTCCTTAAAACCTAGTGACGCCCCTGGTGGTAACCTCTTTGATCCTCAGGCCAGAGCTCGTTAACTTCATAAACAATCCACCTGGCGCTCGTTTAAATGTTTATAAACACAGACACAGCTAAATCAGACTGACACAGGATGCAGCTACTAACTAACTATGTGTCAAGTCAGTCACACACACAGACTCTAGAGCCAGCTTCATGTGATTACAGTCACACACACACACACACACACACACACACACACACACACACACACACACACACACACACACACACACACACACACAGTCAACCTAATGTGGTTACAGCTCCTCCATATCAGTGCTTATAGAAAGATGATCATGTGTCTGTCTGATCAGCTCTGTCTTGACCTTAAGATCGTGGGTTTGATTCCCATGTTGACAGAGATGGCACAACCCGCAGTTGCTCCCGTGGCCCATTCAAAATTTCCCAAGAGGAAATTTTCTAGTTTTATGATATTGTATTTGTTATTTATATGGGAATTAAATATATTGCCATGGCTTATCATTTTAATTTACTACTTCATTTCTGCCTAGGCCTATCTTCAATTCTGTGAGAAGTTTCCTCTCATCACAGAAAGCTGAGCAGTTCATGCTCATTTTCTAATCCATTCATAGTCAAAGCAGTAATGGGGGATGCTTGGAGGGGGTAATGTTCTGGAGCAGGTGTGAATGTTCAGAGTGTAGGGTGTGGTGGTAAGTTGGGGGCGCATGCATACCTACCTTTTAGGATGCTAATCACAGTAATAGGTTAGCCAGACAGTGTTGTGTGACTGGTGAAATGTGTGAATGTGTAAACACTTTATATTTTACTAAATTCCCCTACCACCCCAACTTTTCCTGCAGGTAATCTACAAGCTAATAAGCATGTGTAGGATTTATACATAGGTAAACATTTGTTTTACATTTATTTTTTCCATTTCAGAAGGACAGATCCTTGATACAGTGTGCTGGACGTGAGTGTTATCATCCAAAATGGATAATGTGATGTGGACATGATGTTAGATGACACTGATGCAAGTGATGCAGAGTCAAGTGACAATACCTGTGGACAAGTGGACAAAGTTAACCAACCAAGGCAAGGCAAGGCATCTTTATTTATATAGCGCATTTCATACCAAGGCAACTCAATGTGCTTTACATAAAGACAAAACATTTAAAAAAAGAAGCATAAGACAGAATAAAAACAAACAAAACACTGAAAACATAGTTAAAAGCAAGAGCAAATAAAAGTAAAATAAAAATAAAATAGATAAAGTTTTAAGTTCTCAGCTATAAGCACATGAAAAGAGAAATGTTTTTAACCTGGATTTAAAAGTGCTGACAGTCGGGGCTGATCTCAGTTCTGCTGGTAGTTTGTTCCAGTTGTTGCAGCATAACAGCTAAATGCTGCTTCACCATGTCTGGTCTGAACTCTGAGCTCCACTATCTGACCTGAGTCAGTAGATCTCAGAGCTCTACTGGGTTTAGACCAAGGGGGCAGTTGTGGGTCTGAGAAGTGAAGCTCACTTCCGCGTTCAAAAAACTGCAATCCACCCGGCTTCCTCTGGGGGCTGGTGTCAGAAGGGAGCATTCCCCATAGACCCCCATGTTAAAATCGCCGATTTTACATCCTCAATAAACATGTTAAAAGCCTGGTGTCAGAACGTTTTTTTTTCTCAACCGATAGTTTCTACCCCCACACACACTCTGAGGGGGGTGAATTTTTTTTTAACTCTACAGTTTTACTGTTATTAGGTTAAAACTCTGGCCAATTAGGGCGCGGAAACGTTGAGTGACAGGTCCGGAGCGGTCCTGAGACAGGCTGCTTCGAGGCCAGTGGGCGGGATCTCGGCCGGCCAATCCAACATGGCGCTGTCCAGGCCGCCATATTTGAGTCACAAAAACGACTCCCCAAAACCAATGGGTGACGTCACAGATGCTACGTCCATTCTTTTTACAGTCTATGGTTTAGACTCTACTAACATGTCATTCATGTATTCTGGACCTAAACCATTCAGTGATTTGTAAAAAACAACAAGCTGGACAAAGACACAACATTCTTTATACAACTGGTAGTACTTATGGCCAAATTTCATATCCACAAAAAAAATGGACAGAATCAAAACCCAGCCTGGATCATTTCACACAAGAAATTCTCCAATATGCAACTACAAT
Source organism: Trachurus japonicus (assembly GCF_045865225.1). NCBI lineage: Eukaryota > Metazoa > Chordata > Actinopteri > Carangiformes > Carangidae > Trachurus > Trachurus japonicus. The sequence goes on along the minus strand of NC_140915.1, from coordinate 3,038,414 downwards.
AAAAGACATTAAAAATAAAAAAGCTATGAAAACGAACTGTATTTTTGAAAGATTTAACATAGCCCCTCTTTAAGAACTTTTTACTAGGTAAATGGATTCTTCCAAATCTGGCAATGTTTATTTGTATTTATTTATTTATTTAATTTGTATTTCTAATGTCATTATTTGTATTGTTATTGTCATTTTTGTTTCCTTTTACATTATCCCCCTGTCTGCTTTGTCCACCTCTATCTCTCTGTATAATGCATAATGCTATGTTATGTGTTTAGATAATTATGTTATGCTTACAATAAAGCACAAAAAAAAAAATAAAAAAAAATTCAGTGATTTGTAGACCAGTAGCAGGCACTTATTGCCCAGTGAATGTGGACATTGAGTCCTGACCGAAAAAACACACCATGCTCGCGAGAATACAAAGGAAAACAGATGGCCCTCTCCTCAGCTCCAGACTCACTCGTCTTCCAGTGACGACGCTCTGGCCAATCAGGGGAAGGCAGTCGGCTGACGTCACGTTTAGGGCTGGGGCGTTACCAAAGAAGTAGCAGGTAGCAGGTGGGAGGGGCTGGAGGAGGAGAAGAGGATAAAACCGAGTAGAGCCGTGCTGTACCGTACTGAGCCAGTGGAAAGGCACCATGAGGAGGTCCCGTCTGACCAGGACCAGGATGAAGGAGGAGAACCTGGACCGGGAAATTAGCGACCTGGATCAGAACACGACCGGAATTAAGGAGGAGAACCAGCACCAGGACTACAACATAGTAAAGGAGGAGAACCAGGACCAGACTGGGACTACGGGGGAGGAGCAGCACGCGGTCCACCAGGACAAGGAGCCCTCCGGTCCGTCCGGTCCACGTCCACAGGTCTGTGTTTCTGTTTTCAGTGGGAGCGAGTCAAGAGATGAAGCTAACAGCTGTTAGCTGCTAACTCTACTTTTTGTGGTTCACTAAAAAGTCTAAAACCTAACCTGCCTACTTTTTGACGGCGATGTGTTTTGATATTAGCGCTAGCTGTTGTTAGCCACGTAGCTCAGCTACTTAGCTTCAACTACGTCTCTGTGTCTTCACGCTGGTCCTGTTGCTCCGGTGCTGATCAGACACGGGCTCAGAACCAGAACCAACACTGGAAGCAGCTCGGTGGAAAAACTTGTAGCTAGTAGCTAGCTAGTTTAATGTTTATGTGTTGCCTGGCAACAGCCTTGTCTCCCTTCCAGTTGCAGAACTACTTCTGTTGGCGGAGCCAAAGAAATGATTAAATAAACAAACAAAAAATCATAATCTCTTGTAGTTTATTACTGTTCTAAAATGCGCTCGTAGCACTGTTGTATAAAAGCAATATCACACTCGAGGTCGTGCTGTTGTACCGTATATCAGCACGGTGGGATTATCTGCGGCTAATTAAATTTTTTAGAGGGTTACCGCCGGCCGGCTTTTTGGGAGATAAATGCTGGTCTCATTGATGAAGTCTAACAATTGTGGCCGCCGCATTGTTTGAACGAAATGTGAAGCTGCATTAGACAGAAGAAAGGTGCTGCCTTGGTGCTCTGTAGCCTATGTACATAAATTACCAGATTAATCAATTACATTTTCCAACTGTAAACTTGCAGCAACTGCTGAATGTAACTGCAACAGTCCACTATGAAAATGAAAAATATAATTGCGTAGCCTCTAACACTGGCCAATCATTCGCCATTCTCATCCTCCATCCCCCTCCCTCATGCCCATCTCCTCGTCGTTATCAAGCGGGCGGGATATTCAGTGTTTGGGGTGAGACCAAGCTCGGTGTGTGTGTGTGTGTGTCTCAGACGTTTGATTGACGGATGACGGATCCAATATCACTGGCCATAGTGGAATCAAATTCACTTTTCTTTTCTGTGCACCTTGAATGAAGAATTTTTAAAAAGGAAAACAAATGTCCATCCATCATCCATCATTGATTCATTCTCTCTCTCCCTGTCTGTTGCCATAGAAACAGGACCACACCAAGGTGAAACCACACAGCTGTAATGGGTGTGGGAACACGTTCAGGACCTCAGTTCATCTGAACGCTCACCGCCGGCAGCGCCAATGTGGACAGACGGCGTACAGGTGCGAGCAGTGCGGCACAACGTGCACCGACTTGTCAGGACTGAAAATTCACCAGCGGATCCACGCCGGGGAGAAGCCGTACAGCTGTGAGCAGTGTGGCGCCGCCTTCACAAGGGCGTACACCCTGAAAATTCACCAGCGGATCCACACCGGAGAGAAGCCGTACAGCTGTGAGCAGTGTGGGAAGGCGTTCGCTACCTCCAAAGAGTTAATGATCCATCAGCGCATCCACACCGGAGAGAAGCCGTACAGCTGCGAGCACTGCGAGAAGGCGTTCACTACCTCCGGACATTTAGCAGTCCATCGGCGCGTCCACACCGGAGAGAAGCCGTTCAGCTGCGAGCAGTGTGGGAGGGGGTTTGTTGCCTCCGGACAATTAATGACCCACCGGCGCATCCACACTGGAGAGAGGCCGTACGTGTGTGGGCAGTGTGGGAAGGGGTTCACTACCTTAGGAAAATTAACGGCCCACCGGCGCATCCACACTGGAGAGAAGCCGTTCAGCTGTGAGCAGTGTGGGAAGGGGTTCAAGAGCTCCGGACACTTAAAGGTCCACCAGTGTGTCCACACCGGAGAGAGGCCGTACGTGTGTGGGCAGTGTGGGAAGGGGTTCACTACCTTAGGAAAATTAACGGCCCACCAACGTGTCCACACCAGAGAAAAACCATACGTGTGTGGGCAGTGTGGGAAGGCCTTCAGCCAGTCCAACAACCTGAAGAAACACCAGCAGCTCCACAGCAGCTAGAGGACGGGACGGGACGGTCCTACACCTGAGCAACTAACGATTATTTTCATCATTGATTAGCCTGTTGATATGTAAATGATTCATCGATTTGTTGTTTGGTCAATAAAATGTTTTTAAAAAATGTTGAAAAATGTCAGTGTTTCCCAAACCACCAGATGACGTCCCCAAACCTAACCCTAACCCGCAGGTTTTAAGAGGTTTACCGCCGGCTGGTTAAATTCTTTATAGGAGATAAATGTTGGTCTCATTGATGAAATCTAACAATTGTAGCAGTCACATTAGTTTGTTTGAATGAAAAGTGAAGCTTCATGTGTGTATTGGACAGCAGAGCAGCGCTGCCTGGGGCTCTGTACAGAAATCACCACATTCACATCAATAAATTATGTTTCACAATGAGCTGATCAGTCTGCATTACATTTTCTTTTCTTTTATTAAGTTCTATAACATGGCAGCATTTTTAATTTGTCATGATTACGCAACCGTTAACTGCTGCGTTTGCTGTGCGACGTACCGGTATGTGCAAACCTAACTATGCAGTCGCTTACGTTCCCAAACGTAAACTATGCAGTGACGTAGCACTGATGACATTTCTCTGACCCTGTCTCTCGTGGTTTGACTTCCTGCCCGGCTTGACACGATCGCGCCGCGGGGACAGCCCCCCCCCCCCCCCTCCAAAGTTTCACCCAGGTGCGAGTCTGATGCAGCCGCGGTGCTCCTGCTGAAAAATACATGTCCTTGCTCTGTGCTTTGGTTGGGTTTAGGCAATGTAGACAGGAGTTGGTTTAGTTTAGTAAAAAGATCAGGTGTAGCGGCCAAGAAAGTCTCTGCTAATATGCAGCTCCTCCGGGTGTCAAACACTGATCTCCCGCGCTAGAGGCGGATGCTCTCACCACTGTGCTACGAAAGCATTCACTGCAATGTATACACCCAGTGTGTTAAACCTTTAAATGGCGGACTTTTTTCAGGTTCAGAAAGGCACCCCTTTTCCATAAATAATTAAGGGCCGGCATTCCGACATATTTAAGTAAATGTTTGGCATGGCGGCCCTTCGCAATGGCACCCTGGAACCAGAGTGAAGTGAACCCCAGATACCCCGTGGTCACTGGACAGGTCCTGCTACACTCTCTGGTGTGGTAGGCTCAGCATCTGAAACACCCTCACACTCAGCCCTGTCACACAATTCCCCTTACACTTAATTTCCGCAGGCTACATTTTCTCCATCCCTGGAACACTGGACTGCATACGCATTGCTGTTGTGGAGGATAATCTTCTAGTGATAGTTAATTTTTTTCCTTTGGTTTATTAGGGCCACGGGCCATCGCACCGGGCACTGATCCCTACAGCTATGAAATAACACTACATTAAGAAAAAACTTTAACCCGCGGAGTGGCCCTTTTTTTCAAAATGGCCTGTGTGGTTTTTGGTCATTTTCTCCAAAACCACCGGCCCGATTTCAACCAAACCTTCTGCGTTGGACTCCCCCCGGACCCCCAGATGATATATCCGAGTTTGGAGAAATTTTAATTTTTGGTCAAAAAAAAAAACTTTAACCCGCGGAGTGGCTCTTTTTTTCAAAATGGCCTGTGTGGTTTTTGGTCATTTTCTCCAAAACCACCAGCCCGATTTCAACCAAACCTTCTGCGTTGGACTCCCCTCGGACCCCCAGGTAACCCATACCCGGCCAGGACCCAAGGCTGGGCAAGGGAGAGGTTCGTAAGTGTCTAAGGATATGATGACCGGTCTGCTTTTCTCTCTTTCTCTCTCTCTCCCTCCCTCCTGCCTACTGTCCGTCCGTCCCTCCCTCCCTCCTTCCCTGACACTTTCACTTTGACTGGCCATACCTGTTCAACACCTGTAGCTCTCATGGCTCTTCCTCCTCCTCTTCATTTAGGAAAAGGAATGTGAAGGAATGTGTCAGTGGGTGTCGTTCAGGTACAAGTTGTTGTTTTTTTTTGTTTTTTTAAAAAATGTATTTAAAAGGGACAATGTGCAGTTAAAACATAAATGTTGCCATTTGATGCACTAAACCAGATTGTAGCTTTAAGCTAATTTGCATCTGTAGTCCCTTGGCAGGTCACAGAAATACAACACAGTAACAAGACAGATTAAACAGTATACAGGGATAAAACACCACAACAACATGGCTACACACGTCTGCGTGCAACTCCCCCCCCTCCCTCATCCCACCTACGCCCACACCC